>NW_027555625.1:133115469-133700469 GCF_003287225.1 Phascolarctos cinereus | reverse complement strand
CTCCCCATCTTTAAACATCTTTAAGTTGAGTTTCTTGATTTTGTTGGGTATACTGTAGAAGAGATTCTTGCTATAGGTACTGATTGGACAAAGTGACCTTTGAGGTCCCTTCAAAGTCCATGATTCTGTATTTATAAGTGGGTAAGAAAGAGATTAGGAGGAAAAAAGTAGTGAAAGAGAGAAAGTTTCCCCCAGGCATGGAGGTTGGGGGATGAATCAAAAGCAAAGAGGAAGTAGAACTGAGTTGGTCAAAGCCAACTCACTGTGAAAATGGAGGAGGAGCCAGCAAGGAACTGGAGCAGGGACTTAGCTGAATCTTGAAAGGAAAATTGATCTAAGAACTGGAAACCAATGGGGATGTTGGACTCGGAATCTTGGTAGAATTATGACTAGAGAAGGTCATGCTACCCAAATAAGTGGGAGAAGAGTATAGTGTTGTGGAATGTGCACTGGATTCGGAACCAAAGGACCAGAGTTTGATTTGGCTCTGCTGCTTACTACCTTTGTGACTTCAGGCCAGTCATGTAACCTCCTTGGGCCTCAGTTTACTTCTTTGTAGAAAGAGGGGGTTGGGCTAGATTATATCATACAGTTTTTTAAATCCTATGATCATATGAACAATAATCAGAACTGATGTTTTTGGTTTCTCTGGGAACAGAGAGAGGAGGAGAGAGAGAAGAAGAAGGAGGGGCAGGGTGAGAAGGAAAGAGAAGGAGGAAGTGCAAAGGGAAGGAGGGAGGGAGGGAGAAAAACAGAGGGAGGAAGGGAGGCAGACAAAGGGGGAGAGACAGAGAGACAGACAGGCAAGGACAGAGAGAACAAACTACCATGCAGCCCAAGCTTGAAATAGTAGCAGAAGAATTCAAAGTGGAAGAAGAAACAAGACTACTTGGGGAGTAGAGTATGAGAAAGACCTAGCCTGGGAAGGATTCAGTCCAGGGGACTGAACCGAAAGAATATAGATTATGGGAGGTCCCCAAGATTTGTCTTCTAAGCAAAAATATCTTCAAGTCAAGCAAAAAATGTCTGCAGTTATACTTCATACTCATAATTTGTTGACCTACATACATTGGCGCAGTAGATAGAGCACTGCAGCTGGAGTCAGGAAGACCTGAATTCAAAACCAGCCTCGGACATGTATGGATTGTGTGACCTTGGGCAAATCAACTGGACTTCTCTCAGACTCAGCTTCCTTAGCACCTACCTCCCAGATAGGTTGTGAAGATAAAGTGAGATAACATTTATAAAGCACTTTGTAAACATCTTCTGCACAACTGCTAAATTGACATTCCCAGAGCAACGTTCTGACCATGTCACTCCCACGTACAAAACATTCAGGAGCTTCTTGTTATTTCTAGGATCAAATATAAGCTTCACTGTTTGGCATTTAAAACCCTCCACAAACTGGCTGCAACTGCCCTTCCAGGCTTATTGCACATTGCTTCATTTCATCTACTCTATGCTCTTGACTCAGTGGTTAGTCAAGTGTGGTTCCTTCAACACCTGACCCCTAGGGGTCCCTGAGACCATTTCCAAGGCCCTGGGAGGTCAAAGCTGTTTTCACAATAATGTTAATACATTATTTGTCTAGTAAAATTCTCTTTCCTTTTCCGACTACGTATCTGTGTGAGGCTAGGTTTTCTTCATATACTTTTACCAAAATAACATTTTGTAATAGATTAAATGCAAAAGCAGGCATGAAAATCCAGCTGTCTTCTATTAAGCCAGACAATAAAGAGATATAAAAAAGTAAAACAGTGCCATTCTTCTCATTAATTATTTTTGCTTCGGAAAATATAATTATTTTTCATAAAACATATTATTTATGCTAACATGTAATAGGTTTATTATTGTTATTTAAAATTAATAAATAAAAAGTATGAAATTTATCAGTTTTAATTTCCAATTCAATAAATGTTGATAGCTACTAGGGGTATTCTAAAGTTAACTTACACTGACTCTCAAGATCAGTTGTTGAATTTGAGCATTTCTACCTCTAAAATCAACGAATGCTATAAATAAGGGCTTTTTTGGTTGGTTTGTCGATTATTTAGATTTAAGGAAGTGATGGATGGAGAAAATGTTCATTCTGCTTCAGCACTTAGCACAGTGCCTGATACATCCTAGGCAAATAATAAACATTTATTGACTGACTAGTTAGGAAATACATGTTGAATGAATACTCTTCTGTGGAGGTGTAGGGAAAAGAGAAAGACCCAGAGGAGACTCTACACCTTTGTTTTTCTAGCTGTGTGACTTTGGCTAAACTATTTGAATTCTATTCATTTTAAAAGACTCCCTATGATTTTCCTTTCACAGACAGATTGTGATCTACACTGAGGAGTTGAACACAATGTCAAAATCACAGATTCTTTGGGTATTTGGTGTCATGAAATGTTAGATATGGAAAGGATATAAAAGGTGATCTTGTCTAACTCCCTTACTTTACTGAGGAGGAAACTGAGAGTCAGAGAATAGAAGGGTAAGTAGCATGCTCAAGGTCACAAAGCTAGTCAGTGTCAAAGTCAAGTCTAGAATTTGAGTTTCCTAGTGCCTAGTGTTTTTTCCCTTTAATAATGTCAGCTAATTTGTTGTTGTTATTCAGTAGTGTCCAACTCTTTGTGATCCCATTTAGGAGTTTCTTGGCAAAGATACTGGAGTAGTCTGTCATTTCTTTCTCATTTTATGAATGAGGACACTGAGGCAAACATGCTTAAGTGACTTGCCCAGGGTCACACAGCTAGTAAGTTTGAGAGGTCAGATTTGAAGTCAGATTTTTCTGACTCTAGACTAATCAAAAGGAAAGTGGTACTTATCTTGCAGATCAGGAGACTGAGACATGAAAGTAATGACTAAACTAGGAAAGAGTGTTGAACTTGGTGATTTTTTTCCCAGTAGAGCTTATTCTTCTGAATTTGCCAGTTTCCTATAAACTCGCTATGGAGTTTCTCTCTTTCTCCTCATCTTCTATCTCCCCTACCTACTATGTGCTACTTTTTTCCTGGTGTCTGTGAATATTCTCAGGTCCTACCATATCCTTAAAAAAAACTTCCCTTGACCTTGCATATCCACAAATTATTGTCCTGTTTCTTTGACCTTTATTCTCTACCAAATACTTAGAAAAAGCTGTCCATACTCATGGTCTCTATTTCCTTATCACCCATTTTCGATCTAGTTTCTGACGCCACCTATGTACTGAAAATGTCCTCTGTCTTAAAAGTCGCCAATGATCTATTAAATACCAGATCAGCTAGCTTTTCCTAGCTCACTTGCAGCTTTCCAGACTATTTACAGTGGTAAATAATAAATAAAAAATTTTTAAAAATTAAAAAAAAATTAAAAATAATAAAAAACAGTCCTCCTGGGTTGTCTCTCTTTTTTTTTTTTGCTTCTGTGACACTATTCTTAACTGTATCTCCTATCTATCTTACTTTTCCTTCCTTTTTTGCTCGATAAGTGTCCATTTTTCATTCCTTTAGCACA
The DNA here is from genome assembly GCF_003287225.1 of Phascolarctos cinereus. Classification (NCBI taxonomy): domain Eukaryota; kingdom Metazoa; phylum Chordata; class Mammalia; order Diprotodontia; family Phascolarctidae; genus Phascolarctos; species Phascolarctos cinereus. The sequence goes on along the minus strand of NW_027555625.1, from coordinate 133,696,986 downwards.
GAAGGAGGTCCTCTTCTCTTTTCTCTCTACACTTTTTCTCTTTGTGCTCTCATCTGTTCTTTGGGCTCATTTATGCAGAGGACTACCAAACCTATATATCTAGTCCTCCTCTGTCTCCTGAATTGCCTTTCTGCATCATTACCACATGCTGGGCAGTTCCACCCAGATAGTCCATTGGTACCTCTAACTCAGTATGTTTAAAACTGAATGAACTCATCATTTTCCTCCCTTAACCTGACTGTCTTCAATTTTCCCTGTTTCTGTTGAGGGCACTATCATCCTCCCAGTCACCCAGTGTTGTGACCTCAATCATCTTTTTCTCTCTTTTCTTTCTCTTTTCTCTCCCTCACCTCTCACATCTAATTAAATGCAAAGTTTTCTTGATTCTATCTCCACAGAATCATTGCTATCCATCACATTCTATCTATTCAAATGGCCACCGTCTTTGTTCAGACTCTTCTTACCTCCAACTTAGACTGTCATAATAACCTCTTTTTAAAATGATCATTTTGTTTTGAAATAACAAACACTTCCCCACAAACATGTAAATAAGCGTCCTTACAAGCTACTTTTCATGAACATAGTTTATCTATTACTAACAGAAGGGGAATGGTGTCCTTTAACTTTGATGGCAAATACTACTACTACTACTACTACTACTACTACTACTACTACTACTACTACTACTGCTACTGCTACTACTATTACTATTACTAGTACAACTACTTACTTTTATAATTGACCAGATTATATTTTCCCTTCAAGTTGACTTTCTTTACATGATTACAATCTTTGTGAATTCTATTGGCTTTGTTTTCTTTACTCTGCATCACTTCATTTAGGTCTTCCCCCAATTCTCTGAATTGTGCCATTTCTTATAATATGGTAGTATTCCATTTCATTCGCATGTGATAATTTGTTCAATATGTGTTTATTCAATATAAGTTGAGCATATATTTTGCTTCCAGCTTTTGTGTTTGAAATAATGTTTTTGTGAACTTTTTTTTTTTTGGTATATGTAGGTCTTTTCTTGCTATCAATAACCTTCCTGGGAAATAGTCCCATTATTAGAATCTCTGAGTCAAAGAACATGAACAGTTTAGTAACATTTCTTGCATAATTCTAAATTCTTTTCCAGAAAGGAGGCTTAATGCAAAGTTCCACCAGCAGTAAATTACAATACCTGTCTGCTCACATTCCCTGCAATAGAGTTTTTCCCATCTGTTACCATCTGGGTGATTATGAGCCAATACCTCAGGGTTGTTTTAATTTTTTCATTTCTATGATTACTATTGATTTTGAATGTTTTTTGTTAATAGTTAATATTTTTTCTTCTGAAAGGGAGCAGCGAGGTGGCACGGTAGATAGAGTACCAGGCTTGTAGTCAGGAAGATTCAACTTTGTGAGTTCAAATCTGGCCTCAGACACTTACTTGCTGTGTGACCCTAGGCAAGTCACTTAACCCCATTATTTCAGTTTTTTCATCTGTAAAACGAGCTGGAGAAGGAAATGGCAAACCACTCCAGTATCTTTGTCGTTAAAACCCCAAATCAGGTCACAAAGAGGTGGACATAACTGAAAAAAAAAAGAACTCAAATTCTTCTGAAAAGAATAAAATTGTTCATATCCTTTGACCACTTGTCTATCAATGTGATAGGATCTGTACTGTTTTTTCTAGCCTCCTTCCCTATGGCTGTCAAAATAATCTTCTTAAGACATAGATCTGACCACTCTACTCCCCTCCTCACTACCCTCTCCTCCTTAAAAAACAAAACAAAACAAAACAAAACAAAATCTTTCAATGGCTCTCTATTACTTCTAGAATAAAATCCAGATACTTCCCCCTAGCATTTAAGGCCCTTCACAATCTGCCTCTAGCATATTCTTCCAGCTTAATTTGCTGTTGGGGTGGCACCCCCTCCCCCCCACATAGTCCTCTATGTTGTTGCCAGACTACACCTCTAATTGTTTCTACAACTCTATGTTCCATTTTCAGGCTCCATAATTCACACAAACTCCCCCTCTCCCCCCCACCCCTGCCATGCTTGCCATGTATGTATTCTTTTCTCATTTCTGTCTTTTAGATACTTTTTTCCTTCAAAGCCCCTTTTAGGTATGAAGTGTTAATGCTCTCTCCTTCCTCAAAGATCATTGGGTACTTTGTTTCTCTCTTTTGGCCACAGTTATGCTGCTTTGTATCACAGTTAATTGTGTGTATGTTTCACAGTTTGATAGAGATAAGCATTCTGAGATGACAAGGACTGTTGTTCCCCCCCCCCCTTGTATCCCCAGAGCTTTGTGCATAATAGGAACTTAATAAATGTTTATTGAATTGAATTGAATGAAGGCATTCTATTACCTTCTTATTCTGTTTCAAATCTTCATCTTTGGAAGTAAGAAGTACTTAGCTCTATAGCACATCACCATCCTGGGGGATTGCCTTCCTCAATTTTATAGTGGGAACTGCCTCCTCAATTGTATCCTGTGTCTGGGGACTCACATTTCATGGGATTGAAGGAAGCTGTGGTTACATTCAGTGGTAGCCAATGATATAGCTCAGTTCCTTTGACTCTTCATCTGGGAGTTTAAAGAAAAAACTGGGGCTCAGTGAAAAGATGAGGAGTGTGGTTAAGGTTCATCTTAGATGGTTTAGTACTGAGGCTCAGGGAAAAGCACACTATTCTTTGCTCCCTGCTCCCATTTTATACAGATGTCCATTTTTATGGAAGTGATCATTTATTTTTTCTGAAGGAGCCTGTGATTTTATTGGCATAGGCATCTCCAATAAGGAAGTCCCTCTTCCAACGCAAATTAGCACCTCCTCTGCAATTTTTAATCTTAGAAAGTTGTCTGAGGGTGCTGAAAGGTTAAGTGATTTTCCCAGTCTGTGTGTCAGAGATGGGACTCGAACCAAGAGCTTCTAGGCTGGACTTGATTCTGAGCAATAATGATGAAGTAGGGTTAAAGTAGAAATGATAGGAACCTTGGGAGGAAGTGACCACTTCAGATTAGAATTTGTGGGCATTGAGTTATTCAATAGACTTTGGGAGGAAAGATCTCAGAGTTCAAGGAAAGCATAATCCCATGGTTTACACTTTTGTAGGGAAAGTCAGCCCAGAAGGAGATGGGATAGTTTCAAGAATGAAATTCTTATGATAGAAATACAAATATCTCTGAAAAGATAGAGGGGAGCTATCCAAAGGGACAGATATGGATACACAGGGAACACATTTACTGCCCTGACCTTTTGGCTATTATCCTTTGGTGTTCCTCCTTGGGAGATCATTCCTGACCATTTCTTCTCAGTCTCCTTTGCTAGTCCTATTCTGCTTCTCCTCCCTAGGGGTAAGTCTCCTCTACTGCTCTGTCCTTGGGCCTCTTCAATCCTCTCCCTGTCTTTTATCCATTGTTGATGTCATCGGTTCTGAAGGTTCAAATGATCATTTCTTTGCAAATGATTTCCATGTCTATCTATTTGGTCCGAATTTCTCCTGAACTGCCTTCTTGTATCCCTAACTGACTTGATGGATGCTCCTCTCTAGATATCTTGCTGGAAGCTCAAATGCAGCATATCTAAAACAGATTGCATGATCTTTTTCTCAAATCCCCCTTTACTTATAACTGCCCTTTTTTTTTTTCTGACGGTACAACCTGTCTTCTAGTCATTCAGGCTAAAAACATCAGTTTCATTTTTTATTCTTCCCTCTCCTTCAACCCATGTGTGCAATTAGTTGATAAGTCCTATGCAAGTTGACAACCTCTATCTCCAGAAAATCTTGAAATTATCTTTCACTATCATTACCATTTCCTTTCATATTACCTTTCAGTATCACTTGGCCTATTGTAAAAGCCTCTTAAATGGCCTCCTCACCTCGAGTTTCTCACCTTTACAATCCATGCTTCACATAGATGAAAAATAATCTTTCTGATTCATGTGATTCCCCTGTTCACGAACCTTCAAAACTCCTAATTGTCTACAAATAAAATGAAGATTCCTTAGACTGGCATTTAAGCCTTTACAATCTGGGTCTAACTTTCATTTTCTGCTTTATATCACGTTACTCACCTTCACACACTCCAGATTCCAACCAAACTGGACTGCCAGTTGTTCCCTTGAATGTGACCTAATATCTCTCACTTCTACAATGCTATCTCCTCATACACGCATTTAATGTAGGTTCATTCAAGTATAACACTCACCTAGAGTGACAGCTCCCCTGGCCTGTGAGCACAATGGGCACCACTCTTCTCCCCAACTTCTTCCTCCAGTTGGAGCCTGTGGCAGAGCTGAGAGGAGCCAAGCAAGTCAACTCTCAGGGTTTACATCCTGAAACTCTCCTTTGAATCTATTGTTCTGCATGGTTTCTACTCCGTGGAACAAGATGCCCCTCCTGGCATAAACTTGTCACTTCCAATCTCATCATCATGCTGCTAACTCAAACCCTGATTGACACTATCTCTCTCAGCCTCCTCTCTCCTCTGACTGGAAGGCCAGAGAGCTGAGTACCAAACTCCTCCCAATGCCTTCCTTTATTGAGGGCAGAAACAAGACTCTCAGCTCATTCCACTTTTCATCTGTTGCCCTGCCAGGTTTCAACTCCATGGAACAAGATAATCCCACATTAGAAATTCCCTGTTTTCCTCTCATCTTGCTTTCCTACTTCCTTTTATATGTTGTCTCCTGCCTTTAGATTGTAAGCTCTTTAAGGTCAGGGACTGCCTCTCTTTTTATTAATTGTATCCAAAGTGCTTAGGTGCAAAGCCTGGCACATAGTAGGTACTTAATACGTGTGTATTGGATTGGATTGCATTGGAACCCAGATCTTTCTTACAAATTGCAGGAGCTGTATAGGCTTCTGATTCATTAACCTCTTTCTTTTTCTTAACAACCTTCTCCCAAAGGTCAGATCTCTGGGTGTACTTCTACTCTGGCTCATGCCAGAAGAGTGGCTCCTGTGTGAAAAAGGACAGTATAAATGACTCCAGTTCCTCCAGTCTTGGATAGAGCCTTTGTGATTGAGGGGTAGGGGTAGAGAGGCAAATATCCAGCCTCAGCTCTGGAAAACTAGGTCCTCCTCACCAGGACAGACCTGGCTTGCTGCTTGTTCCAAGTAGGAACAGACAGAAAAGGATACAAACAAATTTTCTCAATTTTTTTTGAGAAAACTTTCTTTGAGAAGAAAATTTGCCTGTATCCCTTCTTTGCCACATCATGTATCACCTTGTATCACACTTATTTGATTTCATGTAGTATCCTTCCATTTTGACTATAATTCTTGAGGGAACGGGCGAGATCTATTTTTTTTAAAATGTGGGTCTCCAGTACCCAGTACAATTATTGGCACATTCTAGGTGCTCAAAACATGTTTGCTGCAAGACTGAATTTAATGAATAGTGATTAATGGATAAATGTTTACCTGGAGAAAAGTCTCTAGTGGAAAGACCTGACCTTTACTCCTGTGCCACTTAACATTTTTATCAATGACTTCAACATGAAGTTTATCAAGTGCTTTCCTTTCCACGACTATGTAAAGAATATAAGCATAACACTATTGACCATCCTCTTCTAGATACTCTGTCCTGTGTGACACTGCTCTTTCTTCATTCCCTTTTTACCTGAATGATGGTTGCCTCTCATCCCTCTTTGTTGAATCATCATCCATGTTATACCCCTTAATTGTGGGCCCATTCCAAGGCTTTCTCTTGATGATCTTATCAGCTTCCAGTGCTTTAATTGTCATTTCTCTGCTGATGCTTCCAAGTCTATATTTCCAAACCTAGCTCCCAAACTTCAGTCCCATATCACTAACTTACTCTTGAACATTTTCAAATGGATATCCTAGAGGAATCCAAAGCACAACAAAACTGTCCAAAACACAGAAAATGTATCTTTGCCTGAAAACCAACCTTGTTCCTAAACTTCATATTTCTTTCCACCATCCTGATCATCCAGGTTTGTAAATTCAGTGTCATCCTCAATTCCTCACTCTCAGTGTGGGTGGGGCCTTAGGTGGGACAGAAGATAAAGAAGTATACTAGATATCTTTTGTTTTGGCAATGGTAAAGTCTATGATGGCTGACTATATGACTCTGAGCCTCAGGTATATGTTTTTAACATTGCAAGAAGACTCCTTTCTTTCTTCCACAAGTTGACTTTCTATATCATTATCTAGAAGCCTGGGGCAGGGATGCCAGGCTCAAAATGTTGTACCCTAAATAATAGTTACTGTTCTGGTCTTAGCTCTCCAATTAAGCTATATGTGGAGGCATATTCTAACTCAGTTAGCATTTATTAAGTGCCTCTGATTTATTAGGTACTATGCTATGCATTGAGAATACAAAACCAAAAAAGAAATATTATTTGTCCTCAAGTGGAGATACATCTATACTCATAGGTAAATGGAAAAATATATAAATATGTCCCCTTCTACCTGTAGGCCAAGAAAGAGAGTCTGAAGGTCTCATGAAAAAGTGATTAAGGACTAATTGCAGAGTTCCCTGGAAGATGCATTCTTTCCTCCCTCCTCCTTTCTTACCTTGGGAGAAGATGGCAGAAATATCCTATGAGCTTTGAGACCCAGTGATAGGAGAGCTTATAGCTCCTGAAGCTTTGGATGGGGAGGTGCTGCACCCTCATGGAATCAGGAGAGCAGAGCAGAAAACATGGGGGAGTTGCCCAGACAGTGTGACTCCCAAGGGGTAGTGAAGCTTGACCAGAAGCTTCACCCATTAGAGAAAATTGAGCAGTGACTGTTTTGGGAGGTGAGCTCCAAGTGTGATAAATGTTTCCCAACCATTGAGTCCAAGTGGCAGGTGTGGTATTCTCTCCCTGTCTCACTTTCTCCTCCATTCTCCTCTTGGTTTATTTATAAGCATCTGAACCCCATTCCCAACATTTTCTATGTCCTTTTTCTTTGCTGCCAATGTTAGTTTGTAAACTTGACTTTAAAAAATGTCTGTTCCTTTTGTCTTCATGCATGTCATTACTTGGAACATAGTGGCAGCGATACTGGAGTGATTTGTCATTTCCTTCTCCAGGTCATTTTACAGATGAGGAAACTGAGGCAAACAGCGTTTAGTGTCTGAGGCTGGAATTGAAATTAGGTCTTCCTGACTCCAAGCCCAGAGCTCTCTGCACCCTTGATAGCCAAGCTAGGGCTGGTCTTGTCCATGGGGTACTGTGAAGGTTACTTATATTTTAAAGACTATATAATCTAGAACCCTGCAGCTCTGACCTGAAGGGGTGTGTGTGTGTGTGTGTGTGTGTGTGTGTGTGTGTGTGTGTGTGTACATGTGCCCAAAAAGGAGCTCCTCCCCTTTAGCTTCCTTTTGTTTGTTGTCTTCAGCCATTAAAATGTAAACTCCTGGAGGGCAAGAGCTGTCCTTCTTTTTTGCTTGCTTTTGAATTCCCAGCACTTAGCCCAATTCCTGGCATATAGTAAAATGCCTAACAAATGCTTGCTGATGTAACTTGATGCAATATGTAATAGGGAGTCGTTTTGGGTTTTTGAGTGAGAATCACCTGAAGAAAGTCATGCAGAAGATGCCCCCTTTCTGCCCTACTTTAGGCAACCTTAATGAAAATCAGAGCTCAAAATTGGGAAAGAGAGGGAGCAGTTTCAAATGTAGCTTAAGAAGTGCAGTGATGGGAGGAATAAAAAATTGATGTGGGTCATACATATTGTAAGAAGAAATCCACCAAACACACTTAAGGATAAAGTTTGAGCCAAAACCAAATGTGGCAGGAGAAATGTAGCTAGAGCTAGGGGAGAGAGAGGCCAGCACTATCAGCAGCTAGACTCTGTAACTGGAACATTTGGTGATTTCAGGCTCCTTCAAAATATGGTTGCTGACCGAAGATTTGACAAGATTAAAATTGCCTACACAGCTCGCAGTGGGCAATGCTCAGTTTCCAACTCTGCTTCAGGCCTGCGACGCTGGGGATTTTATTGTGCCCTGAAAATGGAACCGTAGCTTTGGCTTCAATGAAATCATCACTTCTGCTCAAAGAGATGTCAGCTAAACCAGTCACCCGTATTCATGAATCTATGGGAATGTAATGCTTTTCATATCCTTTAGTACCATATTTTCCAACCCTAGAATTTTAATCAGTCAAAAAAAATGTTTACTATGCAATCACAGAATGTCAGAGTTGGAACCTCAGAGATGTTCTTATCTAGCCAGTCTCTGAACAAAGATACCCTCTATAGCTTCCTGACAAAGAGCTATTCAGCCTTTGCTTGAAGGCCTCTAATGAGGAAGAACTTACTCTTTTCCTGAGGCCTCCCATTTCTACTTTGGAGCACCTCAAATCATTAGGAAGTTTTTCCTTTACATCAAGGCACCAAAGGCACTTATTTCCTAATGTTCAGTTCAGTCATGTCTGACTCTTCATGATCCCATTTGGGATTTTCTTGGCAAAGACACTGGAATGCTCTGTCATTTACTTATCCAGCTCATTTGACACATGAGAAAACTGAGGCAAACAGGATTAAGTGACTTGTATGGGGTCACATAGCTAGTAAGGGTCTGAGGATAGATTTGAACTCAGGAAGAGGAATCGTTCAGACTCTAGTCTCTATCCACTGTGCCACCTAGCTACTCTAGCCCTTAGTCTCTGCCACTAACTTCTCTTAAAAAAATTATTTATTTATTCACTTCTTTCTTTATTTCTTTATTTATCTATCCATCTACCTATTTATTTATTTATTCACTCATTTATTTACTTATTTATTTGTTTATTCATCTATTCATTTATTTACTTATTTGTTCATTCATTCATTCATTCATCCATTCATTTGTTTGCTGGTTTGTTTATTTTTGGCAATTGGGGTTAAGTGACTTGCCCAGGCCTACACAGCTAGTAAGTGTCAAGTGTTTGGTCTGAGGCTGGAGGGCTGGTGCTCTATCCACTGGGCCACCTAGCTGTCCCCCTCTAACTTCTTAATAAAGAAACATTCAAACAACAATTGACTCTCCTGTCTTCTCATTTCTTCTCCATGTCATGCTCCTCAAATATAAAGCTTCATCCTTTCCCCCTTCCTCTAGTCCCTCCCCTTAGAATGGAGTAATGACAATGCAGGAGGTAGAACAGTCTTGGGTAGACAATTGAGATGGCTGATCCATGCTGCAACATAGTTTGGGCTGGGAGACCCTGATTGAGGACATCATAGTGATAGAACTTTCCTGAGAGGTCTCTGATTAGGGACTTGTACCAATGCCCTTGGATCTTTTCTGAAAATGTTTGTGAACCAAAGGGAGCATCTTTTAGGTAGGAGGGTGGAGACTTCGGGGTCAAGTGTTAGGGGTCTGCCTGTTTGTCTCTTTCTACAACTCCAACCCTTGAGGGCTGGTTTACAAACACTTCAGCACTGATGAGATTATAGAGACTCTTCCTCCTACAATACTTCCAGCTCTGCCACCCCCTCCACCTAGAATTAGAATGAATGACACCCCCTTCTCATTGTGTTTGTTAATGGCACCCCATTTGGGCTTTGGACTAGAGCCAATTCCTTATATATTCAATGTGATGTAGTGGAAAGAGTTCTTGGCTCACAGTCAGAAGAGAAGGATATGGATCACTTATTAGCTATACAACCTCAGCCAAGTTGTTTAAATTCTTTGACCCTCAATATCCTGATCTGTGAAATGGTAAGAGCAACTACACCTTCAATGGTTTGTTGAAGAGAAAAGCTACCTAACATTTTTATGTTTTCTTTTCTTTTTTTTTTGTTTGTTTTTAGGCAATTGGGGTTAAGTGACTTGCCCAGGGTCACATAGCTAGTAAGTGTCAAGTGTTTGGTCTGAGGCCGGATTTGAACTCAGGTCCTCCTGACTTCAGGGCCAGTACTCTATCCACTGTGCTACCTAGCTGCCCCCTTGCTTTTCTATATATATTCATTTGCATGAGAGACCCAGAAAATCTTTGGGGTTGAAGAAAAACCACGTCCCCTAAACCTATACAACTCTTCTGAATAGAGTTTGTTTGGCAGATTCCTGCCCCTTCCCCCAAGAGCGGTTTTGTGGGCATAGAGTTCCCATAAGTGGTTAAACAGAAATGACAAGGAATTTCTAACTTTAAGTCAGGTGTCTGGAAGACATCTATGGAAGAACAGACTGTGGTTCAGTCCCTGTCAGGAAGTTCAAAAGACAGATTAAATACCTGGGGGCTTTGATTAGCTGACTAGCTGTTCAGTTTTCTGAAAGAGGTTTGCTGTTGAAAGCTAAGATTATAGACAGTGACAGATCCTTCCCCTTGTGGAGAGAAAAGCCATTTTCCCCTAGTTTGATGACTGAGTTGCAAAGAGCTTGCTATCTTTTCTAAAAGACCAGCAGCTTAGCTCAGCTTAAAGTTCATTAGGTAGCAACATCCAGAACAGAACAGGATAGAGAGATAGGAAGCAGCAACATCTGGGTGGAGGACCCATTAAACAATAGCACCCAGAGGGAAGAAAACCCAGAGAGAGGAGAAGGATGACACCACCAGAACAGTTAAAGAACTTGTAGCATAAAAGATATGGGTTACCACATCGTGTGTACACATTGCTTATGTATTGTTTAAATTCTCTGACCTTCAGTATCCTGATCTGTAAAACGGTGATAATACCAATGCTACTTAGAACAAGTATACACAGAGAGAATATAGTATATGTACATTCCCTGTGAGTGTGCCCTTTATATGTGAGCTCTCTGCCCACTGATGCTTGAGTTGGTGGGAAAGTTTATCATGGGTTGTAGGTGGAGATGGTCTGGTTTTTTTTTTAACTATACCATTTTGGTAAATGCTTTTGCTTTCAATGCTTTTGGTCCTTCGATTAATTTGCAAAAGTGAAAACACTGGTGGAGGCTTATAAGCTATGGTTTGGAATGGATATGGACCACCAAATACCTTGAACCTGCAAAAGAGAGTGTCCCTGGGTTCTACAACCTTATTGATCTGAAGAGAAGAGGCTCCACTTCCCCTTCAAGTCTGGCTTATGTAAAAATTACTCATTGCCTATCACCAGAGACACCTTAGAGGTCAATAAGAAAATCTCCTCCCCTCATTTTACAGAGGAGGAAACTGAGGCCTAGAGAGGCTAAGTAACTTGCCAGAGTCACTGTATGTAAGGTAGATTTGTTTTCTTTTTTAGATACTAGCTCCCAGGATCCATGTCCATAAACAATCTACTGGTTCCCAGGATCATGGCTTGTAAACAATTTTACTGCACTTGTGCCTCCTTATATGACCTTAAGATAATATAAACATTTGAGTTTAACTTGTAAACAGCATACTTCGCCTGCTCTATACTAAGTTACCATGATTTTGCTTAGGTTAATGTAAACTTACGAGCCTACTGTTGGTAAAATGCCTTCTTTGTGCGCTGCTCTATAAATCAAGTGAGCACTGGTCAGTGAGTGTGGATTTGAGGACTTGTGGAATGTGCTAGCTGAACAGCTGTGCACGCCTTGACCTACCACCATCAAAGCTTAGGGGATGGAGTAGGAGTTGGAGCTCCTACTATATTCTCTCTGGCCCCTGAAAGGAGGTGGAGTTCCCATTCTCACCACCCCTGTGAAAAGAAAGATTGAGAAGAATAAAGCAAATTAACCCCTTATTGTGTCTCCACTGCTAGAGGCCAAAGCCCCAAAGCTGCCTAATTACAGTCACACAGTTAATAAGCATCCGAGGCAGGATTTGAACTCTGGTTTTCTTGATTTCAAGTCTAACACTTTCCTCTAAACCATAGTATCTATAATCATGCTGATTTACTTTTTTCCTACCTTTTTTTCTCACCTACCACAATAAGAGGTCTGGATTCATTGTGGATTTTTCAAATGGCACATTTGGTCTCTTCTTTATTTTCCTTCATTTTAATGTTAGTCTGTGAATTTGTTAATGATTGCTTATGGCTGCAGCTGCATGTATAAGAGACCTTCTTCTTGTTCACTAGCTGGGGCAAGCTCCAGTCTTTGCTCTCAGCACCCGCCATACCCTATCATCAAACTTTAAAATTGTCCAAGCTCTAACGTAAAGATAAATATTTTATAGTGATTTTGTATCATTGTTTTTCAGGTGCAGAGAACACAAGATCTCACTTTGCTTATGGTTTCTAGACCATAAAAGATCATCTTATCCAGTGGAGCAAAAGGACAGATATTCTTCCACAAGGTGTCTCCCAAGCATATGGTAGATACATATCAGAGTCCTGGAAAGATGCAGTGAGATGGATAACTTTGTTAAACAGCTCTCTGTTATTATCCATTGAGGCATGAAGAGGGAGATGGATGTTCACTAAAAGTGTTTCCCATTGTCATGGATGAGGAGATCCTCCAGATGTTCATGAGGATAGCTCAACTGCATTGAGCCCTTGAACACTGTGGATTCTCCTTAATGGGAACAATGTTCACTTAAGAGTTTGGTCTACCTATTCTCATGGGAAGAACCAAGTGATAAAGAATGTGTAATCCAGATCATGTTGCGCAGTTGATGGGACAACCCATAAAGTTATTCCTTCAGTTACTGTGAGAATTGATTCCTCAACATCCTCAAAACAGTGTCATCTCCATCACAGTCTGTTTCTCAGTATATATATATATATATATATGTGTTCTAGACAAAGTCCCTTTCTTCATTGTTGTTTTCCTTATTTTGTATTTTCTCTGAAAGCACACCTGTGTTGCTAGAGCATCACATTGCAGAGTCCTCTAAATGGGATCCATAATTACTTAACAGAATTTGGTCTATCCACATGGAGAAAAAGTGGTTAAGAGTACCTACTAATGGGACAGCTAGATGAATAGAGCACCAACCCTGCATTCAGGAAGACCTGAGTTCAAATCTGACCTCAGACACTTGACACTTACTGGCTGTGTGACCCAGGGCAAGTCACTTCACCCCATCGCCTCACCAAAAATAAAAACCACACCTATTAATAACACTATATTGTTTTATATATATATGACTGGATATATGTATATACATATGTATATATGACTGGATAGACAACACACATACATCATATAGCAGTAGATATATGCTGATGTATATAACATATATTGTATAAACATATATATATATATATATATCAGCAGATACATTGCCAATATATTGTATAATTGTATAAATATATATCAGTACATATCTGCTGATGTATGAGTCTATATGTTATCTGTATGTATGTATATACATATATATGATATACATGTATGTATATACATATATATTACATATCCTAGACAGATATTACAAATGGAAAATGAGCTGGGCCCAAAATGAGTAATAGGAAGAAAGTAGACTGGATTGCAAACTTGTTTTTAAGGACCCCAAGTTTCTCCCTGAATCAAAGGCTCATATCTTTAATGCTATTATTCTTCCAGTGATGTATGACTAGAAGTCATGGAAAACTAGGAACTGAAGAGGAGGATCACCCAAAAGGAATCAATGAGTTGTGCATGGTAGGTGTGAGCCACCTGTAACATGTTAGTAGCTGGGAGTGCTGTGTGAAGGATGTCAATGAAGGAAAGAGTAAGAAGAGGTTGTGGGGGTGGGGCTGGCTAATAAGGATACAGCACTTAGGAACATGTGTACTAATCTCTGCCTGCTACATATCCATGGGAGTCTCTCGGAAATTGTGTGATGATGCATATTAAAGGTGACTGTTCCCTAATTCTGAACATACATAGGTATTCTGTGATTGTTTCCTACTGGTTAAGTATATGAAACCTTCCAATTGGCTGCTGAATATACTATGTTCATTCTAGACCTCTTCTCACCTCTTGTGCTCCCCAAATGACCATGTAGCCAAGGCTACCATGCTAAAAATAGTTTTCTCTACGTCAAGGAAGATGAATGGAAGGAACACTCAATGGGAGATAGGAACTAATTCCTACAGCGAAATAACAACAGCCAGAGATTCATCTGACTGCAGGGGACAAGAACTGCTTCCCTCTTGGGATACTGGAAAGGGGCAGTTAATTAGTACCTTGCACTTTGTGTAGCCACTAGGGGGAAATGGAATAGTGTCTGCAAGGAAGGGTCTTATTCAACAGAATATTCACAATAGCACATTCACAGTGCAGGTACCAGTTCTCATATTCCTTCTGGGTGGAGGTGCTTGGGAGGAAACAAGTTGCTTTCCGTGTTTCTCTCTCAAGATGGAGAGAATGTTCTCAAACTCCATTTCTCTTCTTTGTCCCTCCCCTCTTATTTTTTCAATTAACAAGCATATATTTTGTCTTCCTCCTCCTCCTCCTCCTCTCTCTCCCTCTCTCTCTCTTTGTCTTTCTCCTCCTCCCCTCTGTTTCACTTTCTCTCTTCCTCCCTCCCCTCTTTCTTCCTCTCTCTTCTTTCTCCTATCCTTTCTCTTCTCTTCTCTCTCCTCCTTCGTCTCATTTTCCCTCTGTCCTCCCCCCCCTCCCCTCTCTGTCTTTCTGTACCTCTCCTCCTCCTCCTCCTTCTTCCCAGAATTATCCAGTTCTCCACGAATGAATTCTAGTCATGTACACGTGTACATAGCCCCTGGAGTTTTCCCCAGATACGCATTACTGTGCATCCTGGAATTGCCATGCCTTGAAAGGTGTATTATAAATGCGTGACAGAAAAAAGAGGATTGGCTGATAGATAACTAATGGATAGCTTGCTTACTCCATTGGTATCCTCATTATGTTAAAAGAATTTGAGGAAAGTCCCCAGCACATTGGGTGGACTCTTTGTGGTAAGTTTTTTGAAGGACTCAGACAAGAGTGGCACTGGGTACGGGGAGATGGGTAACCTTGGAGAGAATGCCCTCCTCCCATCCATGAGATCCTAAATCCATTAGATGAGTACTAGAGTAGTACACTTATTTTCCTGTTATTTGCTGGCCTATACATATGGTTTGTATCCTAGAAATCCTCATTCTGGAGTTCCATTGACTCTTCTCCTGAGGCACTCAGGATAACAGCCTCAAGCTCACCTCCAACCATCTCAACTATAACATCCACTACTTCAGGAACTTTCTGTGGCAATAAAGAACTAGAGGAAGATAAAAGAGGTTTCTGGTTGGTCTCCCATTCCTGCCCTTTTTAATGATTAAGTTCAGGGACGGAAGATGCAGGGATGCCCAGATATCTAAATGTGGAATTGTATCACACTTTCAACTGCCTTTTCTTGGTCTGCAATGGAAAAATTGCTTCTGTCAAGCTTTAATTTCCACTCTGCTGAGTAGTAGGAAAGGTAAGGGCTGTGCCTCTGAAATCGCAAAGGAGAGTTAGTACGTCCACTGTTCTACGTGGGAAAATGTAGCATATCCAATGGCAAAAAGGGGAATAAACTCAGATGCTCTGCATCAGAAAAGTCAGTGCTTGGAGGACTAATATGGAAACTAATGGAAGGGGAGGGTAAAATAGCTCCATTTGAGGCCAGATACCATATCAATTCCTTCTACGTCTCCATAAGGAAGTCAGGTGGTTGCCTCCTATGCAGAGGGCTGTGCTTAGATCGGCCTCCAGCCCTCCTCTTGCCTCACCTGATGATTTGAGAGAATAGTGTCTATCACATAATAGGTATTAAGAAATGTTTGTTGATTGCTCCTTTGATTGATTAGTAATACAGAAGATGGCTCCAGTCTGAACCAGTTGGGCTGAGAATTCCCCTCCCAGAAGTAAACTAAGTACATTTTGATGATACTCAAATGATATTCTAATTTACCAGGTAGAGGTCCCAAAGGTTCCAGGACACTACTGAGGTTACCTTAGCCACAAACCTCTCCCCTAAAGCACAGCTCAGCCAACTGGTTTTCATCAGGTCAAAGTAACTATGGCATCTTATTTCAGTAGCAATTCTTCATAGCCTAAAGCTTCATGTTGATCCATAATCATTTGGTTCTACTTTATGTAATAGATCTTTTGTCTTATTTCCTGCCACCATAAACTTTCTAATCTAACTATGCCTGGTCTTTCTGTACTGTCTCTGTGTCTTTACTCATGCTCTTCCCAAGCCTGGGAATCTCTCCTCTGAACTCATCAATTCAGTTTTAGTCATTCTATCTCAGGATAGAATCTAATGATTCTATTCTCAGCTTCGCCATTAAGTGTAATTCAGCTCATATCAATCATTTTCCTTTCCAGGTGCCTGTAATACTCAGTGGGGGATCTAGGTGGTGCAGTGGATAGAGTGCCAAGGCCTGGAGTCAGGAAGACTCATTCTTCCTGAGTTGAAATCTGGCCTCAGGCACTTACTAGCTGTGTGACCCTGGGCAAGTGACTTAACTCTGTTTGTCTCAGTTTCTTCATATGGAAAACGAGCTAGAGAAGGAAATGGCAAACCACTCCAGTGTCTTTGCCAAGAAAACCCCAAATGGGGTCACAGAGAGTCAGACAGGACTAAAGATGACTGAAATAATACTTAGTATAATACAATTTATTTTCTCATTTATCACATAGCATATTGTTAATGTGTGGGCCTTATCACTTAAAAACACTGTAAGCTTTTTGAAAGCAAGGAGTATATTGTACTTATTTTACATTCTCCTCACTTTCTAGTGCCTAGCACAATGCTAGGACATAGAAGACACTCGATAAATGCTAGGATTCTAGGTTACCACAGGCAAAGAATTGGTTAGTTACTAGCCAGCTTACTCAAAGTTTTTCCAGTGAGTGCCTTGGAAAGAATAACACTTTAAACTATTATCAGTCACTTATGTCCCAGTGAGAAAGATTTTGATAGGGGAAGGTGGTAAAGCCAGGAGGCAATATAGAATAGGGAACTTGAAGGTCAAAACTGACTTAATTTACACATTTTTGCAGAGTGACAGAGCTTTTAGAAACAACTTTTTTTTTTGAAGCACCAATCCAGAGGACAGAAAGAGAAAATCAAAGCCTTACTAATTGCTATTTCCCTCACATTTGGTGTGTAAGATAGAAGTGCGTACTCACCTTTAGGGGTAAAGAAGACACTTCAAACCATGTCCCAGTGTCACCTGGCTCAGTGGTACATAGATTCAGATTAACTGAATATCAAGTCATATTCATTGAAAGAGTTTAACTCCACAGCATTATGAGATCTAGTAACAAAAGAGGCCTTACTTAGAAATCATCTAATCCAATCTTCTCATTTTACAGATGAGGAGACTGAGGAGCAAAGTGGGTAAAATGACTTGCCTAAAGTCACACATCAACTCTATCATAGCTCACTGAACGACTAAGCAAGATGTTTCTACCCTTTTGACATTTACTAGTGGGTAATGCAGAACACTGTCCAAATTCCCAGGTGTGTTTCTCTTCTGGAAGGAACAAAACAACTTCCCCCTCTTCTGTCCTTTGTAAAAAGGTGGGCAGCCTTCAGACCAGCCTACTGTAGAGGATAGTGGAGGAGAGAACTGGACCCGGAGTGGAGAAAGACCCTAGTGTGGATCCAGCATCTGCTATTTACTGGTTTTGTTGCCTTGAATATATCATTAAGCCTCTCTGATCCCTCAGTTTTTTCACTTGTAAAGATAATAAGGTAATAAGGTTTGTAATATCTACCTTTTAGGGCTGTTATGAGGATCAAAAGAGATAATGTATATGTATTGGGGGCCAACAGGTAAGCTGACTCTCTGGTGCCTCCTTCCTGCCCCCTGCAGTCTGCAAGACCCTGGGCCACTTCCAGTGGAATTCTAGCTCAGTACTGAACCACTTGGTGCTTTTTGATGACACAAAGTGGTGCCGTGTAAGCCTAAAAGGAAAGACTCTCTGTCTCTGTCTCTCTATCTCTCTATGTCTTTATCTCTTTCTCCCACTTTCCTGAACATGCGGTGATATGGTGATTCTCTGAGATGCTGACAACTTGCTCACTAGAGCAGGGGCCTATCTAGGTGAGCCCCAGTCAAGATCTCAAAGCTTGGGCTGCCTCTTCTGTTTTGAATTTCTTTGGGCGTAAGTGATCAAACAGCAATCATGAAAGTGACTTAGAGGCAACCTTGTGAGTTTAAGAGGTCAGGATCCCTTGGGTCTCTCAGCTGGATACAGCTCCCCTGCTGGAAATATCCTCCCAACAATTATAATAGAATTTCTAAAGACAGGTAGGTGTCACGGTGGATAACAGGGCCAGACCTGGAGTTAGGAAGCCCTGAATTCAAATGTGACCTCAGATACTATCATGATACTCATATTAGCATGGGCAAGTTATTTAAACTGTCTGCCTCAGTTTATTCATGTGAAAAATGAGGATAATAATAGTACCTGCCTTTCAGAATAAGTGTGAGGATAAAATAATATTTGTGAAATCCTTTGCAAACCTTAATGTGCTATGTAAATGTTGGCTATTATTGTTATTATTATTATTATTATTATCATCCTCATCATTATCATTGGAAAAGGCAAACACCAACACAAGGTTGGGTGCAACCCCTGACCTGGCTTGCCAAAGGTCATAGACTTTCAGGGAACTGCTTTGGCAATGAAGATCCAAGGTGAAAATAAAATGCCTAATCAACAGTTCCACTAAGTGTTCAATGTTTTAAGTAACAACTTAGAAGAATGTAATAGTCATTACTGCTCCTGTTTCAAGTTTTTGTCAATGGGTACTTGTGAGTCTTTTGTGTTTTAAGTATTTCTTTTGTGTGAGAGAAATAAATACCCAGCATACACTGTACATTGAGTAGCTTTCTATGCCGATTTCTAGGGAGACCCTAGATTTGAGCCAAATCTAAGCTTTAAGGATATTCCTTGGGGTCTTGGGGGTACAGATACAAAGGGTCTAAGAGTTTCAGAAAGAGCCTGATTTCTTTCTCTTTAGGGATCAGAGCACAGGTCCAGAACTAGGGGTCCCCTGAGGCAGAAGGAGCCAATGCCCCAGCTCCCCCTAAGCCCTGTGTTGTTAGACATGCAGATTGTTTATAAATATTAAAGCCAGGGCAACAGCTCCCTGTGTGTGGCTCTCACTCTCTTCAATGGCTAGCCTTTGCCACACTTTAAAGTGGCTAAGAGATGGAGGGAGGCAGAGGTGAGACCACAGTCTTTGGCTTCCTATCTCACTCCTCCCTGTAGTGCTCCCGTTTCCTGTCCAGATGCCTACCCTATCATCTGGGCCTTACCTATATCACCCTCCTTCTGTCCTCCTGATTCGCATCACACAACTTACGGGAGCAGTGGGCAGTGAGCAGCCTTGGTAAATGACTGTATTTCCTGCCGCTTTGAAAGTGGGCTCTCCAGCCCTTCCCAATTTTTGCAGCGTGGGCGGCCTCTGTGCTGCCTACAGGTTCAGCCAGCCCCAGTGGTGAGTCTAAACCAGTTGTGGAGAGTCTGTAGGCGGCTGGGCTAGAGGGGAGGTGGGAGGGATGGAGACTGCATTTGAAAACCGAGGAAACACTATGACAACAGCAATGGTGTCAGGGAAGCAGGCTGCTAACCTGTCTGCAAACTCTGCATCTAAGATATGTGGGAAAGGGAAGAAGATCAGGTCTCCCTCTGACTGCCACAGAACTCTGGTAAGTCACTGAGCTCTTTGGTGCCTCAATGTCCTCCTCTGTACAATGAGGGGGTTGGTGGTGGGTGACCTCCAAGGTCGCTTCCAGCTCTAACAATCTGATTCTGTGACTTCCAAAGACGTAGATGCCACGTTCTTGCCTCCTTCCTCTTTTCTTCCTCTCCTCCACACCTCTTCCCCTTCTCTCACTCCTCCCAACTTTACCCTACCCCTAACAATGTCTCACAGAACCACAGAGTGTCAGAGGTGTAGTAAATAAGGTGAACTTGGAGGCAGGAAGCCCAGTGTTTGAATAATGCCATTGACACTAGTCACCTGCTCTGTAACCATGGCCAATCAGTAAACCTTTCTCAGCCCCAGTTTCTCCATCTGTAAAATGGTAAATGAGAGCATCCATAGCCCTTGCCTCACAGAGATTTTGTGAGTCTCAAAGGTGATAATGTATATAAAAAAAACCACTTTGGAAACATGTAAAGGTCTATATAAATATCAGTTATTATTAGAGCTGGAAGTTTGCTTAAGAGATCATCTATCCCAATTCCCTAATTTTACAAAGGATGAGACAGAGAATGAAATGATTTAGGATAACAGAATTTAAAGCTGGACCTTAGATACCAGGTAGTCTAACCCTCTAATTTTACAGATGAGGAAACTGAGGCCTCAGAGGCTGAAGTGACTTGCTTATAAGAAACAGAGTCACGATTGAAAGCTCAAGTCCGTCGCTTGCTTTTCATTATGCAGCCCACCTTGATTAGCTGGGACTAATTGGGAAAAAGAAAAAGACAAAAAAAAAATCAAACCCGGCAAAAACCCAGCCCCCTTCTGGAAGCACTCAATGGCAGGGCACGTCTCAGGTCAGAAGAGTTGAGGAAACAGGCTGGAGCCTTGGGGATGCAGCCGCCCCAGGCAGCCGTAGGGCGAGAAAGCCTCCAGCCCAGGCGGAGGACATGGTGATGAGTTCAGAAAGGCTGTCGGAGCACGGGGCGCTAGGCTGATCCTCGTGGCATCGGGAAGGGCCTGGCAGGGGGAGCAGGCTGGGAGCAGCTTGCGCTCTGGGCCGCTGCGGCTGCTACCTGCTTCTGAGTATGCAGAGCATGTCAGCAGCGGCTCTGCTGGGGCGGGGAGAGCTCGGGAAAATACCGCGGCTGGTCCGCGGGGAGCCCGGCTGGCTTGGCTTGCTGCTTACTCTCCTGTGGGCTGGCGGCTGTGCACCTGACCTCCCCAGCCCGGGCCTTTCCCTCAGCTCCAAGGGAGGGATGAGGGTCGGTAACCCGGTTCTATCAGGCTGCCAGCCTGTTCCCTGCCTGGGCAGCCTTGGCCCAGCGCAAAAGCCTTGCGCATTTGGAGAGAGAATCCGGATTGAGCCCCATCCTGCTTTTGTCCACGGTGCGGCTGTTGGCCCCGATTTGGAGTGGGGCTTCCCGGATGGGAGCCCTAGGGTCCTGGTGCTTAGGCAGAAAGGGTCCTGCTGCAGATGCAAATCCGAAAAGAGCTCTCTGTCACAAGGAATCAGGTGGAGAAGAGAGAAAGGGAAAGCAATTCTGTCTCCATCTCCTCCACAGAAATGCATCAGCGTGGGCTCCCAGGGAGCCAGCCCCAGGCGGCATCGAACCCAGGGGCCCCAGCTTAGCAGGCAGGGGGCATAATTGAGGGTTAGGAGGAGGCTTGGAGTGCTAAGCACTCCCTTGTTTTTCTCTCGTGGAATCGGTGGCTCGGCTGCAGGCATGACAGGCAGAGTAATTATAAGAGGCAGCCTAGGCACGTTGCAGTGGTGCAAACAAAAGCCCAGATAACTGGAGCCTTTCCTCCCCCACCCAGCACCTGCTCGCATCTCCCGATGGCTCGCATCTCACCGAGGCTTTTGGCAGACATTTGCTCCCCCAAAATATTGGGGGGAGGAAGTGGGCCTTGGGATTTTGAAAAGTACAGTTACTCCTCCTGTCCCATTCCCCCCAGGGAAGTACAGAAGCTCTGAAATCAGACAATTTGGGTTCAAAGCCCACCTCTGACGTTTAGTACCGCTGCGGCCTCGGGCAAGTGAATTAACCTTTCTCGATCTCAGTTTCCTTATCTGTAAAATGAAGGGGTTGGACTAGATGGCTTCTGATGTCCTTTGAAGCTCCTGAGAGGACCATCGCATCCCTCCCCCTTCCTTCCAGCTTATCTCCAGAAAGGTAACTGTTTAAAGAAATTCTGTAAGAGAAGGAGACATTTGTTCCAATCTAAGCTCTGCTGCTAGTCAGCTGTGTAGACGGAGCACCTTTCAATTTACCAGGTGACCTTGGGGGAGTCACTTTTCCTCTTTGGGCCTCAATATTCCTTAAATGAAGAGCTTGGTCTAGATAGTTTCCAAGAGCCCTCTGAGCTTTTGCATTCTGTGGTTCTAAGCCATTAATCAAAAATTCCCATCATCCAACTTCAGTAAGTCAACATTAAAAAAAGGAAGAGGCTTTTGATTCATGTCTGGCTTAAAATCACAGGGCTGTGTGCTTGGAGTTCACATAATTTACAATTTAATTTCCTTTGCTGACTTTAATATAATCGGTGGTTTAGGGTTTTAAAAACTTTTTAAAGGGGATGATAGCTTTCTTTCCATCAATCATATGCTCTCACGTGTGGTCCTGGGAACTAGCAATCTACCTAAACCGGGATACAGCCTGTATTGCAGTTTATTGTCACCTGCTAGACTGGAAATTCCATGAGGGCAGGAACCATTTGTTATGTTTATGTCATATCTCCTTATGCACTGAACACAATACATGGGTGTTCAGTAAATGCTGGTTTGATTTCTGATATACAAGGGAGGTTCCTGATCCCTTCTGGAAGCTGATGGTTATTACTGGGATAGGGAGATAGTCTGGTGGTGGTGGAGAGAAACACATTTTGACCTTTATTGGGTCTGTCATTTTCTTTTGTGTGAGCAAAGGCTTGGTGCAGGATAACCTGAAGGATTTCTGCTACTTTAATTGAAACCTTTCAATAACTCTCTATTTTCTACTGAATAAAAGTCCAAGCTACTTAGCCTGGCATTCAAGGCTCTCCATCCACCTTTCCAGACTTGTCTTCCATTACTCGCCTTCATATATTTCAGGCTTTAACTAGTGAGTAGTCACTCACTATTCCCTGATTTGGATTTTCTCTCTCTTCTCAGAGAAACTATGTTCACATACTTAGTAAG
Source organism: Phascolarctos cinereus (assembly GCF_003287225.1). Classification (NCBI taxonomy): domain Eukaryota; kingdom Metazoa; phylum Chordata; class Mammalia; order Diprotodontia; family Phascolarctidae; genus Phascolarctos; species Phascolarctos cinereus. The sequence goes on along the minus strand of NW_027555625.1, from coordinate 133,674,379 downwards.
TTTCAGACCTCAGATATCATCCCATTTCTCTTGATAATTCAATTCAATGACAATTCAATTCAATAAATTTGATGTTCTTTTAACTACTCCACGCTACCTCTTTCTGCTACCTCCTGTGCCCTTACCCCAGGCACCCTCCCTGCTCTCAACTGGGGATTGTTGCATTTTGTTCTTGTTTTAGTCAGCATTTTCATCACTTATTTGGATGAGGGCTTATAAATGAACCTTGGATGACAGAATGAGGATTCAGGAGGATAGCAACAGGCTGGAAAGATGAATTGAATCTGATGGGGGTAGAGTTTAATGGGGATGAATTCATTGGCCCTAAGCTTGAGTTCAGAATGCAGATTATTGTTATTTGTCCTTGGTTTTTGAAAAGGACCAATTACTGCATTCTGGACAGTCCTCCTGACCGGAATGTCTTGCCACTGGACTCTGATGACTCTGGAGGAGTGAGTGAGGCTGATGACTTTGCACCGCCCTGCCTCACTTAAGTCAGAGCTCAGCTATACATATGGAGGACTCAGGAGGCATGGCTATATGGGAGTTGTTGCAGAAAAAATCCCAGAATGTTGTAGAGAGATTTTCTGTTTGGAATATGGGTTGAATATGATGTTCCAAGTTTGCTAGCAATTCTGAGATTCTACGAGAAGTCCTAAAGACTTAAAGGAAGTACTCTTTGATGATGGGATTTTAGGCATTTTGAAAGTACATGAGGGACCATTTCTCAGCGGGGAAGTTTGGTGTCTCTTATAGTAGGGATCTGCTTACTCTGCCTAAAGGCTAATTTTATCAACATCCCACAATGGTGGTTGAGCTTCTGTACCTCTGGCTCAGAAAATCAGTGGCTTAAGGAACCTGATAACAATTCTGCTAGGTTGGAAATGTATTCTTCTTTAAGATTTCACATAGTTAATTATGCAGGGACCTGAAGAGCTACCTTTTGGGATTCAGTGAACTGACCCAACCCACCTGGGTCTTGTGGTTTAATATAGAGCAAAGGATATGGGGCTGAGAGTGAGGAAACATACTAGTCCAGCCTCTGGAACTAACTGTGTAACCTTGGGCAAGTCAATTTTCCTCTTGGGCCTCAAATTCCTTATTCATAAAACAAGGAGTGGAGATAAGATAATTTCTGGTTTTGATACAACAACTTTGGCCTTATTTTTGTTTGATTCCAGGCCACTACCTGAACTTCCCAGATATCATCAGTTGCAGCTTTACTTCAGTGGTATCAAATTCAGATAGAAATGAATCACTGGGGTCTTAGGAAATGACAAATTAGCATTATCTGTGTTGCATTGTATTTTTACTTATTTTATTAAGCATTTCCCAATTACATTTTGATCTGCTTTGGCAGAACTCTGGACTTTTGCAAAGAGCTTGTGACCATCTGGCCAGAAGTTTAATACCTTTGCTCCCTTACTCCTTCCCTCTCCTTTCTAACCTCACTTTATGTGTTTTCTTCCTCTACTAGAATGTAAGCTCCCTGAGGGCAGGGACTGTCTTGCTTGCTTTTATTTGTATATCCTCAGCATATGCTTTAGCACATACTTAGGACAGTACTTGGTACTAGCAAACATTCATTAATTGTCCTATTCCATACTGCCCCACACCTTTCTCTCTCTGTTTCTCTCTTCTTCTATCCCTCCTGTCTTTCAGCTTTAAAAATCTATATTCCTCCAGCTCTGTGATATTAGTCCTAGGTAGCAATCATCTTCAGGGGCAATGATAGTATTTTTATAATATTAAAAGAAAGACCCAAAGCTTATACACATATAATCAACAAACAGTTTCCCTATTAGTTCCCAAGCCACCACTAGCAAGCAAAACTCTTAAATCTAAAAATCCGTAATCCTGGGGAGGGAAGCATGATGGAGAGCATTTAGAAGAATATCAATGGAGGAAGAAACAGGAGTGGTGTTAAGAGAGCATACCATAGACTACCTGAACAGAAGGAAATAGATCAGAAGTATAGGAAAGAGTAAAAGCTAGCATGGAGGTGCTTGGCGTATTGGGAAATTTACCAATTTAGAGATCTGCTGGAACTCTACCAAAAGAAGGTACGTCGATACTTTCACTATTTGCTATTTTCACTATTTTAATTTTTTCAAAATGTAGAGGAAGCAACAAAAGAAACCATAAGTCTGTACCTAATTCTACCCAACATGAAGGAGCTGGTTACTCAAATAGAAATAAAGGGAACGTTGGGAGGAAGTGACCACTCCATCTTGGAATTCATGCCAGAGAAGTAGATTGGGAAGTTTGTCATGGAGCATAGATTTTGGGGGACTATATTTCAAAGAGATCAGAAAAGGAATAGTAGTATCTCATGGCACAAAATTCTGGAGAAGTTGGCCCACAAGTGATACAAATATTTCGAGGATGAAATACTTTAAACACATAAAAAACAGATCCTAATCAGCATGAGAGAGGGCAATTGTTTAAAGGGATAGATGTGGGTAGACCAAGGACTCTTCAAATAATTTAGATTTTAAAATGGCCTATGAAGACAGAACCAAGAGATGGTAAAAGGAGGACAAATACAAGGACACCATGTTCCTTTAAAAAGAATGTCGGGAACAATAAATTTCAAAATGAGTAAATCCTGTCAATGAATACAAAGAACAGCAAGGGGATTTTTGTTAAGGACAAGAAGGATCAAAGAAAGCCTAGATCACTTTTAGTGGTTGGTGTGAGGATAATGGATGATAGAGAGAAAAGACAACTAGGATTTACATGAAAGAGTCCACAGACTGTAGACACGTGAGCTTGATGTCAATTCCTGGCAAATTCTAGGACATATTATTAATGTTAAATATTTGGAGTATTTAGAGAAGGAAGCAATGAGAACAAAGAGTTAGCATGGCTTAGTCAAAAACAAATCATGGCAGACTAATATCATTTCCTTTTCAAAAATAGGTGACATTTGTAGAGTGCTTTGAAGTTTTCAAAGTGCTTTCGAACATTATCTCCTCTGAGCCTCATAGCACTACTGTGAGGTAGGTGTTACAGGTAATATTATTCCTATTTTACAAATGAGGAAACTGAGGCTCAGTGAGGTCCATGATCTTACAGCAATTAAATTTCAGAGGACTGTATTAAATCTGTAGATAAGAGTAATGTGAAAATCACATCATCAAGCATTCTTAAACTCTTACTATGTTCTAGGCTCTGTGTTAAGCACTGGAGAGTCAAAGAAAGGCAAAAAAAAAAGCCACCCATCTTGAAGGTGCTCACATCCTGATTGGGGAGACAATATGCAAGCAATTATGGACAAACAAGATTTATATAGGAAAAGTTGGAAATGATCTCAGAAGGAGTACACTAACATTAAGAAGAAACAGGAAAGGCTTTTTGCAGAAGATGGGACTTTAGCTGGGACTCGAAGGAAGCTAGGGAAGCCAGGAGGCAGAAACAAAGGGAGAACATTCCAGATATGGGACACAATAAGTGAAAGTATCCAGAGTCAAGAGATGGAGTGTCTTGTTTGAGGGATATCAAGGAAGCCAGTGTCAGTGGAGCTCAAAATACATGGTGGTGGTTGAAGAGGTCTAGGACTTTGGGGTGCTGCTCAGGGAATACCTGAGATCTTGATGCCAGGACCTGCTTGAAAGAATTCAACTCAAATCTTCTTCCAGCCAGAGGAAAAGTTTATTAGTGATAAAACACTTAGGCCAGGTGACACCCCTTAGGGCAATCGGGCATGAGATTCTCAGCATCTGAATGGGGGCCAGAGTGGATTTTTTATACACTAAAGTGACTTTGGGTGGTCAGAGAAGGGGTCTGGGGAAAGGGTCTAGGTAAGAATTCCAATTGGAAGATCTCAGAGATTGAATAGACTATGGAAATAGATAATGAAGGGAACTGGAAGGCAGAAGTTTGAAAGGCATCAGCACAAGATCAAAGGGTGGGGCTAGGGCTTTCAAAGGGAGATAAGGGGAGTTGATAAGGAACCCTTTGAGACCAGAGTAAGGGCTTTTGGGGGCCCATAGACAAAAGGGAGCCAGATTCTTTTAGGGCAAGGGGCAAAGGCGCATCTGAATAAGATTAAAAAGGTAAGGCTAAGGCTTTCAAAGGGAGATGAGAGGCTGGGGCCTGTAGACAAATGGGAGTCTGATTCCCTTTGGGTCAAGGGGCTAAGATCTTGGCTTGGGCCCACACCCCTATCAATGGTGGTAATGGGGAGTGAGGTATAAGAAGATTAGAAAAGTCAGATGGGGTCAGGTTATAAAGGACTTTAAAAACCATAGCTGTAGTAGATTTAGATTTCAGCAAGGCCTTGAGAATATCAGTAATGCTATCCTTGTGGATAAGAGGAAGAGATCATGGGAATATACATTTAGAGATGCAAGGTCATATAGTTCAACTCTCTTAGTTTCTTGATGAAAAGAGGTCCAAAAACTTAACCCAGAGTCATTCAATTAGAAAGTACAAGGGGTGGGTGGAATATGAAAGCAGTTCTTCCTGATTCAAAGTCCAGCCCTCTAATAACTACAGCACCTGATTAGAGAAGAGAATACTTTTTGGTGGAGTTGGAACAAATTGAATGACAAAGCACAAAGTGGGGAGGTAGCATTTTGGAAGGAGATCTCTAGTGGCATGCCCCAATATCTCTCCTTGACCACTTACTATTTAAGAATTTTATTAACGACTTGGACACAGGCATAGATGACATGTTTATAAAGTTTGTTTACAATACCAAACTTGGAGAGAAAGCTAACGTGTAGAATAACAGAGTTAAAATCTTAAAAGATCTCGAGAGACTAGAATGATAGACATAACCTAAGAAAACAAAATTTCATAGCATATGACCAGGAGAAGGTATCAGAAGAGTGAGGGGAATGGAAACTACACTATATTAAGATCTGGTGAAGAAACTGCGGTTAGTTAGCCTGGAGAAGAAAAGATAGAAGGATCTCATAGATGTCTTTAAATATTTGAAGATGTACTGTATGAAAAATGATTACCTATAGAGGGCAGAATGAAGAGCACTGGGTGACAGCTGTAGGGGCACATTTAGTCTCGAGAGAAGGAAAAACTGCCTAGCAGATAGAGCTGTCCCAAAATGAAATGAGCTGCTATTCATTCTTCATCCCCCCCCAGTTTCTAAGTCGAGGCAGTATGAATATTTGTCAGTGATGTCGCAGAGGAGAAAACTGGTGGGTATAGCTTTGTGGAGGGGAGATATTCTTGGAATAGGAAAGAGCCTGAATAAAGTCTTAGAGAAAAGAGAGCAAGCAAAGGTGTGTATTCGGGGAGTGGCAGAGCAAGTAGAGAGAAGTTCAGTTTGGCTGGAGCACAAGCTTGTAGTTTTGGGATAGTTTTGTTTGATTGTAATTTGCTCATTTGAAAGAATACAAATAAGAGGTAGAGATGGCATGCCCTGGCAATGTTGCAAAGTGAGTAACTTAGAACATAATGGTTTTGCTTTGACTGGGAGTTGAAATATGTTTTATTAAGTTTTCAAAATTAGGGACAGGCAGTGTCAGATCTGGAAGCAAACATATTTAGTGGCTGCTCTGAAATCAGCCCATGTTCTTATCTATACTTCCCTTGTTTACAAGCAAAGCTTAAAGCCTCTGAGCCCAATCTTCTGTACCAGGTATTCCCATGAGAAGCATGAAGTGAAGGCATCTGTCCTGGGCATTCTCACCTGTGGCAAAACCTCCTGAAGGTCAGTGTGCAGCTGGTGGATATTTCTCAAGAATTTACGACTATAGGATCATGATCTTAGAGCTGAAAGGACTTTATACAGATCAGGAAATTGAGGCCCATTGAGGTGAAATGACTTCCCCAGGATCACATGGGTAGAAAGTAGCAGATCTAAGATTTGAACCCACATTCTCTAGCAACATGTATAGTCATTTTCAGTTGTGTCTGACTCTTCAGACCCCATTTGGGATTTTCTTGACAAAGTTACTGGAATGCTTTGCCATTTCCTTCTCCAGCTCATTTTACAGAAGAGGAAACTGAGGCAAACAGTGAAGTGACTTGCCCAGGGTTATACAGCTAGTGAGTGTCTGAGACCAGATTTGAACTCAGGTCTTCCTGACACCAGGCCTGATGCTCTATTCATGGCATAGCCAGCATGATGTTCACTGTCCCACACAGCCTTTTGATTTGGGGTAACCTGGCTGGTATCTGTCTCTTTGTCTAGGACAATACCACTTGAGCAGGTCCTATCTCCATCTCTGCTTCCATGTGTGAGCTCTATGTATAATGCATTCTCTTTTCCCTTCACGCAGGCAAGCCTGAGGAGTACTGATGCCCTTCCTCCCACACACCAGCAAGTATGAGGGGAGGAGCCCTTCACAAATCCCAGGCCCCTCAATCTTGATCCAGAGGGGAGGAAACATGGGCATTCTTAGCTAAGGGCCATAACTCAGATATGTCCCCCTCACATTCAACCTAGAACCTCATTTTCATATTTTTTTTCATCATCACCTCAGCTCTGGAACTTTATATGTGGAATACTTGCTCTACAATGCCTGTTTATATATGCAAACTACTTTGTTAAGCTCAAAGCTGTATTTAAGCTAGCAATGTATAGAGGAAGTGTCATATAGTACAGTGGATAATGTGTTGGGCTTGGTGTCAAGGGGACTGGTACCTTGTCACTTGGACTGGTACCAACAATGAATCCTTATTCATTGTTGTTTAGTTGTTTTTCCATCATGTCTGACTCATCATGACCCCATTTTAGGGTTTTCTTGGCAAACATACTACAGTGCTTTGGCATTTCCTTCTCCAACTCATTTTACAGTTGAGGAATCAAGGCAAACAGGATTAAGTAACTTGCCCAAGCTCACACAGCTAGTAAGGATGTGAGACCAGGTTTGAACTCAGGAAGATGATGCATATTCCACAGTGCCTGCCTTCTTCCAGCTCTGCACATTGGCACACTTGGAATGGACAGCTCCCATATCTCTACTGTTGAGGTTATTCCTTTCTTTCAAGGCTCAGCTCAGTTGCCACTTTCTCTATGATACCTTCCTTTACTTTTTCTGGCTTTTCTCATCTCTCCCACTCACTTAATCACTTTCTAATTTCTTTCCATTTTTGTACACATTTTATCCTCTATGTTGGTTGTAAGATCCTAGAGAGACCAGAATATCTTCTTTCATCTTTTTTTTTAATCTTCAGCACCAAGAACAGTGACTGGCACATGATACAAGCTTGATGCTTGTTGATTGCATTCGTTACTGTGAAGTAGGAAGAAAAGGGACCCCATAGGAAAGATGGGAGGGCACCAAAGCCAAGTTCCCTCCTAATTTCCAATTTTTCCAGGGCCAGCTCTGGGTCAGGCAGCAACAATGTATCATCTGAAGGGCAAACTGGTATGACCTCATAAAGGCAGAGGGAACCTAAAATATTTAGAAGCACTAATGCCTTTGTGAGAGCAAAACTAACCTTCTTTTGGATAGGAGCTCTTGGGGGGTCTCAACAGAAGGAACAGAGAGTGCTGAGCAAACTACCTTCTCTGGTACATAAGAAAGGAAGAACAATCAATGACTGGCAGTCAGGGAGGTGTCTAGGAGCTTCAGGGATTCAGGATTGCCCCTTCCACTACTTTGGTAGGTATGGACACCAGTGCTCTCTCTATGATCTTGAAATTCCATTGTGTGTCCCTGTGATCTGGAGCATTTTGTGTGATGGTACCTTCATGTTCACTCAAAGTCAAACATGTGAGTAGGTAGCTGAAAACCAAGTGAGATTTTATTAAGAGTTATAGTGTCTAGGAATTGGGAGGTGATGGAGAGTCATTGTATTTAGTCACATTGTATTTAGGTCACGTTGTAAAAGCAACATTGACAAACCAGAGAATATCCAGAGGAGGGTAGCCAAAAGGTAAGAGGATTTCAGGGGTATACTGGAGCCAGCTTGAACTGTCTCTGGGGAGCTGATTGTTAAATTTGCAATGTGAGCATTTACATCATGGAAATTGGTAAATGGCTACTATAACAGGGCTTGATTTATGGTTTTGTTGATTATCTCTAGACCAGGCAGACAGCAGACTATGGCCAGGGGACCAAAGCTGCCTGTAGCTGGTTTTTGTATGTCCCATGAGATAAGAATGGTTTTCACATTGTAAATAAAGTTTTATTGTACTTTAAAATGTAAAAAACATTCCAAGCTCACTGACCATATAAAAACTGGCTGTAGCCAGATTTGGTCCAAGGTCCATAGTTTGTTGACCCATAGTCTAGACTTGAGAAAATGATGGAGAAAATGTTAATAATGTAAATTAAACTAAAAAATGTGTCATAATAGATTTTTTGGAGGGGAGGAGAACCTGTTGTTAACCATTTAACCAGCATGTCCCTGCTTATAGACTATATCATATGAGGGTTATTTGGAGGAAGTAGGAATGAAGAACATGATAGTAGCCACCAACTATGTGAAGAACTATTCCATAGTTCCATAAATGTCTTTACCTGTATTTCTATCCCTGTCTCTATGTTACACATAAGCCTTGGCCCTAGAGGGCAGGATCAGGAACAAGTACAAAGAGGCAGATTTTGACTTGATGTAAGGAAAGAATTCCTAATGATAGATCTTTCCAAAAAGGGAGTGGGTTTTGCCAGGAGGTAATGGGTTCCCTGTCATTCAAGGTCTTCAAGCAGAAGTTAATCACTTATGGGAGATGACATAGAAGTCATTCTTCTTTAAGAAAGGGTTAGAGAAGATGACCTTTGGAATCTCTTCCTTCTCTGAGATGCTAGGATTCTTTAATACGAGCTCATAATTAAAGTTTGACTGGTTTCTCTTCAGCATGTTTGCATCTAATTCAGTCTGGGGTTTGATCCAAGGCAGAGGTGGGAAGCATGTGTATGTTTGTTTTGTTGGTCATCTTTCTCATGTGTTTCTTGCAGCTACCATAAAGTTGCTAGACTGGGGAGCTGCCTTGAAGGTAAGGTGATTTTGGCTTTAGCATAGGTTATTATCATGTACACACACACACACACACACACACACACACACACACACACACACACACACATGCACACACACACACACATCTTATTTTTCTTTCCCTGTGAAGTGTTGCTGTCTGTAGCTATAGGCTGTAGAGTCAGACATCTCATTACCCTGAGGGTCCTTCGAGGCCAGCTGTCACATAGCATTACTCTGGCCTCCCTTTCTCTGTCCAGACAATACAATGCAAAACCTTTCCATCTAACCCATGTGACAACCTTGAATAGCTAGGGTTCTGGGCTCTTCTTCCTTAGACTGGTTTCCTGTGGGATGAAAATTAAACACACACACACACACACACACACACACACATACTCTTTTCTGTATGTCTAGGGGATGGGGGAAGAGAGTAGCCTGCATACCTTTTGGCAATATTGTTACATTAGCACAGGGGTTCTTATTCTGGGGTCCTCAAGGGGACTGTGGATAAATTTCAGGGAGTTCATGAATTTAAATGAGAAGAAAATTGCATCTTTATTTTCACTAACCTCCAACTGAAGTTTTCCTTCAGTTATTTAAAGCATTATTCTGAGAAAGGGTCCATAGGCTTCCCCAGACTGCCAAAGGAATCCTTGACATAAAAAAAGGTTAAGAACCCCTACATTAAGTTGGAGGTTAAGTTGGGGGGTCCCTGATCAATTTGGCTAGTTCTCCCCCCCCCCCAAATAATGAGGTTAAGCTGAGGAGAGCCATTGTTTGGAGGCATCTGATGGGCAATTCCTTTTGAGAGTGTGGGGCTTGTGCAAGGATGCCTTGGTGAGAAGACTCAGAGAATGCCTAGTGATTAGATGCCTGGGACTCAGGACAGATGCTTGTCAGAGAAGTGTCCCTCCCCATAGTGTATGTAAGTGAGCTGATAGATCAGCTCAGTCTTTTTCTCTGCTGTTATTTTCATTTTACCCTGTTCAGAAGATGGATCTGCAAGCAGCCCAGAGGGCCTGCATTCTGATACTGGGAGGAGGAAGCTGTGCTGTGTACAGTTTCCTCTCCCCAGTGACAGGAAATGGCTGCCTTGGGGCAGGAGTACATAGGCATTGTAGGTGCTTGCACATGGTTTGAGAGGAGAGATCTTGGGAGTGGGTTTTCCCAGTCTGAGATGATAGCAGCCAGAATACTGAGACATTTGCTGCAGGAACAGAGGTGAACAGGTTTATTCAGCCTGAGAGGAGAATCCCAGCCTTGGGGATTGCCTTGGGAGTGAAATCAACAAGTGTTCAGGGATTTGATTTTCTATTGAAAGAAGGGGATTTCCTCTTGCAATGTGCTCCTTGGAGAAAAAAGAAGGCCATCTATCTGGTTTCTAAATAGCAGCCTACTTGGAGAACAAAATCAGTGAGTCACTAGGACAGCACAATTCCAATGAAGAAGGGATTGTTGCTCTAACTCTTCCTTCTCCCTAATCCACTGCCTAATTCTGTTGACTTTTCCTCTAAAACATTTCCTGCTTTTCTTCTTTTTCTGCTCACACACCCACTACCCTCTTTCAGTCCTTCATCACCTCTTGCATGGGCTCCCAGCTTCTAGTCTCTTTCCTCTTCAAGATAACCCCCACACAGTTGCCAAAACCACCACTCTGAAGTTAAGTCTGAATAAGTCACTCCCTTACTCTAGAAATCTCAGTAGCTCCTTGTTACCTCTAGAATAAAATAGCCTCATCTTGGTATTTTAATACCTTTCACAGTTTAATTCTAGTCTGCCTTTTTGGGATTATCATATAACATGGCCCTTCATTCACTGTGTGTAATATCCAAGCTCTCCTACTTGCTGTTCTCTAAACTTGGTACAGTATCTGCTGCCTCCAGGCATTTTCCCAGGCTGTCCCCCATGTCTGGATTGTGCTTCCTCCTTATGTCCATCTCTTAGAGTCCTTGGCTTCTCTCAAAGCTAAGTTCACATGCAATCTCCTACTAGAAGCCTCTTTTGTCTAACAATATGTTAATGTTTGCCTTTTCCTTCTCACATTATCATGTTTGTGCTTATTGACTTACATGTTGTATCTCTGTAATGGAATATACACGCTTGAGGGCGGTAACCATTTTTCATTTTGTTCTTGTATCCCCAGCATTCTAAGGAGGGGAGGGCATTTGAATGGAAGCTACTTGAGAGTTGGAACCATCTTTTTGCTTTTATTTCCAACCCCAATGCTTAGCACAGTGCCTAGGTCCTAGGACATAGTAAGTGCTCTTTAAATACCTGTTACCTACCTCAGCACTTGATACAGTGTTTTCCTCATAAGAGGTGTCAGTTTGCCAGATTGGATTGGATTTGGCTATTGAGGAAGTTGAGAGTCTATTCTAATAGAGAATGGCATTCATTCAGTGTTCAAGAACATTTTGGCATGGGAGAAAATTGTTGGAATTAGAGTCAGACAATCTTAGGCCCCATTTTTGGCTCTACCACTCTCTAGATGAGTGACCTTGGGCAAATGATGCCAAGCCTCAGTTTCCTTATCTATAAAATGGGGATAAATAATACTTGTACTACCTACTGCCCAACATTGTTGTCAAGGATTGCCTTGCAAATTCTAGTGCACTATATAAATATGGCTTATTGTTGAGAATGTTCACCGAAGTAGAATGAGAACTGAGTAGAGGTAAGAATAATAACAATTGTAATAGTAATAGCTAACATTTATATAACTTTAAGTTTTGCAAGGCATTTTACTAACATTATCTCATTTGATCTTCATAACAACTCTAGGAAATCATTGCTATCCCCATTTTATAGATGAGGAAACTGAGGCAAACAGCAGTTAAGTAACATGCTCAGGGTCATATAGCTAATTAAGTGTCTGAGACTAGATTTTAACTCAGGTCTTCCTGACTCCAAATCCAGCATTCTACTACTTTGCCACTTAGTATCAATCCCATCCTGGCCATTTGTGACCCTGTGCAAATCATCACACTTGCATAGGGCCTTAGTTTCTTCGTGTGAAAAATGGGGACAATAATACTTGTATTATCCATCTCACAGGATTATGGCAAGGAGAGGACTTTATAAAGTTCTCTAGAAGCTCTATCAATTATTATTGTCATCGTACTGAGTTGTGGGATGGAGCAGAGGAAACATCTAACATTTATGTAGTGATGAATTGGCACTAAGGAGGTTAGAAAGTTTCGTGTTTGGAGACTAAAGCATCAGCTCAATAAAACTCTCCAGTATTTACTTCCCCATGAACTTGACCCAATGTCATGCTCAGACCCATCCGCTGAGTCAGTCCAGACTGCTGGTGCTAGGGTAGCAGCTGCTGTTTTCACTACTCTGAAAGGTGTCAGGAGGCAGGCATCTGAGCATTTTACCCTTCACAGATTGCAGCAATGCCCTCTGCTTAACTCCAGGGTTTAGCTTAAAATGCTAAGAGCCCAAATCTGGAAAGATCTGGGCACAATAAAAGCCTGAAATAGAACATATCAAGTTCAAGAAAAGGTGCCATTATATCTTGGTCAACACCTATAATATTGGTTATAGTCATTGTCAATAAAATAATCATGGATTTAGACTTGGAAAGGGTCATCTGCTCTCACTCCTTCGTTTTGGCTCTAGAAATGGAGTTTCACAGACGGGAAGGAACTTGCTCAATGTCAGAATACAATGAAGAATAGAGTCAAGATTTGTACCTAGGTCCTTGGACTCAATGTCTAGAGCTTTTTCCATTATAACATGCTATCTCTATAATGATGGACCTATGATCTGATTTATCCGAATACGACTTTTTAACAGTGCAGATTACAACCTTTCTGCCTTCTTATTCTGTGTAACTCCTGTCTAGGACCTCCATGGAGGGTGGGAGGCAGAGGAGTAGTATCCTAGGGGTCTTCTTCCAGATCTTCTGACATTGTGGAATACATGGGCTTCTAATTGACTATCCCTTTTCCCTATTACATGACACCTCTCTCTCTCTCTCTCTCTCTCTCTCTCTCTCTCTCTCTCTCTCTCTCTCTCTCTCCCCCCCGGCATATATATTTATATATTTATACATATATTTATATCTATATTCAATATATCAGCTCTGTGGGTTGTCCACTCATATAGATCATAATCTGGATCATAGGTATTCTTTATCCACTTGGTGTTTCCTATGTGGATGGTTAGAGGCTTTGTAATGTTCTGGGGATTCATGGAATCAGCATGGTGTCATCTACAAAGAGAATAGCTGGAGAATGGAATGCCTTTTGAATTTGAACTCTGAACTAAATATACTTCATAGCAGAGGCAAATATCCTTGGTGAGAACATCTTCTTGTTTTATGTCTTATTTGACATTAATAATCAGAGAAACATTGAAGGAAGCTACTTCTGTTGCTGTACCTTTCAAAGGTGTTTGTTGGAGGAGAGCCTTTTAAAGAAGTTGAGTCAGAGGCTCCAGTCAACAAACAAGGAACACAAGGAGATTTTATAATCCCTGGATTTACATGTCAACTGTGACTCTACATATATAGACTACTGTAGAATATTGTTTGTGAAAGTTTGAGTGATTAGCAACACTCATCCAAATAGTACTTTATGACTTATAAAACATTTAGTATACCTTATGTCATCTGATCCTGTCTTACAACAGGCCTCCGTGATTGCTAAATGATCATGACAATTTACTTACAGGAAATGGAGACTCAGAGGGATTAATCAATTAACAAGAGTTGATTAAGCATCTTCTGTATGTCCATATAATTTTCTTGGTAGTATGGGGGATATAGCATCAGCCATGGCCCTGCTCTCAAGGAGCTTACATTCTAAATGGGGAGGCAACATGACATACATGTAAAATGCAGTAAGTAATACAAAGCAATATACAGTGCTAAGTTGTGTAGTATATTGGAAGGAGTTCTGAACTTGGAGTCAAGAAATTTGGGTTTAAATTCTTATCCCACTACTTGTTAGCTATGTGACTTGGGCAAGAAATTTTTCCTCTCTGGCCCTCAGCATTTTCTTTTCAGTAAAATGAAGGAGTTGGACTAGATGGTCCCTAAGGTCTTTTTTTTATCCTAAAATCCTATGATCTACACATGCTGTATATATAGATATGAGAGAGATTGATGAAGGATAAAGTGGTAGAGAAAAGGGCATAGAGGAAGTAGGAGTTGAAGGAATGTCTTAAATGATGGTTAGAATTTGGATAGATAGGTGGAAGGGGAAGAACATTTCAGTGAGGGGAGTAAATGTGTTCAGAACAGTGAAGAGACTAGACTAGACTAGACTGTTCTGTCTGGATAAAAGAGGAGAAACATTATCCCTTCACTGCAATACAACACACGCAGAAAAGTAGGCATTGGGGCAGAAGACAAGTGAAGAGTGTGACCAGAGAAATTTCTTCTACTGCCAGGTTATCCTTCCTAAGAAGCAATCACATATGCGGGCTAATTATTGGTGCCAAGATGCAGGAGTAGTTTTGGCTTTGATCTGGAAGAATATGTGGGGAATAGGGCTATAAGAAGACTTGCCTCCCATTTTGTGTGGGAAAGGAAGACCTATGCCATGGCACAGTGGGGAGAACTCTGGATTTCAAGTCATGGTTCAAATCCTGAGTTACTCCTAGGAAAATCTCCAGATTAAATTTAATTATAGCTCTTGTCTAGTTTTCCCTAACTGTAGGTAACAAGGTTCCTACTTCCCTTACAGGCATTAAATGTACAATATAATATTGGATATGAGGCAACCTTTCTTTCACCTTACAGAGAATGCAAAAGATCCTGAGAACTCATAGGAACCCATGAACAAATGCAGAAACATAAAATTCTCAAATAGCTAATCAGTATTCTCAGGAAAGGTAATGAACTTGGGGTTGCTCATTGGACAGTTCTCTTGTCTTTCTGGTTAGTTCATCTCTCCCCGTGTAGTCCTATACATCTTTTCAGGACTTATAGCACCACCCGGTGGTTTAGCCTTGCCCAAAAAGTTAAGCATACATTGGACCTTGTTGAACCTTCTTATCAGACAGTCTCTGTCCCATCAAGTCACTGGCTTTGTTCTCCAAGTAGGACACTGTACAGGAACCATTTGTACTGCTCCCTGCTTTCTCTCAGAATCACGCTGTATCAGGAACTCTTTCTAGAAATTTTGGTGCCTTCTTGAACCTGGGATTACTCAGAATGAAACTCCCTAAGCTAATATTGCCCAGGAAATCTCCCTTCTCTGACTAGAAGTCTGGATCATGGTTTCAGGGCATCTTGGGAATTCATCCCTCTTCCTCTTTTGAGGGAGATTGGCATTCAGGGTCTTTGAACTTCACTCTCGAGGAATGCACATGTCTTTGCTATAAATATGCATTATTGCTTTTTTGGGAAAGCAATTCTCAACTCCGCCTTCTCTACATCTCCCCTCCCCCAAAGAACAAAGAAGAAGGAATTCTGTAACAAAAGAAATTGTGACTGGCTTGCTTATATAGATCTTCAAACAATGGCCCACACCCAATAACTGGGAAGCTCTCTGATTTGATAAGAGACTCCCTGAATCCCAGCCCCCCCCTTAAATTTTTTATCTTCTCTATTGATTCTTTATTATATATTTCCCTCCCCCCTCCTCCCACCCTGCACCATTCCAAACCTTCTCTTCTTTCCTTAAGCTACTTATACCAACCTCCAAGGTCTCAGCAGAAGAATTCTGACTTTAAGGAAAAAAAGAAATTCCTTTTGAGGTCAAATGTATGTAATAACTCTTTAAAAAGTTAACAGTGCCACACAAATATACTGTATTTTTCTTACTGTTCTTGGAATACAATTCTGTCTTTCCTAACTTCACTGAAAAAAGATGAAGTTTATCTGTTATGATGACTATGTGCCTAATAAAGATCTCATTTGCTTACTTAAGAATCTAAACAGAATCCAGGATGAAATAAAGCTAATATATATAGAAGGGACTGTCTCGCTCACTTGTTCCAGAGCCCAAATCTTCTGTGCCCCATGCTACTGGTGTGATTCCCTAGAACCACATAAACACACATATTTGTGTATATATGTATATCTACATATATGTAGATATATACCTACATCTACATATTTATGTGTATCTACATATGTGTATGTATATATATGTACTCATCTATGTGTGTGTATGTATATACACACACATATATGTACATGCACGCACATCCATACCCCAACACGAATAAGGTTATGTTCTGTGGGCCTTTGGGTAGGGAAGCAACTGATGTTCCATTGGAGAAACAAGGAAGGGATACTGTTTTCTACCTTGATGATTGAGGGAGGAGAGAGGAAGGAGGAGATGGGAGGGATCATGCCATTGGAGGAGCCCATTGATCTTTCTATCACTTCTGAAATATTATAAAATGTCAGGATTACTGGGCCCCAGACAGGAGAAGGTATGCCATTGAAGCATAATGAAATTTCAAACCCCATTAGTTACCCTTGCTCTTGGCACTCCATGTATTAACTAGGAGACCCATCCACAAAACCCCAAACATCAAGACTATTTAAATGCAAATTGAGTTGAAAATTATCTCCCCCTCTCAAACTTTGAGACAATTAAGAACTTGTGACTCTTGTATACATGCAACAACTTGGTCCTCTCCTGTGGCTCCCTGCACTTACTCTGGATAAGCATGTCTATCTGTACACACACACACACACACACACACACACACAATTTTATTTTAAACAAAAAGCCCTGTTTTACTGAGGAATCAATACTGGAAAATATGTCATTTGAATTTGCTGTTCTCACAGCCACAAAGCTTCTATGACTCTTGTATAAGTACCCTGAGCTTGATTTACCCACCTGTTTCAGATGAGCTAGTTTGACAGTTTATACTTTGTAGTTTTCCTGGAAGGACTTTGTGTTTTTGGAAGGACAGGAGAGATTTTCCACAAGAGAGAAATGGATCCCTTTTTGGGGGGGCCCAGGAGGGAGACCTGCTCTGAAATCCTTACTTCCCCTGCCCCACTCTCAGGAGCCAGGCTTCATTCTTGGTGGGAAGGTGCAGGTCCAGAAAGACCATGACCTTCCTAGACAGTAGATAGATATATCAGAGTGAAGCAGGGAAAGTCACATCTGCAAGGAATGATGAAAGGACATCCATAAAGGGTGTAAGGAGAATTATTGGGGTAAATATGAGATAACAAATGGATGTCTTACAACACTGGAGTATGGCAGCAAGCACTAGGCAGAACTTTAGAAGAGCCAGCCCTGGGACATGAAGTCCAGAGACAAGATTGTAGTCTCTGGGAGAACTTGAGGGAAAAAATACAGGCTTGTTTCGGAGCAATTGGGGTAGTGGTCAGGGAAACAAGACAGGGATTCAAAGATAGAAAGATAAGAGACAGGGCATTTTATAGATGAAGAAATTGAGGTCCAAAGAGGGGCAGTGACTCACATGAGGTTGCTCAGCTACTAAGTGGCAAAGGCCACAACCAGAATTATATTTCAGTAAGCTTTCCATACCGCCATGTTTGATTCCTTCATACTGTGGAGAGACAAAGCTTAGCAATAGCTGTGCTTATGCTTATGTGAGGTCAAGATAACAGGAGACTTTAGTAAACTTGTTTCTGCAGTCAAACAATTTGTAAAAAAAAAAATAAAACTCTCCTAATAATTAAACTACCTTCATAGAATTGGCTAGCTATTTGAGTGTTTAAATTTATTGCTCTCTGTCTCTCTGTTTCTCTTCCTCTCATCCCTTCTCTTTCTTTCTCCCTCTCTCTTTCTCTCTGTTTTTCATTCTCTCTCTCTCTCTGACTTGTTCTCTGTCTCTTTCTCCTCCCACCTACTTTCTTTTCTTTATTCTCCCTCTCTCTTACCCTCTTCTAGGTCATAAGAGGTGAAGAAAAATATCACTCTACCTGCTACTGATGCTTAGGAGAAGAAAGACTGTGAGAATGTCTTAGATCTTTCCATTTTCTCAGACCACCCCCTAAAAGCTAAAACTCCCTACGAACTTGTTATTGTAGCCAAGGAGGCAGGGGCTATTGAGGTGTGGGGCAGGAAGGAAGCAAGAGCTTTCTGTAATCCTGATGAGGGCACCAGACTTTTTCTTCCTCTGGTCTGGCATATAAAAGTAGGAAGAGCAATGACTTCTGAGCTGGTGGTTTATGTTGGCTCATTATCTTGTGTTTGAAGAGACCCAGGTACAATTTCCTCATGTCAGAGCAAAATAGTGGGAGGGGCATATTGTTTTTGGATGGTTTTCCCTATATATCTGCATCTGTGTTTCCTTGTACTATTTGTTTCCCCAGGGAAGGTCTCTCTATGCCCAGGAATTCAGAATACTTGTAATACAGCAGTCAGTCAGCAAACATTTATTAAGTGCCTACTATGTGCCAGGAACTGTGCTAAGCACTGGGGATACAAAGAAAGACAGTCCTTGCCCTGAAGAAATTCACAATCCAATGGCGAAGATGATGTGCAAATGTTGTTCAGTCTTTTCAGTTGTATCCAATTCTCTGTGATCCCATTTTGGAGTTTTCTTGGCAAAGATATTAGATGGTTTACTATTTCCTTCTCCAGCTTATTTTGCAGATGAGGAAACTGAGGTAAACAAGGGTAAGTTTCTTGCCTAAGGTCATATAGCTAATAAGTGTCTGAAGCCAGATTTGAACTCAAGAAGAAGAGTCACTCTGACTCTAGGCACGACACTATCCACTGCACCACCTAGCAAAAAAATGTACAAATAAGCCATATTCAAGATGAATAAGAAATAATCAACAGAAGGAAGGCACTAAAATTAAGGGGTGTTGGGAAAGGCTTCTTGTAGAAGGTGGGATTTTAGCTTGGACTTGAAGGAAGCCAGGGAAGCCAGAAGGCAGAGATGGGGAGGGAGAGCATTCTAGGCATGGGGAACAGACAATGAAAGTGCCAGGAGTTGGAAGATGGAGGGTCTTGTTCAAAGGAGAGCAAAGGGGCTAAAGCACTGGGATTGAAGAGTATGTGTGGGGAGGACAAGGTGTAAGAAGGCTAGAAAAGTGGGGTCACAGAACAGGCTATAAAGGGGCTGCCCAATAGCAAACATGGGATCCCTCTGAGTGATTGGGAACAACTGGAGTTTACTGAGTGGGGTAGGGTGACATGGTTCAATTTGCACTTAAAACACAATATTTCATTTAAATGCATGGCAGAGAAGATTTACCTTGAAGAATTTTGAGGTATATATGAAGCGGAAAGTTATTTGTGGATTATATTTTCCTACTATATTTTTACACACATAGTACTATGTGGAGAAGCCTCTTTATATCTTTGTTTCAAAAGCACGAGTTTTCTATTTGAATAGTTACTTTAAGAAGGTAGGAACATATTTCATTTAGAACTGTTTCTGGTCTAAGCTGAGATTTCTGTAAATCACGAATCTATAAAAAAAAACCCAGTCTTTATTAGGAAGCAAGTTGTAAAAGAATGTTTGCTAAGGAAACTGTTGCATTTAAATTAATATGCAATTTCAAGCAGTGCCCAGCAGGTCATAATCCTTTTAAGATGAAGACACTTGAGGCAAGTTAGTAGGTTATAACAGAGAAATTCTTTCAAGTTTAAAAAATGTCATACTTAAAGACAGCTAGCATGCTCCACTTACAACTTCTAAATCATCCCCAGTTTCTTCTCATATCAAGCTACCTCATGGTCTTCCACCATTTTGGTTGCCCTCCCCTAGAAACTCTCAAACTTATCATCTTTCCTAAAATGTGAGGTTTGTTTTTTTTTATATAATTACTGAAGTCATATCTTTCCATAGCTTCATAGAAGGATTAAAAAGTCCTCTGGAATTTTTTTTCCTCATGTTGATTTGTTTTTTCTAAGTCATGCAAACACTTGTGCTTTGATTAGTTATGAGAAGATTTTTTGCTAAAGAAAGTACTCTAAGCAAGGGCTTTGGGGTGTCATACTTTAGAAATTTCAAACACTGATAAGTTTGGGAGTTTCCAAAGGAGGGCAACCAGAATGGTATAGAACTTTAGTATTTTGCCACAGGAAAATCTGTTAAGGAAATGGAGTATGTTTAACCTGGAGAAGAGAACTTGACTTATGTGAAGCATGATAGCTGTCTTTGACTATTTGAAAGTCTGTCACGTAGAGGACAGAACAGATTTACAGTTATCCCTTCCACAGCATGATGATTAGGCATGGAAAAATGGAAAATCCATGAAAATGTTTTTGGCCTTCCCTTCATACCAGAGAAGAAATCTGATTATTTAAATTTTATTTTATGGGATGTTTCAATACCTTATTATAAAATTTGGGTTGATGACATACTATACATATTTTTATACATTTCTGAGTTTCTAAACTTTTTCTGTGTTGTTTCCTGGCCTTTGCATATTGTCTGAGACCTCTGCAAAAGTTGCCATCTAATTTTTTATGCTCACTTTTGATATATCAAAGTAGCGATGGGGAAAGTTGCCATGTGAAAGAGATAACTGCATTTCTATTGACTCCAGAAGGTAGAAGTAGGAACAATGGATAGAGGTAGAGCTGATGAAAGAAGAACTCTCTAACATTTAAAACTATTTAATAGTTGAATGGGCTGCCTTTAGAAATGGTGAGTTTTCCCTTTCTAGAGAGCTTTAAGCAAAGAATGGAAGACCACTCATCAGATTTGTGTGTGGAGTGAGGGTTAAGATATATGTTGTATTAGATGGCTTTTGATGTCCTTTCTGACTTGGAGATTCTTTAATGGCCTAAATCCTTGAAGAATCAAAGCCGTGAATGTGTCCAGAAAGGGCTTTTGACTCTATGCAATGGATTCAGGCTGAAGTGAAAGGGGCATTATAGTCAAACCTTAGGAGTAAGGTCTAGGTTAATCAATCCCAAACATTTATAATAATAGTTAGAATTTACATGGCCATTTAAGGTTTGCAAAACCCTTTACAAATATCTTATTTTAGATTATAAAGATGATCTTGTTTTGGATCAAACCTTGACTGGTAACTGTCACAGAAAAGTGAGAATGCTAACAAACCATACCTGTTATTTTTGTTTCCTTTAATAATTTGCTCTTTAGGACTATTTCATATTTTAATATTTATGCTTAGCTATTTTAAATAAAAAGTATGGCATATTTAAAAAAAAGATAATTGAATAAAGCATATGCCAATCTCCCTTTCAGGTAAATTAGTGTGTGAGAAACTGGGCTATTTGAATTCCAAAGCTATGGTCAAAGCAAGACTGTCCACCTGATAATGCTAGCCATTACAGGCAAAATACCTAAGAGACTGATTGCTGAACTGAAATACACAAAGCATTGACAACAAGTATTACATGCTGCATAGCATGTACCACCTCCGGACTTTAAAAAATTGTATCTGAGCCACATCATTTTCTAGCTGCTGCGTAAAAATAACCAGGTCAGATACCAACAGGTGAAGCCTGAGGTTCTCTTCCCACTTTTATGTTCCTGGCACATGGAGAAGGTTCAGGTTTTGCTGCTTATGAGCAAATGAAGAGATAGACAATGGTGGTGTCAGTTTTGGGGGTGCTAATGGGGCATGGTTGGCACTGATAGATGCAAATGCTGGTCAGTGGGCATATGCCCTTTTTTTAGGCATTGTCCATGGGAGCAGTTATCAGTACTGCCTGCTACAGCTAAGACAGCAAACACACACACACACACACACACACACACACACACACATACACACACATGCATACACACACCTCTGCTGGCAAGGTTGCTTGGCCTGACCATCAGCAAGTTGAGAGAAATAGTATCCCTAGGTTGGGACAGATGCTCTAAAAGACAGTTTCTTTGGCACCATCATGGGAGACAGGGTTGATTGCTCTGTGTGACCTAGTCTGGTGATTATTCTCCTCTCAAATTTGGGCTTTCCTTCATTAGAGGCCTATATTGTAAAGGTAGAATGATGGCATCTCCTTGCATGCACAGGACCATTAAGAGAGCCAAGAAGAAAGAATCCTGGGAGGAGCAGTCAGAAGAGAGGCTATAAATCATGCAGGTTCAGTGGTGTCCTGAAAGTTGGAAAAAGATGAAAGCCCACCTCCAATCAAATCCTGTAAGACAGCTGTGGCATCACTATAAATACTCTGCAGAATCCATCTCTTTGCAGCATTTGTGTGCCTTGAGCATCAGAGGTTGCCTTAAGAAGTTTGTGATAGGTTCAAAGCTTACCTCCTGAAGCTTAAACCCTCCTTAATAGTTCTTTAGAAGCTAAAAGGCAGGGTTGGATTCCCAAACTTTGGAGCTCAGATACTCTGTAATTCTGATATTAAGCAGAAAGAAGCCACCTTCTGCCACTATTGCTTCTCCTGCCTCCCCCTTTTCTGGACATATGTACTATTTATTCAGTAGTGCAACTGGCTTTAAACGTATTTTAACCCTGATAAATCATTATTTACTGAGGTTACCTGAGAACACCACCCCTAGTAGAAGAAAATCAATAAAAAAAACTTGACAGAGCTATTATCCTACGACCTTGTGCTACTCTGCCCTCATAGAACACCTTTCAGCCTAAGAGCTCAAAACCTTTTGAAAACAAAATCTTTACTGTCTTCATCTTTTTTTTTCTCTCAGAGAGAAAGAACAAGGCAAAGAGGCAGAATTTTTTCTATTTTTTTTCAATTGGTTAGATTTTTCCCCATAGTGCTTTTCTTGAGTTCTTTATATTACATCAATTGGTCAGTATACGTTACCTTGAATATGAGAGAAAGGGTTTTTATAATAAATAAATACTTATAAAATCTTACAATTGGAAGTCAGTGAGGAGAGTGGGTACCAAAGAATGGAAAATGAAGGTCAGTGGGTAGATGGTGAGCACCAGATAGAAGGAAGGAAGGAAGGAAGAAAAGAAGAAGGAATGAAGAAAAGTAGGAAGGAAGGAAGGAAGGAAGGAAGGAAGGAAGGAAGGAAGGAAGGAAGGAAGGAAGGAAAGCATAAAAGAGAAATTAGGCCATGAGAATTTGAGTGTTATAGGAGACCTGAAAAAGTAAAAAACGCTGGGGTTTTCACTTTCACTTTTCATTTTTTTCACTTCACAATTCATATTGTGCAGCTCTTTCTTCATTCCTTTATCCATGTTAATATATAATCAGATTAGTAATCCTTGTGAAAAAGAACAAAAAATTGGAAGTAGAGCAGGTAGATTGGTGATATAAATTTAAAATATAGTCATATGAATTTGGTGTCCACTGATAAGTTTGCTGCTTTGCCTTTTGGTAGAATCACACCTATGCCAGCAAGATGAGAGAATTTGTAACGTATACAAAGATCTACAATGGAGGAGAAATTGCCATTAATAGATATGAGTGTCATTGGCAGGAGAGTCTTATATTCTGCCCATGTTCCTCATGCTATAGCAAAAAGACCATGTTCTTCCATTCTCTGTAGGGATAGTCGTCTTTTTAAATACTGTGATCAGAACTCTATAACCTTGTTTAGAACATGTTGGTCAAAACCTGTTCAGAAGAAAAATGGTTATGTCTCTTTATGAAACTGGGTTGTAAAATAGAAGTATAACACTATAGGGAGAGAAGGGCATCTAAATGATGGATCTTGGAGTGAGCGCCACATGTAGAGATTTTATGGGCCACCATTTTACGAAGAGTTTGGAATTACAAGTGGCAAAGAGAACGCATAAGGACTCAGAGCTATAGGGTAGGCGAAGGATGGTCTTAATACAGAGAAATTTAGCTTTTCAGATAGAAATTTAGAAATTCAACAAGCATTTGTGAAGCTTCAATGATGTGCCAGGCACTGTGTGCTAAGTCGTTGGGGACACAAAGACAAAATCCTGATCCTCCTTTCAAAGAGGGTGGCTAGGTGGTGCAGTGGGTAGAGCGCTGGGTCTGGAGTCAGGAAGCCTCATCTTCCCAAGTTCAAATTTGACCTCAGACACTTACTGGCTGGGTGACCCTGGGCAAGTCCCTAAACCCTGTTTGCCTCAGTTTCCTCATCAGTAAAATGAGCTGGAGAAGGAAAAGCAGTCCAGTATCTTTGCCAAGAAAACCCCAAATGGGACATGACTGAACAACAATGCCCCCAAAGAGCTTACATTCTACTGGGAAGAAACAATTTACACACAAATAAGGAAATATAAAATGTATTTTATACACACACACACACACACACACACACATATATATATTTGTAATTTGGGAATACATAAACATTTTGGGGGGAAGTAGGAAAGGTCTGATGCAAGAGGTGGTGCTTGAGCTTTGAATAGAGACAAGAACTCTGAGGAGCAGAGGTGGAGAACATTCCGGTCATAGGAGACAACCTGTGCAAAGGGATGGAAGTGGAATATTTAAAAAAAAAATTATTTTTAATTTATGGAACAAAATAAGCATTTCCATAACAGTGCAATAAAGAAGATGATTTTTAAAGGAAGGGTGAGTAGGTGAAGCATAAAGTATATGTGGGGCAGGGGAATAATATGTAATCACTGGCTGGGGTCAGATTATGAAGGGCTCTAAATATCAAATGGAGAAGCTTGTTTTGTTTAATCTTAGAGGCAAGAAAGAGCCACTGTATTTGATAACTTTTTGGCCTGATCCTTTTGGGTGATCTCCTATAGCATTTATCTGAATGCGGATAATAATCTTTTTTGGTGTACAGTGATACAACAAATCTAATTAGGCAGATATGTGTGCCACCTAGTGGAGCTAGGCCTTGCCAGAGGATCACAGAGTGCAGCAGAGATCAGTGGAAGGGATTGAGGCTCTTAGCCAAGAGACTTACCCTAGGGACAGTGAGTGGCAGACCCAGGATTAGAACCCTTGTCTCCCTACTCTGCCTCCTTCTTCCTCTCCCATCCCCCTCCACTTCAGGACTCCTTCTAGCACATCATTTCTCTGCTGTTACTGGGTGGGTGTTTGCTCACTCATTTTCACATATACATAGATTATAGTCGTCCTTTGTTTTCCAAAAATGATGATTCTGATGGTGATTATGATTTGCATATGTGGGCGTAACTGAAAAGGCCAATTTGTGGGACCAACAGTATTTTCCACACTGTGTACACATAAAGATTACCCTTTCATTAGCATCTACAGCCATTATCTGGAGCGCCTGTTGCTATCTGTGATGCTGGCTTAAAAGGTTTATTTAAAAAAGAAATGGTTTGTTTCATTCCTTATAGCTATATGCCAGGCTGATCTGTCAGCAGGTTCCTTACTGTCTTTTGTTTAAATAAAAAGCCAACATTTCCTAGCACCTACTATGGTTCACTAGTGTATGAGGAGGTGGGGAGAAAAAACCCCAGACTGGGACTCCGAAGACCTAGGTCTGAATTCTATTAACTACATGTGTGACCTTGGGCAAGTCATGATACTTTTCTGAGCCCTAGGTTCCTTATTTACAAAATGGGACTCATCGATACTCTTCTGCTACTACTTCTATGCCTCTAAAATCAGACTCTGGTTAAATTGACTCAAATTAATGCTCACGAGCTCCCAATTCCCCTGAGCTTTTTTCTCAAAAGATCTGTTTTACTATAAATTACATGACACAGCAGTGGTAAAAAATGAATAACTTCTTCCCAAAAAGAAAAGCAGGGTAAAATCAGTAAAACATTAATAGCAAACACTTAGAATGCCTGGGGCCCATACCAAACCACCAAACTGCTCTCTACCCTTCTCCAAAGGGATAGAAACTTGTCAGCCCAGCCCATTCCTGGTCCTTTAGGCCTAAGGTTCTAAGGAAGGAGGATACAGTAATTTGTCTATTGGTTGATATGAAAGATACTATCTCTTGATATCTGGATTGCCTTGTAATTCCTTTCAGGGATTGATGAGAGGTCAGGAATCTGCCTTTGTTACTCCAGTCAGGAATGGGTACAGTCTCCAGGGCCTGGCCAAGTATATCTACGTTGAGTCCCAAGCCAGGTATCAGTAGGAGTGATGGAGCCTCCTGGAGCTATGTTAATATTCTATATCCAAAACAAGCCTGATAGGATGTAACATGACACCATAACCCTTTGTCTTCCCTCTTACCATGATCCCCAGTGTGTCTTTTCAAAATTTACCCCTCTCTTTCCTTACTAGAAAATTTTGCTGGGATCTGGAAGGTAGAAGGGAATAAAAGGGATTAAGTAAGTATTTATTAACCTCTTAATATGTGCCAGCAACTGTGCTTTACAAATATTATTTCATTTGATCCTCACAACAGCCCTGGGAAGTGGGTACAAAATTATCCCCATTTTGCAGCTGAGAAAACTGAGGCAGATAGAGGTTAAGTGACTTTTCCAGGGTCAATCAGTTAGTAAATGTCTGAGGCTGTATTTGAACACAAGTCTTCCTGACTCGAAGCCCAGTATGCTATCCACTGTGCCTAAGAACCATCATAGGATGACATTGGGCTTTGATAAACCGGCTTTGGCCTTATCTGGCTTGCTTTTAGACTTCCATGGCACCCGTGGAACCTCCCCCTCAACAAACTCCCTTTTATGTATCATCTTCTCTCCCTTAAAATATAAACTTGTTGAGGGCAGAGATCGTTTTATTTGTATTCCCAGAGCTGAGCATAATGTCTGGCATATAGTAAGCACTTAATGATCTATCCATCTGTCTGTTTTTCTGTCTCTCTACCTACCCACCCCAAGAAGTATCCCTATACTGCACATTTATTATTTCCTCCTCAAAGATAGTCTCCCTGATTCCAAAGCCTCGCAGGAATAAGGTAAATCTAAGCAGCTCCTCAGAGGGGTCATAAGATTTATATGCATGAGCTGTCTAATAGGTTCGTTGTGAGGAAAATGCTTTGTAAACTGTAGAGAGCTATAGAAATGTGAGCTGTGAATATTTTGGGGGTGCTACAGAATAAGGCATGGGTCCTGACCTTGGAGAGTTTACAATCTGTTTAGGGGAAATGAAATCATGTCCTATGAAGTAAAAGCTGTGCAGGTCTCAAAGCTGGGAAGGATTTAGGCAAGCTTGGTCTTTTCATAAGTATTTATTTTGGTCTGGGGCTTGATGCCACACTCTGTCTGCCAGCTTCAACAAGGGGATATTAGTCTTCCCAGTTCCATTTATTATCTCCTTGTTAATCAGTACATCATTGGACATTATGCTGCTCATGGAGCAAAATCCAGTGACAGCTTACAGCTCTATATTTATAATAAAGAGCTTAACCTCAGCAAAACATAATTGAGGAGGGTAAGCTGCAAAGGAATGCCTTTCCAAGTTATCTGCTTTTCCTTTCCACTATAGTAGATAATAATGAGTGATATTAAATGCCCTGTCTTTACCTAGTAGAGCCTGTGGTGTAGTTGATAGGACAACAGACCAAGAATCAGAAGGCATGAGGCTTTAGGCTTGTCTCTGCCACTAATGAGCTGAGTGTCTTTGTAAAAGTTGCTTTCTTTCTCTGGAACTTATTTTCTTTATTTATAAAATGAGGGAGGCTGGACTAGAAAATGATTTCCAAGGTCTCTTCTCTCAGCTCTAAAAGCCTATGATGCTATGAAACAAATAGCATGCATATCTACTGTCTCTGTGCCTCATGGAGCCATGTCTATTTTAATACACAACTCCAAAGGCCCATAAATAATCCATGTAATAATTAATGAAGGCTCACTGTGACTGGCAACCATGCCTGCACCCAGGCTCCCCAGCTGTTCTGGCCACTGCGTGTGTATGTATGTATGTTTGAGACCACAGATTCAAAAGCTTCCTTTCGGAATCTGGGTGAGGAGAGGAACCGTTTCCATTCTTTGAATTTCCACAGCCAGGACAAATTGCTGTAAGCAGCCACGCTTTGGTGAGAGTTTCCAAAAACATCCTTCGGTCATGCTATATTTGTTTCCAAGAATCTTGTTAATACTATCTTTTCCCTGTAGCCATTATGGGGAGTGTACAGTTGTGGTGTTGGAAAATCATCCTATATTTCCCCAATTCACCTCATGTTATCTCATCTCATCTCCTGACCACCATAATTGACCAAGCATATTCACAGTTTCTCCTTTCTTGGTATTTCCTCGAGGTTTTCTCTTTTCCTCTCTTTTAGAGCAGAATTTGGCATGAGCAAGTAATGGCTGAGAAGCATTATAAGCCAGACAGTCTGGCCTTCTGCACCTCCTTGCCACATGTCAGCATGATGTACTGCATGGAACAAGGGGTTACCTGTGAAAAAGACAATGGTTTACGCTCTGTTATTCAATTTGTGTTTTAATAAGGAAACACAGCTTTTCTTTCATTACTCAGAACATGACCCTCTTCTCCTCTTCCTGACCCTCAAAAGCTCCTCAAATGAAGAATGCAGTAAAACCATTTAATCAAAATGAACTACTTCACCAGAGCACTGCCCACAGAATGGAATTTGGTGAAATGCATTTCATACCCCAATGAATTTAAATTGTATGGAGCTGATATTTAATACAAATGCAAGTGCCAGTGGAACCTGGGCACTTAATATGCATTCTCTAACTTTCAGAATTAAGCAATTGATCTATGGGACACAAAAGGATGATCCTTCTCTCAAAAAGAATACTTTATGACCAGGCAATTTAAAAGGCATTGGCATAAACAACTGTTTGCAGCTCTCTCCTTTCCTAATCTCAGAAGATAAAAAGCCAATCCAAAGATTGGCTCATTTAGAAAAGTACTTCCTTTCTTTTGGGAACAATTGTGTCTTCTGTATGAGTTCAGATTAACTTTGTTTTCTCCTTCCTTTTTGAGGGATGCCTGAGGGAGGGAGATGAAGACAGAATATTGGGAGATTTGCTTTCTCTTACAGGTAGAAGTCAAAGAGACAGCTCTGTAGTCATCTGGACAGCTATTTAGTTAGGGATGGTGTGTTTGTCCAGCATGTATTTGAAAAGAACTGAAAGCCCACATTCTATTCTTTCATTTCTTCTTAGTATTATAAGCAAACTAGAACTGTGAAATGTCAGGGCTTCTCATTTTCCAGATGGGAAATAGAGGCCACAGGGATAATGAAGGGACTTTCTCTGGCTCTCAGGACTTCATGATGCCCCAGCCCAAATTCTCTGACTGGCATTCTTTTCACTGTACCAACCCCCCAGCCCCTGAGGATCCTCAGTTGAATGATGTTTCTATCAGGCTCAAAGTCACACTTCATATTTCAATTGCAGTGCAGTGTAGTGGAGAGATTTAGAGATAAGAAAATTTGGGCTAGAATCTCCCCTCAGACACTTAGCAGCTATGTGGCCCTGGGCAAATCATTTTAACACTCTCAGCCTCACTTGCCTAATCACGATGATGATAATAAATACCTGTGGTATCTACTTCAGGTTGTTGTAAGGTTCAAATAAGCTAATGCATAGAACACATCATGCACACTTTAAAGAGGTAGATAGATGTTAGTTATCATTAGAGGCAGCAAGGCATAATAGAGGACTGGCCTCAAAGTCAGGAAAAATTGGGCTTGAGAACCACCTCTGACAGGTACTGGCTGTGAGACCCAGGGTGAGTCACTTAACCTCTTCTTTCCTCAGGAAACTCCCTAAAGCTTTATAAGTTGTAGATCTGCATTTAGAGAGGGAATTTTCTATCTAGGAATTTCTTAGTCAGGACAAATCATCATCATCATCATCATCATCATCATCATCATCATCATCTTAATGGGTTTCAGATAGAGATGGTCCAAAACCAAGTTACTATTCTCCTTTTATTTTGGATCAGACTTGTGAGTTTACCGGTATAAGGAGCTTCCCAGTGAGGAAACCCCATCCACCAATGCGCATTGGCATCTGTTTAGTAACCTATAGTCTTAGAGAGTGGTCTGCTAGCTGGTTATTATTCTTTTATAGTTAATGTTTGTGGATTATTGTGCTGATGGATATCACTGCTTTTTGTAACTAAATAGGAACATTGGTATATAGACTCATCTTCTAGGCTCACTGAAAGTATCCTTGGAACAGCTCCGTTAGAAAAGGAAATAAGAAATGACTCACCTTATCATGTTCTTACATGATTGTAATTTTTTCTATTAGATTTCTATATCTTAAAAGCTTTTTATTTCATGTAGTTTGGAGATTATGGATAATTAGCATGGCAATATCTATCAAAGTATTGTTCAAAAATTCTTACCAACCAATGTCATATCTGGGCAATCCTGGGCAGCAGGTCTATCTGTAATGAGCCAAATTTTTAATTTATCTATCTATCTATCTATCTATCTATCTATCTATCTATCTATCTATCTATCTATCTATCTATCTATCTGTCTGTCTGTCTGTGTCTGTCTATCTATCTATACATATGTTTTAGGGAGGGATAGATTGACATAGGTTAGTTTGCAAAGGATAGGTAACTCCTGGAACATCTAAATATATCTTTCTAGGTCCCTAGAAGATAATAATTTTTCTATGACTTGCAGTGATTATGTTGCAGAATTTCTACCACTTTATTACCTAATCTGTATCAGTCAACAAGTCTGATATCCTTAAGGATAACTTTTCTTTATATTTAATCTTTCTTTCACGATTATGGTTGTTATTGTTACTACAGACTGGTGTGATCTTGTTCTTATCTTTTTGGGGGGTTAAGATAGAAAAAGTCCTGGGGCAAATCATTATCCTACTATTATTCTTCTATGTTCAATGCTCTATGGTCTGTTGTATAAGTGGATACAACTGCTGTTTTTTTTAATTGAATAAAAAATTATTAGGGTGTAACCTTTGCCTCTTTCTTCCCCTCTTCTTTTTATTACTACTATCACTATTTTTTTTGAGTTTACAAAGGGCCCAAAAAGTATGAGATATAGTTCTATCCTGAAGAATTTTATAGTCTAGTTAGAAAAATAAGAAATGTAACAACAATCTCAAAAGATGTATGATTTCCTCATAATGGGAATTCTACCACCAACACAAGCCAAAACCTCTCCACAATTTGATAGATGGCATATTAAGTTACTGTGACAAAAATAAATTTGAATAAAGTCATTGCTTAGTTGTCAATAGTCCAGTGATGAACCTTCCTGAACATGGGAAGAAGACTGCTACTGTAATCCACAGAACTAGATTTGAATCTCAGTGTTATTGTTGATTAACTGGGTAATCTTATGCAAAACATTTGACATCTCTGACCCTTAGTCTCCTCATCTGGCAAAGGGGAATGATAATACCTGCCCTAACTACTTCTATTGTAAAGATTAAGTAGATGATGCATGGGAAACACTTTGTAAAGAGTATAGGGCACTACATAAGTGTCAGCTATTATTATTAGCTAGGCTGACCCTTGGATGATAAACAGTCCTGTGTTGTCTTGTACTTGAAGGCTTTACTACCTGGTAGGAGCTGTTGAGCTGTTCATTAGGAGCTGGCATAGTCATTCAGAACCAGTGTTACTACCACACTACTAGGAGGCACTGAAGTAGGATTTTAGAGACCAACATATACAAATAAGGAGATAGCTAGCAGAACAATAAAAGATCCTAAGTGCTAAATGAGAGGTAGTATAACAGGAGTGGAGAGCAGAGAGGCTGGGGCTGGGGCAGGTGGGCAACATATGAGCCTTGAGCTAGGTCTTAGAGAGTGGTTAGGATTCAGCTGGGCAAAAAGGAATGCAAAAGCCATCACAAGAAGGAAATGTTTCTGCCCAAATGGGGCATTCTATAAAGCAAATGCTTCAAAAATATTTGCTAAATGAATGAATACATTTATACAGGGGCTTTAAAAATCTGTCCTTTCTTCCTCCCAGAAGAACCCTGTGACTCAAGAAGAAAATCTTTTAAAATCAGAAGCTAAAAGGTCCTTTCAATATGAGCTTAAGTATATCATGGATAAAAGATTGGTACCAAATGTATTTTCAGTTTTATAAAACCCAAAGTCTAGAAAAGCAGAAGAAAGCATGTGACCACCAGGCACAAAGATCTGAAAGGGACCTTAACGGTCATAATTCTCGTATGATGCCTTCATTTTCTAAAGGAGGGGTTTGAGACCCAGAGAGTGACTTATCCAAGGTCAAATAGGTACCTGCAAGTAGCAGAGGGAGGATTTAAGGTCTTGTGATGCCCAGGCCAGGGTTCTCCATCATCTCCTCTGGCTTGGGATTCCAATTTGTTTTTCTCTTTCCCTTTTCCTACTGAGAGGACAATTTCTAAGTTCCATATTATCCTCAGGTCAGATTAGTTTAAAAAAAATGAGGACCCTAGTAGAAGCAGAGCTTAGATCCCCATCATTTCCAATATCACTGGGGAGAGGACAGGAGAGCAGGAGCAAGTCTCATGTTTTCTCTTTATAAAAAGTCCATCAGGAAGATATTCTTTTATCTTATAACCAGCCTGACCCCCAGAAGGAGTTGCAATTCATTTATAGCATATTTCAAAAACCTTAGGGCAGTTTTAAGTTATTAGAGCTTAAAACTGCCCTAAGATTTTTGTGGCATCCTGTATTTATGTAACACTTTAAGGCTTAGAAAGCTCTTTCCCTAAACCACTGTAGGTAGCATTGCTACCCTCATCTTAACGATGAGAAAACTGAGGCTTGGGGGTGGAATGCCTTGTTTATGGGTCATGCAGCTAGTAATTGTTAGAACTAGGATTTGAACTCGGATTATCTCCAGACTCCAGAACCATTACTCTTTTCACTACACTAAGCTGCCTATCTGGTGCAGTATTGTGGGGGATGGG
Organism: Phascolarctos cinereus; assembly: GCF_003287225.1. NCBI lineage: Eukaryota > Metazoa > Chordata > Mammalia > Diprotodontia > Phascolarctidae > Phascolarctos > Phascolarctos cinereus. Next base: position 133,641,919 of record NW_027555625.1, on the reverse strand, counting down.
CAAACAAAATGTTGAGCCCACACCCCAATTAAAATGCTTAAAATGTCCCCACAGTCACCTAAATGACCTTCACACAACGGGATGTGGACTTAGAAAGGAAATCCCCAGATCTCTTCGTTCAGACCTTCTCTACTTTTGGCTCACCCCGCCAGGTTCCCCATAGTCTGAGGGCTCACACTGCTCTCAGAAATATTTACCATTTAGGGGGAAGAAAAAACTGACAAGGCCAGAGGATTGTTGCCACGGACTCTCTTTTGGGGAAGTTAAAATGCTGGGGGGGCAAGAGCCTGACCGGCTGATAGCTCCGTTTCTCTCCCCCTCAGCCTCCCCAGCCTGCTCCTCCCCAGCCCAGCCCGGAGAAGAGCCTTACAGGTTGTCAATGGAACATGGAATTATATCCTTTGCTGGCTTAGATAATAGTAGGAGCCAAAGCAGTGAGTGAGACCAGCTAAAGCCAATGCGGACCTGCCCGGAACCAGAGAGCCAATGAGAAGAGTAGGGGGCGGGGCTTGGATGCCAGCAGATAATTGCTAAGTGAATTTCTAGCACAGTTGGTCTGAGCTGCTGAAAGATCTGGTCGCAGGGAGAGGAAAAGCTGTAATCGTCGGCGTGCTTCCATCCTGACAGCATCCTTCATCGCTGCTCATCGAACCTCTGGGCACCAGCCCCTTCAGCTCCACGGAAAAGGTACATACGCTGCCCCAGAACCGGGGTCGTACTCGTGGCTTTTGCATCTCGGTGGTTTTTAGTTCAAATCCCCCAAGGGAAATGCAGGAAGAACAGAAAAGTTTATGAGAAGAAAGGTGATCTAGGTTTGAAATCCGAGCCTTTTGTTCGGAAGAAAACGAGGTGAGAATCTGGGAAACTTCTGTGCTAGCCCTTTGTTTACACCTTTCCAAATGAGCTTTCTCTCAGATCTGTTGGAATGCTTCTGGCTCGTATTGGACTGTAGATTCAGGTTAATTGGGTAAGGGGTGGAACAGGGAGGGAGGGGACTTTTGTAAGTGGTCCTTTCTTTTTGTACATCCCCACTGGGACTTCGGGTTCTGAACCATCTGCCTGAATTCTCCATTATATGCTTTTTCTCTCTTTCTTTCTGTCACGATCTGTCTCTCCACCTGCCAGGTAGCCCAACTTCCCGGTACTGCCGTGACCTTCAACTTGAGTCAGACCTCTCAAACTTCTGTCTCTTCCCTTGCACCCTGCTGTCAGATTGTCTCAATGTATTTTAGTCGGTGAAGGGAGAGAGCTTTCTGACTCTGGGGAGGTTTATACAGAGAAAAGCCGGTTGTCAGGCTCTTTTGTGTGACCTGATGGACATTAGAACCTTGGAGAGATACTCAGCTCCTTTGGGAACCAACAAAAACCAAAAAAAAAAATTCTTGGAGGGAAAATAAGTTGCTTAATTGATTTTCATCTAACAAGTTTTGGAGCTCTTTCCAAACTTGTCCTTGGTCACCCCTCCAAGGGAGGGCAAAACACATTCTTTGAGTGCTTTAGCACTGAACCTTAGGGTCAGGAAAAACCTGAGTTCAAATCCTGCCTCACACACTTACTAGGTGCGTGACCCTGGGCAAGTCATCCATCTAACCTCAGTTTCATAATGCAAAATGGAGATGACGATAGCATTTACCTCACAGATTTGTGAGAATCAAATGAGATAAAATATGCAAATAAGCAAATAAAATATGCAAGTATTTTTGCTTTGCAAACCTTAAAGAGCTATATACATGCTAGCTATTATTATCATTAAAGATTAAATAAGAATGACATGTCCCAGTCAGAGAGAGGAGCTATACCTGGTCCAGAGAACCTTATTACTCTTGAGAAACAAGGCTGGTATCTGAGAAATGATTCTTGACTCTATTCAGGAAATTATTTCTCGCTAGAACCAACCGGCCATGTTGCCTCAGACTGTCCCTCAGGTGAAAAAATTCTAGAAATCCCAAATAACCAATTCTTCAAAACAATGCACTCAGACATTCTGGATTGTATGGATAGCTTAGTTCCCGACTTTCTCTGAGGCTCACCTTTTGTCCTATGAAAAACTTGGTGGTTCTTTTCCCTGCAGCCATACCATAGGAAAATGCTAGGTTTGCTTCCCAGGAAGTTAGATCCCCTCAGGGCAAACTTTTCAGTAGAAATGAATTTTTTTTTTGGTCTTTAACTTCCTTCCTTTCCTTCCTTCATTCCAACATGGCACTATAATAAGTAGGCCATCAGCTTATTTGGATACCCTGACCTCTCCATTCCCACAGCTGACCTTTGAGTCTTGAGAGGGTACAGATAAATGTTCTTCACTCCTTATTTCTTCCCTGAGTTTGAAGATGGAAATTTTTCATTTCTGACCACCTGCTCCAGAAGGCACTCAGGCTGCAGAGGTTTTGATAACATTCTTCCCCTCTGCTGTCAAATGCCACCTAGCTTTGTGCACCTTGTTTTTTTCAGCGCAAACAACAGGTCTTTCCCCATCTCTCTGCAGACAAGCTGTGTGGGGCATGAATAATTCTTAATGGAGCTCTTAAGTGTTCTGGTTAAAAAAAAAAAGGCAGCTGCCTGATTCTTCTACTAGATGCAACCAGTTCTCTCTTCTGCACGTGTTATCTGTCTGTAAACAAAATTCTGTAAACAAAACAAAACCTGCTAGTCCTTAAATACAAATACTTGTGTAGATGGGGACTGCAATGAGCATGAAGAGCTGGGCTGTGGAAGGGACAACGCCATCTCCTCTTTCCCTTTCCTACCACATTTTATTCACAGCATACCTGCACCCTGTACTTGAGACTAAAAGGACAAAAAGGAGAAACAGGTCTGGAGGGAGCAGACCTTGGTATTTTGATAGAGTATTTTGATTTTCATTAAGGTGTTGGGGAAAAACTGGAACAAAACCAGAAGATAAAGCTTTAGTTCCAGCAATATCTAAGACAGAGAGTGGGAGACTGAAAGTGGAGGGGAGTTGAATGGACCCTGAGTTCATTGATTTCTCATTTTATGGATTGATAGAGAACATTCAAAGAGAAGATTAAAAACAAAAACAGTTCCCAAATGGTGACTCATTATTGTGAAGGAGATGGCTAGGAAGGAGGAAGGAGGAAGAAAAGAGCTTTGGAAAGTACAAGTGGGACACACTCCATCTCTCTCTCTCTCTCTCTCTCTCTCTCTCTCTCTCTCTCTCTCTCTCTCTCTCTCTCTCTCCTCTCTCCCTTCCACCCTCCCTCTCCTTCTCCCTCTCCCCCTCCTTCTATCTCTCCCTCCCTTCTCTTGTCCTCTCTCCTTTCTCCCCTACCCCTGCTCTTTTCAGCATTTCCTCAATTGGAACAGATTATTTAAAATAATAATTTCAGACTAAAAAAAAAAGAATAACAGAAAGTGAGGAACAATTCTAGAAGTTCACAGCACCATAATCATAGGATTTCAAGCTGGTAGGAACCTTAAAGATGATTTGAACCAACTCTCTCATTTTATAGGAGGAAACTGATGAACCCCAGGGAAGTAAAGGGACTTCCCAAAGTCATATGGATTGTATGGAGCACATCTGGGATTCAAACATAGGTCTCCAGACTCCAAATCTAGTGCTCTTTCCATGAAACAAAGCTGGATCAACTTGGTTGGATAGCAAGCATAGGACTCAGGCCTTCATACATGATCCTGCTGGAGACTTTAATCGCACATCCTTTGCTGGTTAGCTCTCTGCTTGTTGTAATAGGAAGGAATTAAGTGATATGAAGGAAATTAAATCTGTTACTAGTAATTTCACCTAACATGGCAGCAAATCACACTAGCCAGACCTCGGAGGTAGCATCATCCCTTAGAGCTGGCTTCCTCCCACCAAACCTTCACCCTCATTAACTCCTAGAGATTTCTCTCATTTAACCATTGTGACATTAACATTTTTGTCCTTCCTTTCTCCTGCAGCTGAGTTACCTGGCACAATATGTATTCCTTCCCCTCCTGTCTCTCCATTCCTGCCAAGCCATTCCACCCCCAACACACTAATCTGTTTGGTGCCCCGTTGTGTGAACTTGTCATCCTGTGCTGGTCTGGCTATTAAAGAAAACTATGCTGTCTGGCCTGGAAGATGATAAATGTTGGGTTTTTAAAAAATTCTCATCTGATAAGAGCTGATGCTCTTTCATTTTCCATTTAGTTTTGCATGGTAGGGTAAATAACATCAAAACATGTATTGTACACCTCTTGTGTGCCCTGGGTTGTTGTAACTGCTGTTTTTTCCTCTTCTTTCAAGGCCTTTCTCACTTTCTTCCCCTTCTTTGACTTGCCAAAATACTTAACTCCCAAGTTATCCTAGGGGATGGTGCCATTTGACAGGTTGACTTGGCCTGATGATTCCCTTGAAAGTCCTATTCACAGAGGAGGAAATGTGTTTCCAGTAAACTTTTGATGCCAGGGAGACAATATTGCATTTCCAGGTAGCCGCTTCCAGGCTCTGGAGTTAGACTAGTGCTAGGGGTTCTTCTCCTCATTTTTCACTTAGAAAAGCTTAATAATCAAAATTGTTAGTAAATATCACTGTAACTGACACGCGTTTGTTTTGCTCACAGTGGGGTTCTAGCTCTGCCTCTCAAATTCCCTCCTTCTCTCCTTTCCCTACAACCCCTGTCTCTGAGATTCTCTCAAATAGAAGGCAGGTAGGGAACACCTAAGGCTGTGGAATTTGCCTGTATCTTCTTCCTCTTTCCCTTCTGATTTCTCCTCTCCCATGTCAGGGCACTTTAGGGATTGTGACTTAATTTTAGACACCTTGTTTTCTTTACTTCTGAACCTGCTAAGTTGTGTGATGGAAGCCAGAAATTCTCTTGGGATACATATACAGGTGCTTGCTGTCATTATGCTCAGCCTTGCTCATATCCTTACTAGAACACTTGGAGAGGTATAGCTAACTTGGGGCAATGAGTGCAATTGTATTGAGGATCAGACCTCAATAAAAAAATGGCCTAGTTGGGGATATAGTGATCCCCCTGTTGCTACTGATTCTCTGTGTGACCAGAACTCTTTATGACCCAGGGAATCATGAGAGACTAGGAGGACCATTTTCTCTATGAGCGGATTTAGCCCAAGAGTTCTTAACCTGGGATCAATGAATTTAATTTTTTTGGATAACTATAGCTCAGTATAATTGGTTTCCTTTGTGATACTATATATTTTATTTTATGTATTTAAAGTGTTAGTATGAGAAGGGGGAAGGAAAGGGAGTCTACTCATATAACATTTATAAAAAAGGACTTAGCAGAGTGCCTGGCACATGGTAGGCACTATATAAATACTTATGCCTTTCCCCTTCCCTTTCCTCTCCTTGGATGCTGGCAACTTCAAGCTTCCATCCTACTTAATAAATGCTTGTTGATCCTTAGCTTCTTATCATAACTTAGGAAAATAATTCATACTCATTCATAGTAAGGTATAAATGTCTGACACTGGTGGAAAATGTTACTTCTTCCAAAAGAATCTGTATTTTTAAAGGGAATCAAAGAACCCTTAAGTAGAATTTTAGTCATTATTTCAGTGGGCAGGGGAAAGTATTTTTTATATATCTCAGAGATTACAATACTTAGACTCTGCATAAAGCTAACCTTCTCCTTTTCTTCTGGGACTGCAGAAGCCATTCAGAGTAGTAGTGGCAGCAACACTTGTGAATCTTGCATTTGAGATAGAAATCCCCAGATCTAATCTTGAACAAGCCATGTAATCCAACCCAGCAAACATTTATTAAGTGTTTATTATTTTCCTGACTGTGTGCACTGAAGGAGATCCAAAGATAAATAACAAATTGTTTCTGTCCTCAAGGAGGTTATGCTTTTCTGGATCTCAATATCCTCATTCCTAAAATGAGAGGTTTGGACTTGAGGTCATCTCTCAGGTCCCTGTTAGCCTATGATTTGCCATAGAAGCTTGATGCTCAGTCATGGGCCTCACAATAAGGGGATTCATAGAATTTGACTTGGGTCTGGAGGAATGCCACAAACATGATTAAAGGGTTGGAAAATGGAATGGAATCTAGGACAAGAGATAAAAAGGAACAATGATTATCTAACCCTGAGAGAAGAGCAGGCTGAGAGATGATGTAATAAATGGTCCAGGTTTATGAAGGGATGCTGCATGGAGAATGATGGCCAGATGTTCTTCATCTCCACTAAGGACAGCAAAAGAGAAAATAGACAGAAATTGCAACAGATGGACTTAGATTAGGTATAAGGAAATTTTTTTTTCCAACAGCAAGAGTTGTTAAGAGCTGAATATGATTACTGAAGAAAGTTGTGTAGTCTCCAAAAAGATCTTTAAGAACAGGAGAAAGATGTTTTCCTTTAATACATTAGATATATATCTTCCAGGAGACTGGAGGGTAGGTTGGATGACTGCAGTGAGAATCAGGGAGAAAGGAATTCATAATCTTAGACTTTTAAAGGTGGGAGGGACCTTAGTGATTACCTAGTCTAGGGCTTCAGAATATTTCTGAGCAGGAGCCATCTTCCCCCAATATCATGAGAACACTAAGGGATGAGGGGATAGAGGTATTGAGTGGAGTGAGAGTGGGGCACTGCTATACTAACTTCCTTGATGGGAATACTGAGGGAGGGATTGGAAGATGCAGGATGTGCAGTGGAAAGTGCCCTGAGATCTACTTCTGGGATCTAGTTTTACCTCTTCCCCTCACCAGGAGGAAAATTGTAGACCACCCCAAAGCCATATGTCTGGTCAATAGATGAGCTGGAGCTAGAACACTTCTATTATGACAACATGTCTCTGGAACAAGTTTTCCAGTAGCTCAGTTGAGTTCCCTAACCATTAGAGGTAATCTGGTCTAACCTGCTAATTTTGCAAATGAGGAAGCTCAGACTTAGAGACAGTAAGCAAATTGGATCATCATTACCATGACCACCACCATCTTCAATCATCATCATCATCATCATCATCTCCAACATTTATAAAAAGATTTGGAAATTACTTCAGAAATATCATCTCATTTGAGTCTCACAACCGTTCTATGAGTTAGTTCCTATTATCTCCATTTTTCAGATGAGGAACCTGGGGCCAAGAGAAAGTAAGTTACTTGTCCTTGGTGGCACAGCTAGTAAGTGTCAGAGATGGCATTTGAACCCAGGTCTTCCTGACTCTAAGGTCAACACTCTGTAACTATGCCATGCCAAAGGTCACAGAGAAAACCGAGGCTAGAATTGAACCCAAGGTACAGGACCACAGATCTATATCTAGAAGAACCTTTAGAGGCCATCCAACCCCTTCATTTTACAGAGGAGGAAACTGATGCCCAAGGAGGACACATGACTTAACCAAGGTTACACAATTATTAATCATCCAAGGTAGGATTTGAACATAAGTGATTTGAATAGAGTCAGAGCTCTTTTCCCTGTACCTCCAGGCCCTTTGCCTCTAAACCTAATGCTCTTTCCATTACATCATGTGTAATACTTGGGGGCAGAGAAAGAGGTTGTGATTTAGTCATGGTCTTACTAGGGATTTAGTGGGAAAGATAGGAACTCATGAAATTGACAAGTTTATATTGAGAACCAATTTGTTATGTGCCTAGCATGGTGTTCCAATTCCAGCTTACTTTCTAGGACCAAAGCAAAGGCCAACAAACTCTTTTGCCTTCAGTATGTCCAGTGGGTTTAGTAGTGTCTGTAGGTGTCACCTCTGCCCCATAGAGCCTCTCTCTTCTTTTAAGATGTGCCTCAGGCACCATCTTTGTTATGAAGCCTTTGCCTACCCCACTCTAACTGCTAGTGCCTTCTGTCCTGAACTACCTTGAATTGAACTATTTTGTACCTATTTATATTTATTAATTTAATGGTTATGCTATACACACATATATTTATGTGTGCTTGTTTTCCTGTTACTATGTAAGCTTCTTGTGAATAGCGATTGTTTCACACTTTGTACTGTACCTCCATTGTCTAGCACATACCTAGAGGGCACTTAATAAATGCTTATTGACTGACTGATTAGAAGTCCTATAGAATATGATAGCAGAGGAGAGGGAAATGAGAAGAGAGGCAATGAGGGTATGAGAAGAAGGAAACTTGAATACGTCTGGGAATGGCAGAGCTTGGAGAGACTTTAGTAATCGTGTATCGCAACCCCCTCATTCGGCCTATGATATAACTGAACTTTAGGGCAACTGCTATGGCCCAGCTACCCTAGGAAAGCTGTGCCAGAATGCTTAGTATCAGTCACTGCATTTCTGAGACAGTTGTCCTCAAGCTGAGATATTTAAAGCCTTCTGGGGCATCTTTTGGCCCCTTACAAGCAATTTGGATTGAATTTGGTGATGTCACACAGTTTCTATGGAGTAAGCCACAGGATGCATGTGCCACAGGTTTAGCAGGAGTGAGGTAAGGATAAAGGGCAGTGGAAAATGATTCACTGACTGTCCTGGCCATAGGTGAGTGAATAATTGAATGGAGATGAGTGGGGCCGGCTATCATGGAAAACAAAGACTGAGCCAAAAGGGACATCCTGGAGAGCAGAGCACAGAATGGAGAATGCTATCCAGGTTTCTGACAGAACAAGTCAGGGAAACCTGTTAGGGCCCTGGTTTGAGGCGGGGAAAGGACTGCTCTGGGAGAATCTGAATCACACAGGAAGTTACAGGGAATTGAGGACATGAAATGCTAAAATTAAGAAAAAAACCCGAAGGGTGTGTGTGTATATGCATGCATGTCTGTGTTTGCATTTGCACGTGTGCGTGTGTTTATACACAAAGAAGAGGGTGTAAAAACAGTTTGAGTTGGGGTCTGGGAGAATGATGTCAGCCTTAGTTTCAGCAGTGAGTTAAATCTCTGGTGTAGAGTGCTATTTGGGTTTCCATATCCTCAGTCCTCATGTATGCAATCACTTCATCAGCAAATATGTATGGAGCTCTTCCTCTGTGCCCATCTCCTAGATTTTATGTGCCTTTTGTGTGAGGAATTCAGGAATGGAGAAGACCTATTTTCTACTCTTAAGGCAGTCTTGGCCTAGTTGGAGAGACAAGGTAGACACTCATGGAGAGATGAGTACAGGCGCTCTGTGGGAAATGCTGAATAGGTGGCAACCAGAGGAATCCAGAGGAAGGAAGGAAAGATCATTTTGACTAGCAGTGGTGGTCAGAGAAGGCTGTAACTGGGTCCTCGGAGGAAAAGTAAGACATCTTGGTGGAAGGTATTTTAGGGGGTCAGAACATGGTGAGCAGATGTAAGGAGGCAGGAAAATGTGAAGACTGGATATAATGACAATTTTTCTAACAATTAAATCTTACCTTGGGTTTAGAGTGGCCCAATTTCAATAGGCTTTTGACTGGAGAAAAGAACACAATAGAGGCTTGATCTCTATCTTTCAAGGATTTAAGGGTAGTAGAATTAGTAGAAACAGTAGTAGAATTAGCATTGAGCATGGCCTCAGAGGACAGGCCTAGGGCTAATGGGTAGAAACTACAGGGAAGCAGATTTTTTCTTGATACCAGAAAGCATTTTGTAATAGTTGGAGTTCTTCAAAAGTACAATGGACTACCTTAGAAGATAGTGAGTTTTACCAAAGTGGAATGGGATTCTTGGGAAATAGTGAGCTCTTCATCATGACCACTGGGGTGTGTGTGTGTGTGTGTGTGTGTGTGTGTGTGTGTGTGTGTACAAATATTGTAGAGGGAATATTCCTACTCAGAATTAGAGTAAATGACCTATAATAGATTCTAGCTCATCCAGTTCTGAGATTCTCTGGTTTAAACCACAGTAGGAATGAATTAAATTAGTCATTAGGCATATTGCCCTCAATGAGCAAGTCATTAAACTTTGCAGTGGACAACTGAGGGGATATAAAATCTTTCTGGAATCTTTAAAAATCAATCAGTCAGCAAATATTTATAGAACACCTATTCTGGTATAGGTGCCGTAGGAAAATTTTTTTAAAGTATAAGACATAGTCTCTATATCAAGAAACTTACAATGTAGTAGGGGGAGAAAGGGCATGCACATATAAAATGATGTTCAATATTGTAACTGCACAGTGAGTATTCCATACAGAACAAACTATGGTCATTCTGAGGAAGCAAGATTTGCTGTGGGCCTACATGGAAGAATAGGATTAGGAGAGGAGAAGGACTAAATTCAGCTTGGGGTTAGGAGGACATGAGTGAAGGGAAGTAGTTAACCTGTTTTTAAAGGATTCTGAAATCTCAATATGGGCTGGATTTCTTGTTTGATTTGGTTTAGGTGCATGGAGTCAGAAGAATGCTTTCTTAAGCTATTAAAATACTAATATTTAATTTGATTTTTTCCCCCTTTCCAACAGTGTCATGGGGCCTTGCCAAAGGGAAATTTTTTCCAGCTTTCTTTGACAAGATCTTCCATGTGGGCTGTGGACCCTTTATTATCCTTTTACTCAACAGACATTAAACATGCAGGAAGTGTTGCTATGGGGGAAAACCAAAGTTTAAATAAAACATCTTGGGAAAGTGAAAGATTCACGTCTTTTATATTCTGTCTCCTTCCTTATCATAATATGCCCTCTAACTTATAGACCTTTAGACTAGAGAAAAAAAGACAATAGAGACATGATTGCTATCTTTTGATAATTTGAATGATTTTTGTGTAGAGGAAAAATCAGCTTATTTTGTTTGGGCTGAAGCCAAACAAGAATTAAGACCAATGGGTGGATGCTATAGGGAGGCAGATTTTTGACTTAATATCAAGAAACATTTTCTGCCTGTTAGACCTGTCAATAAGCTGCTTTGGAAGACTGTTAGAGGGTTCCTCATCATCACTGGTTGAATTGAAGCCGAGGATGAATGACATCTTAACTGGATATATTATAGAGAATGAACTCATGTTTTGGGTAGAGAGAGGGCACTAGATGGCTTCTGAGGTCTCTTCCTGCTCAGAGATTTTGTGATTGGGCTGTCTCAAGGAGGTAGTGATTTCTTCATCCCTGGAAGTGTCCAATTTGGTGCTGGACAGCCACTTGGTGGGGATGTTGTAGAGGCAAACTCATGCCCAGGTAAAGGTTGCAGTAGATGACCTGTGAGTGTCTAACCCTTCTAGGGGCACTGAGATGCCAGAGCTTAAATTACAGCATGAAGGATTTAATTGAGACATTATGAATATCACCCTTGTGTAGGGAGGGAAGTTGTCTGCACTCCTCTGGAGGTACAGGCATGTGGTCCCTCACTCCTCACTGACAGACAGCATTTTTCTTCACCTGAAAGGTACACAAGGGAGTGAGTGGGTTGCTTCTTAGGGCCCTCTTATTACTGAACAGGCTTGGCAGATTGCCATGAATAAGGAGTGGAGTGGCCTCCCCACTCCCATTGCCCTCTCTTCCCCTCCTCTTAGCCCCCTCCCCAGGAGTGATGCTGTTGACTGAACATATTAATTAAGACACAATGAACATGCTGACAGTTCCCACGTTGTTCTTCGAAGGGACCTTGGGTGCTGACAGGTTCTTAGAGGCATGTGCCTGGTTCTGCCTCTGTGCTCCCCACGCCTTTGGTCTGTGGCTGCTTCTCTGGAGCGCCTCTGCTCCCTGCTCTGCATGTTTTTTTGGTTGCATAAGATTTGGCAGTGGCAGCCTGAGCCAGTGAGGCTCAGTGTGGAGCTTCAGAGCTGGCTTGCTTCAGTATGTAGCTTGACAGTGGGCTCAGGCAGGGGCACCTTCACTGAATGGGGTGGTGGGCGGCCTTAAGGATCAGCTGTCTGACTTTTTCACTGACTGACCTAGGCCAGGTGAATAGGCCTGTGGAAAGTCAGGAAAGGAGTATGGTAGGGGCAGGTCAGGGTGTGTTCTGTGTATACTGGGGTCCAGGTTAGAGAGGAGATAGAAAAATAACAATGTCATATAAATACCTATGACGTCCTGTCCGCAGGGCTTCCCTTTCTCTTTTCCTTTTTTTTTTTTCCCAAAGAAAATGGGAAGAATTAAGGGAGATAGATGGTAGCTGTGAAGGGAGAGGAGTAGGTGGAAGAAGGCAGTGGAAATTGATTATTCTTTATCATAATAATCCAGAGAGACAGCATAATGTGGTGGTATGATGGAAAGAAAGCTACCCTCAGAGTCAGGAAGAGCTGGGTTCAAATTCTGTGCATGTGTGTATCTGTATATCTATCCATCTAGATAGCTTTCAAGTTTGCAAAGTGTTCCACATATGTTATTATCTCATCTGAGGTCTACAACAACCTTATGAGTTAGATACTATGGTAATACTTCTCTTTGACAGATAAGGAAACTGAGGCAAAAGAAATTAAATCATTTGTCCAGGTCTCACAGTTTGTAAGTGTTGGTATTGGGGTTTGAACTCAAGTCTTCTTGACTCCAAGCCCAGCAGTGCCCTGCCCCCACCCCACTGTGCCTTGTTGCCTTTCTGAGAACTCTGTGATTTTTCTGTTACATGCCATATAGGGGGAAAAAGAGAATTAGGATAGCTTTCTTCCCACTCAACCTCCACTGCCTGATACTTCAACCAACATCTGCAAAGCACCTGCTATGTGCAAGATGGTTCTGAGATCCTAAGTTAGGTATAAAATGGACCTTGCTCTTAAGGAGGTTATACTCTGATGGGAGAATGATACAGTTACACAGAAAAGTTTAGTACAAACTAGGAAGTGATTAAGTTCATGGAGGCAAAGCAGAGTAGCCTGGGGAATTCAAGGTGAGAGGGAATCAAAAGAACCATCACAGAGGGATTGGTAGTAGATCAGGGCCTTGGGAGGTAATGTGGTGACATGGAAAGAGTAGTGGATCTGGCCATTAGGGTTCAAATCTTTACTCCCTCACTTACTACCTGTGTGACCTTGGACAAATCACTTTAACTCATGGGGGCCTCAACTTCCCATCTGTCAAATGAATGGATTGGACTAGATGACTTCCCAGGGCCCACCTGGGTTGAAATCTAGGTTCCTTCTAACCTGGAAGAAGGTGTGGAATGATGTGAACAGGAAGAAATGTAGGGAAATCTGTTCCAGGCATGGGGAATGGTAGGTAGAAGAGGGTAGGAAGAGATAAAGGAAAGGTAAATAAATAGTCCTATTTGTCTCCTGAAGATTGTGAATGGCCTTGAAAGCCAAACAAAAGAGTTGTTTTTTATTCAGTGGGGAGATTGTGTTGGCAGCAAATAGGAGGATGAAAGGTAGAACCGAGAAGGGGAAAAAGAGAGAAGGGGGAAACAAAGTAGGGCAGGAGTGGAAGTTAGGAGGGGTTACTCAGAAGTGGAGTAGCAGGATTAAAGGCAGTGAAAGAAAAGGTGTACTGCCCCTTCCAAACATCAGTTGGACCTTTGGTGCTACACTGTAAGATCTTACCATTTACTTTGTATGATTGAACCCAGCAGGGGTCTAGTCAAGCTCTACTTTTTTGGATGTGAGGCCAGCATCCTCATGTAGAGGGACCAGGGAAAGGCTGAAGGCAAATCAGGATGGAGGGACACAGGCAGGAAAGCTGCCTCTTGTGTCCTAGGAAGCAGCTTTTTTATTTGTTCCATCTCTTACTGACCACAGGTATGATCTCTCACTAAGGGATGTCAGGTATTCAGAGTAGCCCCAAGGTGTTAAGGCCATTTGAAAATTCAGTGCCTTTTCAGAATATCTTTTTCCTCAGGTCATATGTATACGGGAGAAAGGTATGACTCTGGGGTCTAGCAACATGTAAGACTGGACATGTGGAGTAACGATGTTTCTTTTCCCTGGGCCTCCTTTTAGTTTCTGTAACATGGAACACGGGCAAATGTGAAGTGACCTTGGTATCCAGGTTGTTATAATGAAGAGACAGAAGGAACACTGAGAGAGAGAGAGAGAGAGAGAGAGAGAGAGAGAGAGAGAGAGAGAGAGAGAGAGGAGAGAGAGAGAGAGAGAGGAGAGAGAGAGAGAGAGAGAGAGAGAGAGATTTTGAGTCTTTAAATCAAAATGAAAAGGTTTCTGCTTGCTGCTATCACTTGTGCTTCTAGGAGGCCTTGCAGATTCTGAAGAGTTATGACTATGTTAATAACCCCAAGGCAAGGGGGTGGATGGAAGTTCCTTAAGGAAAAAGAGCAGGGTGCACAAACCCCTATAAACCCTGGATTTCATGTTAGCACCTCTTTGGTGCAGAGGAGGCAGTTGTAAGATTTTATTAAAAAAGAAAACATGTAACTTGCCTGGAGTCAGAAAAATCTACAGCACCTCTGATGTCAGCTGAGTGGGATTTCTGAGGTCTCTAGGGATCGGGTTTTTTCCTATAAAGCAGTGCCAGGGGCTACAGGTTATCCATCTAGGGCAGAAGCCCAGAGGCAAAAGGGAGTGCTCACTGGATACTGGTGGGCACTCTGTTCTCCTCCCCTGGAGTAGAATACCTTACAAGCATAAGCTGACTTGTCTTCTTTAAATTCTTTTGGCAGATAGCAGGGAAGAAGGACAGAGTAAGATTTACTCATCCCCTTTTCAGTTAAGAACATTGATATATACATACGGAGAAAATGTTTTTGCTCCAGATGATAAAAATTAAATGTGGGGTGGGGAAATACAGGGGATAGAATCACAGGCTCTCAGAGTTGGAAGGGACCTCAGAAGGCATCTATTCCAATCAATGCCTGAGCAATAATTGTAAAACACCGCTGAAAAGAGGCCTTTCTAGCCTTTTTGAAGACTTTCCCTCCTTGGGCACTTTCTCCCTTCCAAAGCAGCCCAATTTACCAACTTCCTTAGTGTTCTGATCCTTAGGACGTTTTCCTTGCTATTGAGTGGAAATGTCTGAGACTTCTACCAATTGTTCCTATCCCTTCCTGATGGGATGGAGCAAAACAAAGCTCCACCCTCTTCCGTATGACAGCTCCTTAGTTCCTTGTAGATACCTATCAAGTGTCCCCTAAAACTTCTCTCCTCCAGTCTTAATATCCTTAGTACCTTCTACTGATCATTGTAGTATGGATGTGCTAGAGCCATTTCAAGCTGGTTCCCCAGCTGAGTGCTGAATTTTTACTGTGAGCACTTACCCCTTGGAAATTGGCAAATGCTGCCAATCAGGTCCTGATTTATTGTTTTGCTAAACTTGTCTAGATTGTTAGGTTGTCTAGACTTAAGAAAGTGATGGAAAAATATTAATAATAATAAAGTATATTGTGTGTGTATATATATGGGCAGCTGGGTGGCACAGTAGATAGAGGGTTGGGCCTGGAATCAGGAAGATCTAAGTTCAAATCTGGCCTCAGACACTTTCTAGCTATGTGACCTTAGGCAAGTCATTAACCCTATTTGACTCAGTTTCCTCATCTGTGAAATGATCTGGAGAAGGAATTGGCAAATGGCTTCAGTATCTCTGCCAAGAAAACCCCAAATAGAGTCACAAAGGGTTAGACACGACTGAAATGACTAAACAACAAAAGTTTGCATGTTATAAGTATGTATGTATGTATACACACATATTTGGAAAATCCATTATTAAATATTTATCAGTATCACTGACCTGAACTCAGATGTTGACTGTGGGAGTGAGGAGAAGGGGATAGATCTGAGTGGTGCAATGAAGGTAGATTTGGCAATTGATTAGATCACCTCAATTCTGAAATTCAATTTTTTGTTTGACCAGACCCATGATTTCATTGGCTTAGGTAGCTCCCAGTGATGATGTCCCTCTATCCTACAGATTGGCCCTTGATTTGTCATTTATAATCTTAGAGAGCTATCCAAGGTACTGAGAAATTAAAAACCTTGCTAGTCTTATACAACCAGTATGTGTTAGCTGTAGGACTTGATCCCAGATATTTTTGACTTGGAGGCCAGTCTACTACACAACATTGCTTATTATAATCCTCTCACTGTGCCTTAATCCTTGGGGTACCTATACCAACCAAAGCCCCAGATCCTGGAAGTACAAAAGAAATTCTTGAAGTAAAGAAAAGAACCTACCTCGCTTCTCCTCCCAGCCAGGGGGTTGATCTCTCTAGGATGTAGGGCTTTTGTCTGTGAGGACTATGAACACACCCAGTGGAATCTGAGCAAGTTGGGGATTCTTTCATATACCTGGAAGAAACCCAGAGCCACCTTGACTCTGCTTTTAAGTTAATATAGAACAAAGAAGTAAACTTGGAAAAAAGTAGAGAGGAGAGGAGGCAGGTTGCACAAAAGAGAGATATGTGTGGAAACAGAAGTAGAGGAGTGGGTGATTTTATCCCCTCAACACAACAGACTACATCTAAGGCAATTTCTAGATGGATTCATCTCATAGAACTTGTTATACCAAAAGGTTGCTTTGTGTATTGTGATTAATGGCTCTGATTGATGAAAAAAAACTAAGGGAGTAGAGTTAGAAAGTGTTGTGTGAGAGTTCCTCAGAAAGAGACATCATTTAGGTCACTGTTTCTGTAAAGAGAGCATCAGCATGGCTGAAAGAGACTTCATCTTGATCTGACTGAGACTCACTGCTATTCACCGATTGACTATGTCTCCCATAAAATCATCTTTTGTCTTGGTGTGGAGAAGACCCTTGGTTTCCAAGGGCTATGCCAGTGGGCCAAAATTTCTGGCAGGTAGTGGAGGGGCTTTGACTACATGTTTGTAAGAGATGATATGACTATCATTAGAAGACTCTATTATGTAACTTGCCATTGGAGGGTTGGCCACTGAATAAATTATTTTTTTTAGCTGTAGCCATTTATGAAACTATTTCCTCAGTCATGGAAGTGTTATAATCTGCATTTGTGGAGAGTGACCATGATGAGGAAATCACAGGTCTTTGCAAGTGAGAAAATGATTGATCCAGGAAGAGCTTCCAAAAATTATATGGTGATGAGTCTGTTTTCTGTAAACTTTTCCAGGAGAAAAAACCACCTCATTAGGGTGAAGGGCTTTGGTTACACTGCTGATTCAGTGATTTGCTGGTGGTGACAATGGTGGTGATAAACATATAAGTCCTTTTTATGGGCAACTGATTCTAGTCCTTAGCAGTGTGTAGAGAATAAATTACTCCCTGACCTAACTTCCCTCCAAGGGCTTATTTTCTTCAGGTTATAAGTCCTTTGGAACCAAGTAGTAAAGGGCTGAGCCTTCCTGTGTGCTCAGGGGTCAAGGGACACTTAGGAAGAGATGGCTTCATGGTCAGGCAAAGAATATCTTGATCTAGAACATGTGAGTATGGTAGAATGAAGAGGCCATAGAACCATGGATTCAAAGTGGTTCTGCAGATTATAATGGAGGATCATTGAGTAGGTAGGAGCCAAGAACCTTCCATGTCACTCTTTCTAGAGCTTAGTTTTCTTATCTATAAAATTAGGGAATGAGGTTAGCAGCTCTGAAATGATGAATCTTTGACCTTAGTTTCTCTGCCTATGGAATGAGAGGACTTTTTTTTCCTTACTCCCTTTCTCCAACCCTATTTTTTTTTTTGGTCTTTTTTAATTTTTTAGGTAAGTGGGGTTAAGTGACTTGCCCAGGGTCACACAGCTAGTAAGTGTCAAGTGTTTGGTCTGAGGCTGGATTTGAACTCAGGTACTCCTGACTTCAGGGCTGGTGCTCTATTCACTGCACCACCTAGCTGCTCCTCCATCCTTCTTTCTTGACTCATATAGATGTATTTGAGTGAGGCAAAGAGGAAATGATACAGCTTACCTCAGTCCATCCTGCCTATATCTCTACTACCAATTAAACACTTTGGCTTTCAGAAGGCAGGGGAGAAATGGGCAAAAGAGGGTAAGAGAAGAGACAGGAACAGAAAGGGGAGGATGGATGCAGGTATGTTCCAGGGCAGTATGAACCAACTCAAAAGTGAGGGAGCTGAATTAAAGCTATCAAGAAAAGACCTGGGGGAGAGGAGGACTGTTTTTCCATGATCCTCAATCAAGAATTAGGCCACATTGAGTAATAGTTGAGGCCTTTGAAATTCTTTGGAAGAAAGGTGCTTGAGAGGTACAGATAAACATCACGGTATAATATGGTACAATACTTTAAAAAGAAGATAAATGACTTGAAGGAGGGAACTAGGGGAAAAAGTAACTACCAAAAAAGTTGAGAAAAGTTAAAAGGAAACGACAACCAAAAATATAGCCCAAAGAAGCCAAAACTCAGAATAGCACAGACAGAAATCTTTCTTACTAATAGAGTGCTTTGTAGGGAAATCTCATCCATCTCCCTGAAACTGAGGTGAATGGAGCAAGTAACTGCTGCATGTGGCAGAATGAGCAGAGAGGTATATAGGCACAAGGCTGTTTTATTATCCTGCAGAACTTTTCTGCGGCATGGATTCTGGGAAAAGCAGATGACCTACTGGCAAAGAGAGTGATGCCCTCTTTTCTGTCTCTTCCCACAGTTTCTGGGGAGCCCAGTCTGGTAGAGTGGAAAGAGCATGGGATGTTAGATTTTGAGCTGAAAGAGACTTTAGAGGTCACTTAGTTAAACTCCCTCATTTTAGAGATGAGGAAACAGGCCCTGAGAGGTTTCAGTGAATTGTTCAAGGTCATACGGGTAGTAAGTGGCAGAGGTAGAGTTTGAATTCAGGTCCTATGATTCCAAATCCATGTATTTTCCGCTTACTATGTTGCCTTGAGAATGAGATTTGGAATAAGAAGACCCTTTTCACATCATGGCTCTGCTATTTCTTACTCACAGATCTTAAACAAGTCCTTTATAACTCCTTATAAGTCCTTTATAGCAGTGGCTTGCATATAACAAGAGCTTAATAAATGCTTGTTGACTGACTTGTTGACTGAGCAACTTCACCAATTGGAACCTTCATTTCCTTATCTGTAAAATGAGAGTGTTGGACTCTGACCTTCCAGCTCTTAGATTCCAGCTTAGAGATCCAGATTTATCAGAAGAGAACTTTCTGAATTCCTGTTGGTTAAGGCATTGGACTTGGAGTCAGAAAGATGTGAGTAAAAATCCTATCTCCAGCATTTATTAAAAAAAAAAAAAGAATCACTATGGGTAAGTCATGTAGCCTCTCTGTGCCTCAGTTTCCTCATCTGTGATTGTGAGTGTTGGAACTGGTCACCTTTAGGGTCTCTTCTGGCCATAAATCTATGATCCATTTGTGCTTGGAATTTTGTTTACTTTTTCTTTTTTCAAACTTCAGTCTCCCTCAGGAGTGTACTGATTTCCAAAGTAGTGTTAGGAGACTGAATTTAGGAGCCAAACCCTAGTTCAAACTTGATAGTTAGACTAGAATACTGTTTCCTAAACAAATATGACCACAGAAATGTTGAGATTTCAGGTTCATTGGCAGAGCCCATATTTGTCTAAGAGGGATCGAGGTATGAAATATTACTCCCTTCCCTAAGATAAAGGGAGATGGAGAGATGTTGGAGGCAAAACAGAGGAAATTAAGCCAATTTTGACACTGAAACTTACTATATATAAGTGTTTTTGATAATATATATTTTGATATTTGATATTTTACAGGGGGAAATATCATTAGCATCAAAATTTGGTCTTTGAATCTCCCATTAGGTTGTATGGAACATCGGGGCTCTATGGAACCATTTTGGGAAATGGTGCTCTAAGAAATACCCATTAGACAGTTTCCCCTGACAATGTGACTTTCTCTATTCCCCCATAAGAAAAGTAATGGTTTTAACCACTGGCAGCATTTTCAGTAGTCCACATTTAACCTCATACATTTAAACCTCCTAAGTGTTCCTTAGCTCAGTCTACACTGATTCCCAGTGCTGGTTTTATTAAGTAGTTCAGGCCTTCTCCAATTATCTCAAAATGATACTAATAATAATATCAAGCATGTACATGGTACTTAAAGATTTTTGAAGTATTTTACAATTAACTCATTTGATCTTCACAAAAATCCTGGAAGATAGGTGTTATTTATTATCTCTCTCTTATAGGTAAGGAAATGGAGGCAGACAGAGGTTTTGGCCAGATTTGCCCAAATTCTCACAGCTAGTGTCTGTGGCAAGATTTGAACTCATGTCCTCTGGCTCCATGTTTTACACTTTACTCACTGTGCTACCTAGACACCTTAGTAAGCTATACTGAAATGGAAAAAGTGCTAGATTTAGAGTCAGAACCTGGGCTGCAATCCTAGCTTTGCTATTTGCTAACTGTATTGTGGCAGCTAGGTGACACAGTGGATGGAGTGCCTGGCCTGGAGTCAGAAGGACCTGAGTTCAATTCCAGCCTTGGGCAAATCACTTAACCCCTGTTTGCCTCAGTTCCTTATCTGTAAAATGAGCTAGAGAAGTAAAGGGCAAGTGACTTCAATATCTTTGCAAAAAACAAACGAACAAACAAACCCAACTTGGGGTCTTGGAGAGTTGGACGTGACTGAAATGAGTTAACAAAACACTGTATTAAGTTGAGTAAATCATTTAACTTCTCTGGGCCTCAGTTTTCCCATGGGTAAAGCAAGGGAATCTCTGAAGTCTATCCTTTGTAATTCCAAATCTATGACCACAAACTCTCAAAATAAAATAAGTTTAAATTAACTTACATATATGCCAGAAAAACCATACACCAATCCAAGAAAATATGCTACAATTTTGTTAGTGGTATTTGTTGAGTTCCAGGGTTGTGCCAATGTGTTTAAATCTGTCAATCAAGCTTGGCCAGCCTCTTCTACATCACAGCAGAGGTGACATTCCCTTCCTGCTAAGCTATATCTAGAAGTCACTCCTTCCTCATATCACTGAAATTTTTCTTTTCCCTTATTGGGCAGCCAGTTAGTAAAGGAATTCTCTGATTCTCCTATCCTGAAAGCCATCTTTTACATCTGAAATTTTCCTAAACCCTTTCTTTTTCAGCATTTCTCCTTTACCTCTATAATCTCCTACCTTGTATTTTACTCATTTATGTACATATTTTATTCCCCCTATTAAAACATAGACTCCCGGAGGGTTAGGACTATTGCTTTTCATCTTTGTATGCACAACGCCTAACAAAATGCCTTACACTAAGTAAGCACTTAGTAAGTTTGTTAAACAGAATTCAAAGTAAGATAAGATGAAGACTTGACTCATTGATACCCTATTAAAGAATGGGTTTTGCCTGCATGCTTCATTTTATTTCCTGCTATTACTGGGATGATAAGGCCATCACAGAACCATGTGACCACCACTTTCATGCTAGTTCAATTCATTCAAATTCATTGATACCTACCACATATAAGGCACAGTGCTAGGCATTGAGGAAGGGGAGGTATACAAATGATGAGATATGTTTCTTGTCCTCAGAGAGCTTACAATTTAGCCTGAGAGAGAAAACTTATTCAGAAGTAACTAATGTCACAAATTCTATAGACAAAGACAAGCATGGGACTATGTGAACATAGAAGAGAAAGTGATTATTTCTGGTTATGTCATGGAAGAAGTAGCATTTGAGTTGAGACTGTAAGGATTGGCAATTGGTAGAGTGTGGGGTGTTTTGAAGGGAGGGCATTCCAGAAAGAACAGTGTGAACAAAAAGTACAGAGTCAGGAAAGCAGGTACTGTGTTTGAGGACATCTGGTTAATCCTATTTGAGTGGAGCATAAGGTGTATGAAGGGAAGGAGCAGGAGATAAGGCTTTATAAGAAAGATACCCAGAAACTACTGTGTGTTACCCCTAAAGATGCTTGCTGAATTGAATTGCGGCCAGATCATGGAGGGTTAGGCCAATGAGTTGAGACTTTACTTCTTTGCCCAAAAGTTTTTAACAACTCCACATGTCATAAAAAATAATGTGACCAGAGCTGTGCTTTAGGGAGATTACTCTGCAAGGAATGAATAAAAAATATTAAATTCTTCCTATGTAGCAAGCATAGGACTAAATTCTGGGAATACATATAGAAAAGCAGGACAGTCCCTACTTTCAAGGAGTTCATATTCCAATAGCAGAAGACAACATATACGAGAGGACAAGTGTCTTGCTGCAAGACAGTGTCTTGCTCATATTAGGAGTAACAAACAATTCAGCTACAGCTCAACAGCATGAGTGTGTAATGGAAACAGATAATAGGATCACAGATTCAGAGTTGGAAGGGATCTTAGAGACCATCAATGCCATCCTTCCCTGGTCCTCACTTTACTGCTGAAATAACTGAAGTCAAGAATGGTTAAGTGACTTATTCAGGGTCACACAGCTAAAAAGTGTTGAAGGCTTACACTTTAAGCCTACTTTTTCTAATTCCAAGTAGTATGCCTTTCTCTAGTAATGAGTGGCAGCTTGGGAGCAGGCATAGAGAAATGAGATGATTCAGTATGCTAATAAATATTAACAACTGGCTCTCTGGAAAATAGGTACACAGGACACACTTCTAAGTTTAATTTGTATCATTACCATTTTCTCCATCACTTTCTTAAGTCTAGATGAGCAACAAAACAGTAAATCAAGCCCTGATTTACAGTGTTTGCTGATTTCTGAAGTGTAAATTCTCACACTGAAAATTTAACGACTGAGAGACTGTAGCAGCTGGCTCCATTATGCCCCTGGTTTTACCCAGGGTTTAGGCTAGACAAGGTGGGTACTCTGGAAGGCCCATGATTTGGCTGTTAATCATGTTACGTAGTAGAGAAGAGGTCTACATTTAGAGCCTATGGACTTGGGTTCAAATTCCTACTCTATTACTTATTTCCTATACTTATAAAATATGTTCAATCATCTCACATCTGGCTAGGTTATGTATGGAGGCAAACAGATCTAAGATGGAAAGGCCTGCCAGACTGGGAGAATAGGGAAAGGTAGAGGGACTGAAGGTTCTGATGAAAGCAAAGAAGGAATTTATTAGTGGTGGAAAAGGTAGAAGGTTATGATTGGAGAGAGGGGAATTCAGGCCACTGAAAGTCTGCCATTTCTTCTTATTTTTCAGAATTTTCATTGGAAAAGTAAAATAAGGGATCATTAAATAAAAAATAGCAGCTATGCCAGTGGAGATTTAATACTAAGAGCATTTGATACAGTTGTACCACTTCACAAAATTAAACATCTCTGGTTTTAAAGAAACCTCTGAAGTCATGTAGTCCAACCTGTGCCTGACCAAGTATACCCTCTACTACCTCTCCATGCTATCTCTTAAGGATCACTTCTAATTATGAATACCTGCAAGACATCCATTTTATAACAGACTTTGGAATTTTGCCAAGAAGGAAAGTTAACTATAATTTTCAGGCTCCCCCTTCTCTTTTCCTGAAAATTGGGACCTTTTTCCCTCTCCAGTGCAATAACACCTCTCATATTCTCCTTGACCTTTCAAAGACCACTCACAGTGGTACAAAAATCCCATCTTTAAATTGTTTTTAAGTTCTAAGAGGTAATTCAACAAATCTTGTTAATCTGAACTCATTGAAAATAGACATTTTTATTTATTGGGGGTGTAGATATGTACACAAATAAGATACAAAATCACTGACCCTCAGAAGAGACCATAGAGATAGTTTAGTTTAACTTGGACTTGACTGAAACTCCTCACTATGTCAGTCTTAACAAATAGTCATCTCACTTTAGCTTGAAGAACTCAAGTAATAAGGCAGTGACTGTCCCTTTACCCTGTTGTGGTGTCCATTATTCAATCACACTAATTATTAGAAAGCTTTTCCTTATATCAAAGCTAACTCATGAGCACCTTTGACTAATTTAGACTACCTCATACTCACTGTGTCCAAACTAAGTTTTCTTTTCTCCAGGCTAAACATCTCCAGTTCCCACATTGGATCCTCAGCTAGGGGTGTGGTGGAGACAATTGGCTCAAGAGGTAATTGTTAAATTTTCAGTGTGATTATTTACATGTTGGAAATCAGCCAATGCTATAAATCAGGTTTTGATTTATTGTTTTGTTTATTGTAGACCCAAGGAAGTGATGGAGAAAATGTTAATAATATAGGTTACATTTTAAAAGTGTTTCATGTTTTTCAGAGAGACAGTTAAACATTTACCAGCATTCCACTCCTTAGATGTCATGCTCTTGTGGTCTTAAACTGTTCTAGAAACCCTTCTCTAGCCACTCTTCATCTTTTCAATATCTTTCCTAACATGTGAAACCCAGAACTGAATGCCATACTCCAGGTATAGCCCAACTAGGGCAAAGCACAAAATATCTATTAGCTGCCTTATTCCAGATGCTAAGTTTTCCTTGATGAAGCTTAAATATCATGCCGGTTTTTGTTGTTTTTAGTTTCTGTATCACCATATTGGCCATACCAGGCTTTCTACCCACTAGAATGCTCATATTCTTTTCAGAGCTGTTGTCTTGCTATGCCTCTACCATCTGGTATTTGTGAAATTGATTTTTTGAACCCAAGTATAGGACTTAGTATTTAGCTTTATTAATTTTCGTCTATTATATTCCGAATGTTCTAGCTTGTTGAAATCTTTTTGAATTATTTATCTGTCATCCAATACATTAAATAGTATAAATACTTCAGTAAGGCAAATAACTACCCTGTAATTCCTCAGTTTTATTAACCAATGAATGAATTAAAAAAAGTAATATGCACTTAGTATTTCTGAAGCCCTGTGCTAAATAAACACTGGGAATACAATTCCAAAATAAGACAGCCTCTGGTCCTTAGGGAGTTTATGTTCTAATAAAGGGAGAGAATGCATATGGAATCATATTTTGAGTATTTTCAAATCATGTCACACTGTATAGCAACTTTAGTTAGTAAAATATAATGATAAGAATAGTGATTTTTCTAGTTTTGGATACTAAAATACTATGTATGTGAAGGCAAACAGATATGTACATATAACCATGTGCGGATATGCACCCATATGTGTACGTGTATATACATGTATGCATGCATGCATGCACATATATTGTATTTGTGTTTTAGTTGGATTCAGCCTATATCTTCTTGTGAGGTCATCACCAGGCTAATATAATTGTCCCATTTTACAGATTGCCACACTGAGATAGGAGAAGAAAGATGCTTTCACACATATCACTGAACAAGTTAGTGATAGTACTAAGGAGCCCAAGAAAGAAAGCTGGAAAGTCTTTGACAGGAGCCAGATGGGAGTTGGTGACTTTCCCTCTATTCCAAATGATATTCCTGGTGAACTCACTCTCATTACATTTCCTTTAGAGGTCAGGGATAGGAAGATATCATGGCTTCCATTTTATGTCCTAGTGAAGCCTGGTGGCTCCCAATCAACATAGTGAAACTATGGAGCTCCCTTTTCCAAAACAAGACATAAAGGATAGAGAATTAGACTTGGAGACAGACAGACTTAGGCTTGGATCCCGTCTCAGATACATACAAGCAGTGCAATCAAAGGCAAGTAACCTAAACTCTGAGTTCCCTTATATAAAACGAGGGTGATAATAGCACCTGAATCACAGGCTTATTGTGAGACTCCAATGAGAAAACATATCGAAAGTGCCTTGCAAGCCTGAAAGTGGTATATGAATGTAAGCTGCTATTGTTGTTGTTATTGTGACTGTTGTTATTAATAATTACTTCCTTTAATTAGAGAGAATAGGACTAGCATCTAGGAAGGTGTGTGTTCACAAGGCCAGACTCTACCAAAATGCCAATGTGGCAACTTTCAAACAGTTTTTAGGAGAGCTTGTTTCCTCTGTATCCAAGGGAGAAGAAAATAACTTTGAGAGACTATTAGAACACTAATGGATTTCAAAGATTATCTAGTTCAACTTTCATTTTACAGACAGAGAAACTAAGATGCAGATTAAGTGTTATGTCCAAGAAGTGGCAGTCAGAATTTGCATACAGATCTCTTAACTTTGTCATATTTCTTTTCTCTGTTTCCTAGTAGAATATAGAGTTGCTGTGGGAGAAGATAAATAGAGAAGGAAAAGAGATGGGAGTAGGGAGGTCCAGAAAGGAGAGAATTTTAAAATCTGTGCTTGTAGGTATACCAGAACAATTATTATTCAGGGTTTTTTTTTTCTTATTTTATTTTTTTTCTATTTTCCACAATTTTTATTTTCATTTTAATTTTTAAATACATTTATTCATTTTCAGTTTTCAATATTTACTTCCACAAGATGTTGAGTTCTAAATTTTCACCCCATCTCACCCCTCCCCCACCCCAAGATGGCATGCATTCTGAATATCCCTTCCCCTACTCTGCCCTCTCTTCTATCTCTTCCTCCCTTTTCTTATTCCCTTCCCCTTCTATTTTCCTGTAGGGCAGGACAGACTTCTGTACCCCATTTCCTGTATTTCTTATTTCCCAGTAGCATGTGAAAACATTTTTCTTTAAACATATGTTTTTAAAACTTTAGGTTTCAAATCTTCTCCCTTCCTCCCTCCCCACCCACCTTCATTGAAAAGGCAAGCAACTCAACATAGGTTATACATGTGCAGTTATGCAAAACACTTCCATAGTAGACATGTTGTGAAAAACTAACTCTATTCCCTTAATCCTATCCTGCCCTCCATTTATTCTATTCTTTCTTTTGACCCTGTCCCTCTCAGAAGTATTTGCTTATGATTACCCCCTTTTCCAATCTGTCTTCCTCTTTGTCATCCCCCTGTTCTCTTTACCCTTCTCTCCCTATTTTCCCACAGGGTAAGATAGATTTCCTTACCCAATTGAATGTGTATGTTATTCCCTCCTTAAGCCAAATCCTATGAGAATAAGATTCACTCATTCCCTCTCACCTTCCCCCATTTCCCCTCCACTGTAAGAGCATTTTCTTTTCTGTTTTTTTTTTGTGAGATAATTTACCCCATTCTACCTCTCCCTTTCTTCTCCAAATATAATCCTCTCTCATCCTTTAATTTTATTCTCTGAATATGACCCCTTAATCTTCAACTCACCCTGTGCCCTCTATCTATCTATCTATCTATCTATCTATCTATCTATCTATCTATCTATCTATCTATCTGTCTGTCTGTCTGTCTGTCTGTCTGTCTGTCTGTCTGTCTGTATGTCTGTCTATCTCTCTACCTATACATACATTTAATTTTTTTCCTCCAACCACCCTAATACTGACAAAGGTCTCATGAGTTATAAATATCATCTTTCCATGCAGGAATGTAAACAGTTCAACTGTAATAAGTCTCTTATGATGTCTTTTTCCTGTTTACTTCTTCATGCTCCACTTGAGTCTTGTATTTGAAAGTCAAATTTTCTATTTAGCTCTGGTCTTTTCATCAAGAATGCTTGAAAGTCCTCTATTTCACTGAATGACCATTTTTTCCCCTGAAGGATTATACTCAGTTTTGCTGGGTAGGTGATTCTTGGTTGTAATCCTATTTTCTTTGCCCTCCGGAATATTATATTCCATGCCCTGTGGTCCTTTAATGTAGAAGCTGTTAAATCTTGTGTTATCCTAATTGTGTCTCCACAGTACTTGAATTGTTTCTTTCTGGCTGCTTGTAATATTTTCTCCTGGAAACTCTGGAATTTGGCTACAATATTCCTAGGAGTTTTGCTTTGGGGATCTCTGTCAGGAGGAGACCGGTGGATTCTTTCAATTTCTATTTTGCCCTCTGGTTCTACTATATCAGGGCAGTTTTCCTTGATAATTTCTTGAAAGATGATGTCTAGGCTCTTCTTTTGATCATGGCTTTCAGATAGTCCAATAATTTTTAAATTCTCTCTCCTGGATCTATTTTCCAGGTCAGTTGTTTTTCCAATGAGATATTTCACATTCTCTTCTATTTTTTCATTCTTTTGGATTTGTTTTACAGTGTCTTGATTTCTCATAAAGTCACTATCTTCCAATTGCTGTATTCTAATTTTTAAGGAAGTATTTTCTTCAGTAAGCTTTTGGACTTTCTTTTCCATTTGGCCAGTTTTTCTTTTTAGGGCATTCTTCTCCTCATTGGCTTTTTGGACCTCTTTTGCCATTTGGGTTAGGCTATTTTTTAAGGTGTTATTTTCTTCAGTATTTTTTTGGGTCTCCTTTAGCAAGCTATTGACTTGTTTTTTGTGATTTTCTTGCATCACTCTCATTTCTCTTCCCAGTTTTTCCTCTACTTCTCTTACTTGCTTCTCAAAATCCCTTTTGAGCTCTTTCAAGGCCTGGGACTGATTCATATATTTCTTGGAGGCTTTGGATGTAGGAGCTTTGACTTTGTTGTCTTCTTCTGGTTGTATATTTTGATCTTCTTTGTCACCAAAGTAAGATAATATAGTCTGACTCCTTTTGAGCTGCTTGATCCTAATCCCGGCCAATTACTTGAGATTTAAACTCTTTGTTAAGGTAAGAGTCTGCTTCCACTGTGGAAAATGTACTGTCCCAAGCTTTGGGGGTTTATGTAGCTGTTTTCAGAGATACTTGTAGGGGCCTGTAAATTTTCAGTTCTTGCAAGGTGGTATGGTAAGGGGCGAGGTGTTTACTCCTTTCCTGGCCTGTGCTGTGGTTTATTAGTGAGCACAAGCACTCCTTTCTGCCCTGGAACTGTGAGGAAGGTTTCCTGTCCACAGCCACTACAAGCTTTACCACGTCAGCGCTCTTTCTCACCCCAGGACCCCCGTCCCGAACTGTGACCCAGATTCAAGCACAGGCAAAGCAAGAGATTCCTGCCTCAGCAGAGGGATCCCTGCAATCCCCCTGTGATCAGCCACTGGATTCCCCCTTAGTCTGTGGGCCAGAAGCTTGGGAAGCAGCTGCCCACCCCAGGGCCATGCTCTTGGGGAATGGAGCTGAGACCCCACCTTCCTCTCTGAGCACTGCAGAAACAGACTTTTCCCACTGACCTTCCAAGTTGTCTTTGGCATCCATGGATTGAGGAGTCTGGAAACTGCCACAGCTGCCCATGATTCAGTCCTCTGAGGCCTGCTCCAGGTTCGCTGCGCTCTGCTCCCAGCCTGGGGAGATCTACCTTTCTGATCAATCAGCAAGGTTGTCGTGGGCTGGAAATTTGTTTTACTCTGTCTTTTTGTGGGTTAAACTGCATTAGAATTTGTTTAGAGCCATATTTATAGGTATTTGGAGGGGTTTGGGGGAGAGCTCAAGCAAGTTGCTGCTTTCATGCCACCATCTTGGCTCTGCCCCTGTTTTTTTTCTTGTTCCTATTCTTGATGTATCATAGCCTCATCATCCTTCCACCTCAATAACGCTAAAGCATCAGTCTTCAACCACTTAGGACAGGGATGCCGAATCATTGTGTAGGAAAGAGTTTTTAAAAATAATTTTAAAATTCTCTGAACTTTTGAGATCCCTGGATTGGGAGAGATAGAAGTGACATTGATGAATGGGTACTAGAACCAGACTTCTATTTGGAAGGCAAAGGTACACAGGAGCTTTTGTGGATTCCCACAGACCATGACTAGAGAGGTAAGATGGCAACGTTTGGCCCACAAACCATCAGATTGGGTGTTGTAATTGGCTGTTGACTTTAGATTGACCTCTGGAGGTGGTAAAAGACCTCTTGGCTTAAGATGGGCTATGTGTTCTCTGCCATCACCTGTCTATATCTATTTATTCTTTCCTTTTTTTCCAGTAATATTTTTCTTTGATTTCCCTCCGTGTTTTTGTTTGCTTCTCATTACAGTCAGCACCAGATTCATAGACATGGAGTTATGCCTACCAAGTACAAATACAACATTTATGAAGCTTGCTGCCTTCCCCCTGTACAATATTCAGTGACTTGGGTTATTTCTCTCTGTTCTTTGGAATGCTCCCAGATGTTTTATTTTTCTTAAAGATCTAACATGACCATGGCCAGCAGTATAAATAGTATTAAACATCAGCAATAATATTACCATGATGTTATTTTTTTTATCTTTCTCCAAAAGTCCTGGGAACACACATATGTATAACATATATTTAACATATAACATTTAAAACATTTATTTACCATATAACACACATGTGCAATGTATATATAGGTATATAACTGCACATATGTATACATACACGTGCATGCATATATAAGGTAATATTTGTAAAGCACTTAGTACAGTGCCTGGAAAACACTGGGTGCTTCATAAATGCTTATTCTGTTTCATTCCATGTGTATGAGAGGCAGCATGACATAGGGGATAGAGAAGTGGTCTCTGAGGAAGCCCTGCTACAACAAGATGCCCTTCCCAGGGTGAGCTTATCACTTCTAATCTCTGATAACTCAAGCCTTAATTGCTACTACCTTCCTCAGCCTCCTCTCTTCTGATGGAGGGCTGAAGGGTAGAGAAACAGGATTCAGTCCACTCCACTTTGCATCTACTGTCCTGTTTGGTTTTAGTTTCATGGAATAAGATGCCCCCAAGCTCAATACCCCTTGGCTTCCCCCCCTTCATCCTTCCTCCTTTTGTGTGCTGTCTTCTCCCATTAGATTATAAGCTCCTTGAGGCTAGGGGCTGTTTTTCTTTTCATTAATTATGTCCCAAGTGCTTAGCACAGTGCTTGGCACACAGTAGGTGTTTAATAAATGTTCATTGGATTGACTGGATTGCATCTGCCATGTACATACTGGCTATGTGACTATGGCCCAATCACTTGACCCCCCTCAGTGTTCCAAGTAACTCTGGAAGACAATAACATACAGAAAAATTGTTAATCTGCACAGGTAAAAGGAGTTTCCTCATCATGTATTTTCATCTATCTATCTATCTATCTATCTATCTATCTATCTATCTATCTATATCTATCTGTCTGTCTGTCAGCATATGTTTGCATTTACAAGATAACCCACATTTTCTGTGTAGTGCATAGTACATATACTATGTAAATGTACATGCATATTTCTCTATATTTGTGTAGATGTGTGTATATAGTGAACATATGTATACATGGGTTACTGTGTATATATATGTACATATGTACTACAGTTGTAAAGGTACTTGAGTTTAAATATACAGTTGTAAAGGTACTTCAGTTTAAATATGCTTATATGTGTGTGCGTATCATTGAGAAGCTCCCAAGGACACACGGTCAGTATGGCATAGGATCATAAATGTAGAGGGGGCCTCACAGATCATAGACTTCAAACCTCCTCTCCTCATTTTACAAATGAAGGAACTGAATCTCAGGGAGGTTCATATAGTAAAGGTCATATAGTAAATGCCAGAGTTGAGATTGGAATCCAGGTTCTCTGACTCCAGAACCATTGCTCTTTCTACTGTAGTACACAACCTGCAGTCAGAAGCTGAATTTGAACCTCTGTTTCCTGACTCTGAGGCTGGCGTACTCGGTTTCTCTTTATTTCTCTCTCTCTGTTTCTCTCTGTCACTTCTCTGTCTTCTTTTCTCTGTTGCATTTCTTCTTTTCTCTCTCTGTCTCTGTCACTTCTACTCTTTTTCCCTCTTCCTCCTCCTCCTCCTTCTCCTCCTCCTCTTTCTCCTCCTCCTTCTCCCCCCCCACTGCCTATTTATATATGTGTTTGTATACACATGTATACATACACATATAGTAGCTAGGTGGTACAATGGATAGAGCCCTGGACCTGGAGTCAGGAAGATCTGGGTTCAAACTCTGCTACAGACACTTATTAGCTGTGCAACCCTTATCAATTCACTTCACTTTTGTGTGCCTCAGTTCTATCATCTGTGAAATAGGGATAATAATAGCATGTACTCCCCCACCCCTGGGCTGTTGTGAAGATAAAATGAGATAATACTGGTAAAGTGTTTAGCAAACCCTAAAATGCTATAGAAATGCTAACTCTTGTTAGGTACACCCATGTAAATCTTGAACATATTCAGAAACCGAAATTGTTTTATATTATTTATTGTTGGAATTGAAGGGAAAGAACTTAATAAAAAGAAGCTCTCTAGTGATCTAATGGAAATGGTTCTTTTAATGGACTTAGGGCTGCAAACAACTTGCAGAAGATATCCTACAGCATAGTCTTCAGTAGATCTCCTCTATTTTTAAATATCTCTAAGGAAGGAGTTTCAATAACAACTAGTAATAGCAAATACACTATTCTATCGCTATAAGATTTATAAAGTGCCTTCCTTATAAACCGCCTGTGAGGAAGGTTAATGAAATCATTGTTAACCTATTTTTTTACAGATGAGGAAATTAAGGACATCTGTTTCTCAGTTTCCTCATCTGCCAAATGGGAGAGGGAGTGGACTTGATGATCTCCCAGGTCCATTCTACCTTTAAAATTATGATTTTATGATCTGTGAATCCTCAGTTACCCATTCTAGTGCTTAACCATTTTCACTGAAAGGAAATTCTTCTAACTAAATTCTCCTTTACTTCAGTACAAACCCATTTCTCCCTCTATTAGAGAAAACCAAGAACAGCTAGTCATGACCCTTGTCAAAAAAGCCTTTTGTGACCCTAGAGATATCTGCTAGATTTTTATATCCAATTAACTTTCCTTCCTTCCTTCTCCACTCTGCAGTTTCATTTTCCCTACTCTTCCTTGCCTACTCTCTAGGCAACCTTCATCATCGAGCATCTCGGAGAAACTTCTTGGCTGAGGTCATTTTTCCATTACAGGGACCCTTAGGAGTGTGGATGCATTACAACTTTTTGCCTGCAAGCTGCTTTCCCTATGAGATACTTATGTGACTCGGATGCTAAGAAAAGCAGAAGAGAAAGCTTGAGAAGAAATAGCATATTAGCATTTCAGCACCTAGCAGGGTTCAATTCCAGTATTGATAGACTGCTTCAAAGAGTTCAAGAAATGCAGTCACAGATGAGTATTGAAGAGGCCATCAGAGTCTAGCCCTTACCTGAAGCAGGAATTGCCTCTATATTATTAATGCTTTCGGTAGGAGTTAGACTAGATGACCTCTGAGCTCCTTTCCTACTCTTTAATTCATAGAATCTATCTGTTTAACTACAACAGATGTTAATTAAGCCCCTCATATGTGCAAGATACAGTGCTGGATGCCTGTGGAGATACAAACATAATATAGATCAGTGGACTTTAGAAAAACTTGGCAAAGTCTATTATATGATTTTTGTTGTTGTTGTTGAAAAGATGGAAAGACAATAACTAGAAAATAATAGTTGAATCTAAAACCGGTTGAATGGTCAAACTCAGAGGACAGCTGTTGATGGACCAATGTCCACTTGGATGAAGGTCTCTGGTGGAGTGCCCCAAGGAACTGTGCTGGACCCTGGGTTTGTTGTCAGTGACTACAATGAAAGTGCAAATGACATAACTATGAAATTTGCAGGATCCAAAAAGATCTTTATGGAGAAGAGCATTGGAGAAAGTTTAAGATGAAGTTTAATAGCTATGAAGATAAAATCTGACAATTGGGAATTGCTAAGCAGCAGTTCATCTGAAGATCAAGGGAAAGTGTTCTTATTTTGGGGTGTCTATTACCATTTAAAAATTGATATAGCTGGCATCCTTATTTCATACTTTTCAAAGTATTATTCTGAGAAGGGTTCCATAGCATCACTAAATTGCCAAAGGAGTCCATGCTACCAAAAATGGTTAAGAACCCCTGATCTAGGGATTTGGGGTTTTGTATGAGTTATCACTGTGACAAGGCAGTCAGAGATAATGAGCCCTGTTCTTAGGCAAGGCATAATAATAATGGCAATAATAACCAGCATTTATATAGTCCTTTAGGGTTTGAAAAGTGGTGCTTGGCTGATACCTCATCTGATCCTCTTAACTTTGAGAGTTAGGTGCTATTATTATTCTTATTTTACAGATGAAGAGACTGAGGCAGACAAAGGTCAAGTGACCAAGGTCACACAATTAATAAGTGTCTGAGGCTTAATTAGAACTTAGGTCTTCCTGACTCCCGATCCAGAACTCTGTCTCCCTTGTTACCTCACTCTCTGATTCAATGGTACATATCAGCAGAGAAAGTGATGGCAAAATCATACTCATAGACTCGGAGAGGTGGCAGGAACCTTAGAGATCATCTGCTATACTAGATGGCACAATGGATCAAGCACTGGGCTTGGAGTCAGGAAGACCCATTTGCCTTAGTTCAGATCTGGCCTCAGACACTTACTAGCTGTGTGACCCATTGGCAAGTCACTTAAGCCTGTTTACCTCAGTTCCTCAACAGTAAAGTGAGCTGGAGAAGGCAATGGCAAACCACCCCAGCGTCTTTGCCAAGAAAACCCCAAATGGGGTCATGAAGAGTTGTACATGACTGAAACAACTCAACAGCAACAATGGCATTCTACCCCCTCATTTTATAAATGGGAAAAACTGGGCTCACAGAGTAAAGTGATTTATCTGATACCACACACCTAGTAAATAGTGATGGGAGCCATGCCTGGAATCCAGATTTTAATTTACTGTACTTTGCTTACTTGAGAAGAATGCACAAGAATGAATAGTGGAAAATTGCCTGGACTCTGGATTCAATAGAGACAACATTTGGGGATGTGAGAAGTAAGGGAAAGAAGGGAAGGAGATATATGGGTATTTGTCAGATGGAAGCTATCATTATTATGCGAGGCAGCTGGGTGGTGCAGGATAGAATCCTGATTCTGGAGTGAGGAAGACCTGAGTTCAGATTTGGCCTTTGTCACTTACTAGCTTTGTGACTGTGGGTAAGTCATTTAACCTCTCTTTGTCTCAGTTTCCTCACCTATAAAATGGGGATAATAATAGCACTTACTCAGAGGGTGTTTGTGGGGATCAAATGAGATAAATATCTGTAAAAAGTACCAGCTGTATAAATGCTAACTCTTATCGATAACTCTTGGGCATGCAAGAGATGCAAGATGCAGGGCTTTCGATGGAAATGTAAAATGGAAGAGGGTGCTGAACCTTCTCACCACAAAGTTAGAGATCACTCTCCTCTATGGCTAACTTTCCAGAATTTATAATGCATCTCAGAATGTAACGGCCTGAAGGGACCTTTGAGAACATCTAGTCTGACTCCAGCATTTTACGGATGAGGAAACTGAAGGAAGAGAATAACTTGAGGTCACACAGGTGATAAGGGTCAGAGCTGGGACTCAAACCTAAGCTTCGGGCCTGTACCTCTGTCTCTAGCTGGTTGCAAACAATCTGAGGATGGAGCCTATATGTTATATATCTTTTATATCTTCTAGGAAGCTAGGTGGTGCAGTGGATAGAGTGCCAGGCCTGGAGTCAGGAAGACCTTAGTTTAAATCTGGTCTCAGATACTTACTAGCTGTGTGACTCTGGGAAAGTTACTTAACCCCATTTGCCTCAGTTTCCTCATCTGTAAAAATGAGCTGGAGAAGGAAACAATAAACCGTTCTAGTATCTTTGCCAAGAAAGCCCCGAATGGGGTCAGGAAGAGTCAGGACTGAAAAATGACTGAAGAAGAACCAGAATATTCTACCTTACTTTACATAATGCTAAGTGCATAGGAGATGCTTCATAAATGTATTATTATATAAAGATACATCCTATTCTGATGTATCTTTTAGTGCTACTATGAGAAATTGAATATTGGGTTGATAGAACAGCATGATGATACATATGACCCACTGGGATTACTCATATACTCAGGAGTGTGCTGGTAAATGTTTAACACCCAGCTGTCTGGGGAAAAAGGTAGTCAGAAACACTTTAAAGTTTAATCTGAATTATTAGCATGTTCCCCATTACTTTCTTAAATATGGAAATCAACAAAACAATAAATCAAAACCTGATTTGTAGTTTGCTATTTTCTGAGGTGTAAATGCTCACACAGGAAAATTTTATAATTGGGTCCTGGGCCAGTTCAAACTGACTCTAGCGCACGTGTGCCTAGAGAGACTAACATTCATGAATCAATGAAACCACTTTGTGGCCACTAAAGTAATGTTGGTAGAACTGACTTGAATGAGAACACTGTATGAACTCTAGATGTTTGACTTTAGAGAAAGGAGAGGTCATTGTGTGCTGTCTGGCACATAAAGAAGACTTCAAAGATGAAAAGGCCTTGAAGGATGAGAAGAATTTAAATGAGGTGATGTGGGGGGAAATTCTAGGTAGGGGAGGGTAGCATGAGCAAAGTTATAGTGGAAGGATGAGAATGATCTTTGTAAGTGGTAGCAAAGAGACTAACCTAGTTCCTCTATGAATGTGATAACTGGTGCCAGCCCAGTGGAAATATGTGGTGCAAATTCAAAAATTCTGATCACTTCACAGAATTTATTGTTTGTACTAATCAGGACCTAGATGTAGTGCATTAAGATTTACCAAAAATTTTCCTCACAACAACGCTGTGAGGAAAAAAAGTATTACCCCCATTTTACAGATGGGTAAGCCTAGGCTTTGAGAAATATGTGACTTGCCAATTGTCCCATGGATACTACATTTCTTAGGAGGAGTAGGCCCAGTGATAAGTCCTCAAAATAACCAGGATGCTGAGTGACTAAGGCTTTTTGCTTCTATGATGAGTGGAAATAAGTGTGTCCTCAATTGGGATGAGATGCCACATGGGGGACTATGCTTTGAGCCAAAGAGATATCACTTTGTCAACAAAGGTCTGTATAGTCAAAGCTATGGTTTTTCCAGTAGTAATGTATGGCAGTGAGAGTTGGAGTATAAGGAAAGCAGAGCACTGCAGAATTGATGCTTTAGAATTATGGTACTGGAGAAGACTTCTGAGAGTCCCTTGGATAGCAAGGAGATCAAATCAGTTAATACTTAAATTAATTTAGGCTATTCACTGGAAGGTGAGATATCGAAGATGAAGCTTAAACACTTTGGCCACATAATGAGAAGATGAGTCTCATTGGAAAAAGACCCTGATTTTGGGTAAGATTGAAGGCAAAAGGAAAAGGGGATGACAGAAGTTGAGACCTTAGTTCAAATCTGGTCTCAGATGCTTACTAGCTTTGTGACCCAGGGCAAGTCACTTAACCTGCTTGCCTCAGTTTCCTCATCTGTAAAATGAGCTGGAGAAGAAACTAGAATAAGACCTGAGGTGGGTAAGGAGAAAGGTAAGAAAGGAAATAACTTTAGCTTCCATCTGGTTGATTTATATTTCAATGAATTATACTTAATAACTAGGTGTTAAATTCCTTTGTTTCTACAATACTGAAGCAATGCAAGTGTTATCACTTCTCTGTAAGTTTAAGCACCGTGGGACAAAATCCTGATTACCTCACTCTAGTTACAACTGTCCCAGGATAGTTCAATGTTTTGGTTAATTTTACAAGTTGCCAGAGAGCCTGATCTGGGAAGAATACATCTTATCTTGGCTTCCTTCCAGATCAGCATCACACCTAATCAAGATGATTAATTGGTGCTAATTAGACCATACACAAACAGGGTGAAGGGACTGCCAAAAACGTTATTCTCCTTCATGTTGTTGATAGATGTCCTTAAGGAACAAAATGTGTCTGGGTACCCTTACACAAGATATGCAAACAACCTCACACATCTGTGCTGTGGCAGGGTCAAGACCTCCCTCAGGTTTGTTTTATCAGAGGTTTGACTCTAAACACCTGGGCTCAGGCAGGGCCATTTTACTCTAATATAGGCCCTTGTGGCACTTCAACAGGAGTAGAAGAGCAATAGTTCTCCTACAGAGAAACTATAGCTGTACAAACACTATGGAGCCACTGGGTGGCACAATGGATAGAGTGCCAGACCTGAAGTCAGGGAGACTCATCTGGCCTCAGACACTTTACTAGCTGTGTGACCCTGGGCAAGTAACTTAACCCTTTGCCTCAGTTTCCTCATCTGTAAAATGAGCTGGAAAAGGAAATGGCAAACCATTCCAGTATCTTTGTCAAAAAAAAACCAAATGGGGTCACAAAGAGTTGGACACCACTGAAATGATTAAACAACCAAAACCAATCACTGTGGGAAGTGGCTGTCTCAGTCAGAGGAAGGTGAACATCTCCTTGGTTGGAATCCTGCATTCACATTCAGTGCATATGTCCTAGGTCGAAACTCTCAGGTGGTTCAGGTGGCTTCTCCTCTATCAAAAATGCCTTGAGCCTACTGAACATCTGACTAACGCCTATCCAAAGTTATCTTTTTAAAATAACCTGGTGGAGGCAGTACGTGCTGGCCATGTTAATCTTAACAGACCACTTTCTGCCTCTGGATCTGGCAAATGGAGGGCAGATCTATAGGGAGATTTTCTGGCTGGGTGATAAGTTTTTGAGGGTAGGGGAGGGTTTCATTTTTGTCTTTGTATTTCCAGACCTAGTATAGTACCTGGGACATAGTAGGTACTTAAAAGATTCTTGTTTGATTATTTGGCAGAAGCTGGGTAACCAATATACAATAAACCTCTAGATCTCTTATAGGGCAACTTATTTTCAGGTGCTTTTCACCATCTTTTTACTGGAAGCAGAAAGACACAGCTTCATTCTTTCCCATGCTCCAAGTTACAATGAATGCTGGGAAGTTTTCCATTGTTCTGATATGGAATTTAGAGCTGGAAGGGACCTTTAGGTATCATCTGGCCCAGCTCTCTTATTTAGCGAATGAGGAAACTGAGCCCCAGAGAGGAGACAGAAATTGCTAGTAGATCAGCTAATCTTGGTCAAGACATTCTTTTCCTAGTTCTATTTTCTTATCTGCAAAATAAATGGGTTAGGATGGATCAGCGCTTCTTAATCTTTTCAAATATGAGGACCCCAGCTACCCATTTTTAACATCCAAACCTTCCTTGGCCATCCCTTATGACAATAGTTGTATTATCATCAGATGATTGAGAAAACACATGATGATAACAAAGTTACTGTGAATTTAGAAATGGTTTCAAATGAATCTCTATTTTATTAAGGAAAACTGTATGTATAGTATTGGAGATAGAGCTAATTTTCAAGTAAGGAGGGTCTGGATTGCTGACTTCCTAGTAAGGAAAATGTGGATGGCCACCTTGGCTTTTGCCACCCTGGGCAAGTTAACCTCATACTGCCTCAGGCAACTCTCCAACACTATCAATTTCAGAGCAGGTGGCTGGCTCTGGCAAAAGTGCCTCACTAGGAGGGAACTGCCTATAACAATGAAATCACAATTATAGTAAAACAAATCCTAAACCCAGTGGTCTACATGTGTTTTAGTAGTAATGATAACATATACATGAGATGTTATTTATTCAAACAGAGGCTATCATAGACTCTCAGGACCATGGATTTTAAACCGGAAGTGATGTTAGAGACTTGAGGATCTGTGAACTTTAAACATATGCTTTGATAATTCCATTTCAATATAATTGATTTTCTTAGCAATCCTATGTATTTTTTTAAATTTTATGAATTTAAAGACATTGTTCTGAGAAGGGACACACAGGCTTCACCAGACTATCAGAGGAGTCGGTGACACCAAAATGATTAAACTCCCCCCCCCCCACAAATCATAGTCCAACCTCCTAATTTTATTTCCTCAGAGAAGTTAAAATTTGCTTAACTCCATAAGCAGGAGAGCTGGGATTCGAATTTCATTTCTTTGGCCGAGAATTCAATGCTCCGTCCGTTGCTGACTCCAGTTGCTTATTCACAGATTTGTGGGCTCCTTGCATTCATTATGTGGCCCACAAGTTGGCTACCACTGGATTGGATTATCTCTAAGGTCCCTTCTGGCTGTAATGTTTTATGTCTTGTACCTAAATAACAGATTTTTTACCCACATTCTTACACTATGTCAGGGAATTCCTGCACCAAGTGAGGCCATCAGGGAAAGCTTTTGTTGATTAGAAACAACATCTACCCAGCTACAGAGAAAGGTCACAGCAGCAGCTTATGGTGACTAATTGGCATCCTGGATAATGTTCCAAAATAGCTTTATTTCTAAAAGCCATTAAGTCCTGATAAGTGGGCATTTTTGCAGACAGAAAAACAAATAAGGGAGACATTAACATTATCTTTCCAATGCATATGTGTCTAAATGTTCAAAGGAACCTGGTGTTGGGCTTTAGCTGTGAGACACATAAGGTTCCTGCCCCTCCCCTCCCCTCACAACTTTGGAAGGATTGGCTTCAAAGCATCCTTCCAAACATCCAGCCTCCCCATTTGTCCCTCCAAGAACCACTCCATCTAAATCTTGTTATCCCCTTGTGCTGCATTTTTCCGTCTTGGGTCTCCAGGGGCTAAAGCTGATTGGGACTGACAACCCCTGATTAGGCTGAGAATTCCTTGGGCTGGTCTGCAGAGAGTTCTGCCAAAAAGCCCCTCCTACTGTTCCACACAGTGTTCTTGGTTGTTAGGGAACAGCATGGCATGCTTCAGCCCCATTTTGAATTCTAGACCAACTCACAAAACAGACAGCCCCGCTGGGGACTGAAGAGGTGGGACCCTGACAACTGAATTAAAATTTTTTTTGCTCCCAATCTTTCCTGAAATGATTTTCCATGAATCATCTTGCCTCAGAGGAGCTTGGCCCTGCCTGTGTCTGGAGCCTCCTAAGAGGTGTGAAACTAAGGTATCCTGGAGCTATTCAAGCAAAGAGAGAAGAGCAGAGGGATGATGGCACCTCTTTTCCTTTATGAGAAAGTAGGAGACTGAACTCTCCCTAATAGCACCCTCAGAATTTGCTAGAGGCATTTAAATAAGGCTGTTTATTCTGCTCTTCGAAGCTAGTGATGGGGTAGGGGGGAAAAGATTACAGTTACCATGACAACAGCCACATCACATAACATGGCCCTTGTGCTGTGCTGGAGTGGAAAGGCATCAATGCCAAGTTTGTCAGGGGGCCATCCAGGTGGTTCTGTCCGAGCTGGTGTGCTCTGGACCTCTGAGGCTTCCGGAATCATTTATGATCATGACTAGATTGGGTTATGAGACTAACGTCCTGTTCTTAGCAGAGGTTTTGATTCTGATCAGGATTAATTTTAGGAAAAGTAGGTGATTTGATGACATCACTCCCCTGTTCAATAAACTTCAGTGGTTAACTATTAACTACAGGGGCAAGCCCAAAATGCTCTACCTGGCATTCAAAGCCCTTCATAACCTAGCCTCCTCCTACCTTTCCTGTCTTCTTACACCTTATTCCTTAATATGTATTCTGCAGTCTGGTGACACTGCTTCCTGGTTGTCCA
This sequence comes from Phascolarctos cinereus, assembly GCF_003287225.1. Classification (NCBI taxonomy): domain Eukaryota; kingdom Metazoa; phylum Chordata; class Mammalia; order Diprotodontia; family Phascolarctidae; genus Phascolarctos; species Phascolarctos cinereus. The sequence goes on along the minus strand of NW_027555625.1, from coordinate 133,601,216 downwards.
ACAAACAAGACATCCCATCTCTCAGCTCTAGGCGTTTTCTCTGACTGTGCTCCATACTTGGAATGTTCTCCCTCCTTGACTCTGAATACTGACCTCCCTGGCTTCCTTTAAGCCCCAACTAAAATCCCACCTCCAGCAGGAAGCCTTTCCCAACCCTTCTTAATTCTAGTGCTTCCTTTCTTTAATTATTTCCTATTTATCCAAAATATAGTTTACTTTGTATATATTTGTTTACATGCTGTCTCCCCCATTAGGCTGTAAGCTGCTCCAGGGCAGAGACTTATTTTTTGCCTCTTTTTGTATCCCGCACTTAGCATGGTAAGTGTTTATTGGTTGATTAATTGGTGTGATTTGAGGCACAGCTTCACAATTCACTGTTATTGATAGCTAAAATTATACTGTGAGAAATGTATTCCTTTGGCTTAAATTTTATCACTTGTTAAATTGCAAGTACCCCTGAGAAGGGTATCATTTTATGTTAGAGGTAATTTGATTTGTACCTTAGTATTAAAGAGTTTGTCAGAATTTTCCTTGAAATCGAGTGTTGATATGGAAGTGGGGGTGATCCCTGGTTCTGAGGCAAGGGAAAGGCCCTTAAAAAAGGGAAAGGTGTCATGAAGAAGTCTGCTAACCTATTAAAGGGAAACTTTACTATTTAACATTTTTTCATAGGACTGGTTCTGCTTCTGAGAGCCTTCGTTCTCCTCTATTACTTTATTTTTGGTAGTTACAACATCTACCAAGCCATATAGACTAGGCTACTTTTCCCCTCAAGACTTCCTATCCATGGTCATTCACATCCAATTTTGTCAGGTATAGCAAGTGTTTGGTGCCAGACCTGGTTCAGGTCAGGTTCATGCCAGGGGTTGGAATGCAATGAAATGTGCAGACTCATCTGACAAAAAGAAGCTTACTTTGCAATAGCATGGGAAAGGATACCAGCAGAGATATAGTGTTGATTCATTTGGACACCTCTTCTCTTGTCTCTGGGATATATTCCTCTGGAATATACTTCCAGAAGGTTAAGGATGTATTGTCTCACTAGACAGAGGATATCTGCCAAGTGTGAGTTACCTAGATACTCTCTGGGCTAATTTAGATGACCAATAAATTATTTAAATAAGGTTTGAATCTTATAATCCTCTGTGCCAATGAAGTATTGAGAATTGTTTCATTACCCCTTAGGTCAAAACTAACCTTGCTTACCTGATATACTGTTTTTTCCTACCGTGTTATTTTCCTCATCTTTATTGTATGTCAATCAACAAGCATTTGTTAAACACCTTCTAGGTGTCAGGAAATGTGTTAAGCTCTGGAGATACAAAGAAAGGCAAAAAATGTCCTCTGTTCTCAAGGAGCTCACTGTCTATAATGGGGAAGACAGCATGCAAACAACTATGTATAAAAAATTGTATACAGGATAAAGAGGAGATAATCAATAGTGGGAAGGCGGCAGAATAAAGAGGGCTAGGAAAAAGGTTCTCGTAGGTGGGATTTCAGCTGAAACTTGAAGGAAGCCAGGGAAGCCAAGAGATGGAGATGAGGAGGCAGACAATTCCAGGTATGAGAGAGAGCCATTCCATGAGTCAGGAGTAGTATTTTGTTTGAGGAACAGGAAGAAGGTTAGTATACCTGGATTGTAGAGTATATCTGGGGAGGGGACAGGGGGGAAAGTGTAAGAAGACTGGAAAGGTAGGAGGGAGCAGGGTTATGAAGGGTGACTTCCTAGGACTTTCAGTCAGTCTATTAATCAGTACTTATTTATTAAGTGCTTACAACACATCAGACACTGTGCTAAATGCAGGGGGTACAAAGACAAAGCAAAAACAATACCTTCCCTCAAGGAGCTTGCATTCTAATGGAGGAGAGAGCATGTATATATATATATATATATATATATATATATATATATGGCACATACAGAGTAAATAAATGCCAAGTAACCTCAGAGCAAAGCACTGGCAGCTGGGAAGAATGAAAAACTTCCTGCTAAAGGTGGCGTTTGAGCTGAATCTTGATGGAAGCCAGGGATTCTAAGAGGCAGAGATGAGGAGGAGAGAGTATACTTAACATTGAGGTCAGCAAAAGCACAGAGATGAAATATGGAGTGTTACATATGAGGAATGACAAGCAGACCACAATAGTTAATGCATAGAATACATGGAGGAAAGTAATATGTAAAAAGATCCAAAAGGCAGAAGTAGTCAGGTTATAAAGAGCTTTAAATGCCAAATAGAAGAGTTTATATATGATCCTTATAGTAATAAGGAGCCACTGGGGTTTATTAAGTAGGAGGGTGACATAGTGTGACCTGCAGTTTAGGACTTGAGTCAATTTCTCTTGTCTCTAGTACCAGGCTATTACCTCAATGTGAGTTTACATTTCATTGGCACCTAATTTCTTATCCTTGTAGACTGTTAGACCTTTGGTGTTTCTTTGTAAGGCTTCAGCGCCTAATGAAGTTTCTGGCTCTGTCTGACCTTAACTTTTAAGGTAAACCTTGCCAAAGGCAAGCTGATCTTCCCTTTGAACATAAATTGAACTCTTAGATGAGAGTGCAGAACTTGTTTTTGGTTTCTTAATTGAAGTGTAATGCGGAAAACTAGTTGGAGAGCATTGGGAGGAGTCAGTAGAGACCAATCTGGGTAATTAAAAGGTAAAAAAGTAAAGTCAATAGAAAGGAAGCATGGGTTGGAGGTGGATCAGTCTAGGGCAGTGGTATCCAATTCAAATAGAAATGGGGGCCACCAAACCATACATAAGGATCCCACTAAGCCACATATTGACTTAGTTTTAAAATTTAATATTATTTGCATTTTATTGTATTTTTACTTATTTCCCAGTTACAGTTTAATCTGGTTCTGGCTGCACTTGGAAGCGTTGAGGGCCACATGTGGTCCATTGGCCCCATGTTTGGTGTTTGACACTTTTATGGTAGAGAACAGAAAAAAAAATTGAAGGTTGAGAGCTCTCAAGCACAAAAAATAGTGAGTATAGCACAGCAAGGAGAAAGTTTGACTGTAATGCAGGGTATGTTTGGAGAATCGTGTGAGATAAGGTTGGATAGGTAGAGTTAATGGTTAAATATGGACAGCCCTAAAAGCCAGAGTTTAAATTTTATGTTGTGATATTGGGGGAATGGAGCCACTGATGATGTTTGAATGGGGGCATGATAGTGGCATTTTATAGTGAGGCTGATGACTTTGCACAGTCCTGCCTCATTTAAATCCAATTCACTTACAAATCAAGACATGAGCCTCCTGACATCATTGGTCCTCTTCAAGAATGAAGGAGGAATAGCAATCTGTGAGTAGTAGTCGCTGCCCTACTGTGGACCCAATTGGCTACTTTGAGCAATGGGATTATCCCAGCCATGGTACCCTAAATGGGTTGAAGGGGAGAGAGCCAGGAGTTGGCAGACAGAAGCTAGATGCTTATAGTAAGCAGTAATAGAGGTGAAGAATGGGGGGGGTGGTAGTTGGAGAAAAAAGGAATTTGGGATCTCACAGTTGGAAAGGGTCGAATTTAAGAGATCACCTGATCCAACCAGAACCTAAACAAAAATCTCCTTGACAGCATCCCTGACAAGTTGTCATCTTCCCTCTGCTGAAGACCTCCAACACTGGGGAACTATGTCCTAAAGCAGCCCATTCTACTTAGGCTTAGGAAGATTTTTTTTTAAATAAACTCACAGCGTGCCATAACCTGTCTTTTGGTGACTTCTCCCATTTCTCCTAGTTCTGTCTTATGATTCCAAGAACAACAAATTGAATCCCTCTTCCTTATAAGCACAATAGGTAGCTGGGTGATGGAGTAGATAAGAAGTTTGTAGTTCCGAAGTCAGGAAGACCTGAGTTCAAATCCAGCCTCCGACACTTACTAGCTGTGTGACCCTGGTCAAGTTACTTAATCATTCTATGCCTCAGTTTCCTCAACTATAAAATGGAAATAATAATAGAATCTACCTCTGAAAGCTGTTGTGAGGATCAAATAAGGTAATATTTGAAAAGCAGTTAGCGTAGTCCATGGCACATAGTAGGTGTTATATGAATACTTGTTCTCTTCCCTTCTTTTACCCCCATATGACAGCCTTTCAAAAACCTGAATGTTATCACACTTCCTCCAAGCTCAATGTCTCTAATTGCTTCAACTAGCTCTCAGCCAGTCATCATACTGGCCATTGTTTGGATCTTCTCTAGGTAGTTAGGTGGAGAGAACATTGGAGTTGGAGTCAGGAAAACCCAAATTCAAATTCTACCTCATATACTTAGTGCCTATATCACCCTGGGCAAGTCACAACTTCTCTCAGTTTCAGTTTCCTCATCTGTAAAATGGGGATAATGATACCACTTACCTCCCAGGGTTACTGTGAGGATCAAATGAAATAATTTCTGTAAAGTGCTTTGAAAACCTTAAAGTGCTATGTAAATGCTAGCTATTAGTTCATCAATGTCTTTCCTAAAATGTGATGCCTAGCACTGAACACTAATCCTTCATATGGGATCTGAGCAGGACAGAGGCCAGAAGGTATGTCTCCTCCCTTTGCTTAGGACTTGGTGCTCCTGTTAATTCAGTCTAGACTCAGATTAGCTTTTTTGGTTCCGTGCCACACTACTGACTCATATTGAGCTTGCTGTGCACTAAAATACCCAGGCCCTTTTCACTACAATTGTAAAGAATAATTTTCTGAGAGAGAGGGTTGTTAAACAATGGAAGGAGCTCCTGAAGGAGCCTGTGAAATCTATTTCTCTGGTGGTCCTTAGGGATAGGAAAGGTTCTTATCTTAGTAGAGTCTTTTGAGGTCATCTTTGGCTAGAGACAGCTGTAATGGATTAGGGTGCCTCTTCAGGCTCTAATACTCTTTATTTTTTTATTGTTTTTATTTCTTCCTACTTAATAGTACTTTGTTTTTTTTAATTACATGTAAATATAGTTTTCAACATTCACTTTTATAAAATTTTGAGTTTCAAACTCTTTCTCTCCCTCCCCTCCTCTCTCTGCAAGAAGGCAAGCAATCTGATTTAGGTTATACATGTATAATCATACTAAACATATTTCCACATTAGTCAGGCTGTAAAAGAAGAATCAGAACAAAAGGAAAAACCATGAGAAAGAAAAAACAAAAAAAGTGAAAATAGTGTGCTTTAATCTGCATTCAGACCTCATAGTTCTTTCTCTGGATGTGGATAGCATTTTCTATCATGGGTCTTTTGGAATTGTCTTAAATCCTTGTATTGCTGAGAAGAGCCATGTCCATCAAAGGTGATCATTGCACAATGTTACTGTTACTGTGTACAATGTTCCTCTGGTTCTGCTCACTTCACTCAGCAACAGTTCATGTAAGTCTTTCCAAGTTTTTCTGCAATCTGCCTGTTCATTAATTCCTATAGCATAATAGTATTCCATTACATTCATATACCACATTTTGTTCAGCCATTCCCCAGTTAATGGGCATCCTCTCAATTTCCAATTTTTTGCCACCACAAAAACAAGGCTGTAATATTCTAACCCAAACCTGCTCTTCTCATGCATTCTTGACTTGACTGACAGTCAACATTGACTCTCTATAAAGACAGCCATTTTAGAGGGGGAGAAGCAACCTTCTTGGTCCAGGGTTCTAGGGAGAGGAATTTTTTTGTGCTGGACCATGGAATGAGACATGCTGTCACATATCTCAGGAGGTAGAAGAAGTGGCAAGCCCATAGTTCCCCTGATTTTAATGTTGTTCCTAATGGAAAACAGTGTTACTTATAGGCATGGTTATTGGACATATAAAGGGTATGGGTCTATGGAAATAGCTGCTCATTTTCTTTGGTTACATATAGCCTAAATATTTTGTATCCACATAGAAGCTATATGCATGTAGAAAGGAAAAAGGTAATACTTCCCCGACTTGTTCTCTTTTTCTGTACCCTGTATTATTTGTCTCTGTGTGGACATATTTCCTGAATAAGGCTCATATTTACAACTTAGAACTTATTAATGAAGGTCATGATTTCAAGTCTCCAGTGGTCACTGGTTCTTGCCTGTTAAATACACATTTAAGCTCTCTCTCTCTCTCTCTCTCTCTCTCTCTCTCTCTCTCTCTCTCATCCTGTCCTTTCTCTCTGTCTGTCAAACACACACACACACACACACACACACACACACACACACCTAGTAACCCAAACCCTCTCTTGACATGCAGAGAAAATGTTAAGCTGCACATTTTGCAGGTGTGCTCTCCTCTTGATCCTATGCCAACTTTATTTTCCTTTCCACCCCTCCCTTCCTTTTTCTAACTTGTATTAAAAAGAGAAAGAGAGCAAGAGAAAGAGCCAGATGTGAACGCAGGCTCATCAGTAATACACAAAACACTAAGCACACCCTCCCAGTCTCTTGTGCTTTATGAAAAGTTAAAATTAAATCAGGGCAGCGTTATTAAGCTAAATGATTTTTGCAGGGCTCGGATGAATTCCTGTGTGTGCCACATCGTTTGCTGGAAATGTGTCTGGGGTACCACTGAGCGAGGAATGTGCATCTAACAACTGCTAACAGGAATGGAGCTGCCTGGGAGGGGGCGTTTGGGACTTCCAAGCTCTTGGAGACGCAGGTACCTTATTCCTGGGGCCCCTGGGTCTTGACTCCCATGCCTCGTGTGCAAACTCTCCCCATAGAAACCAAAGGTGGAGAGCTAGAACACAGGAAGCTGTAGCAGCAGTAGCAGCTCTTCTGCCACCCCCATACTAGTGTAGAGTAGTGATTCAGAATAAAAATGAGAGCCCTGAATAATAATAGTTCATGGTATGTGATGCGTTAGCTGGTGGTGTGGTGGCTAGAGTGCTGAGCCTAACATCAGGAAGACCTGAATTCAAATTTGGCCTTAGAAGCTTCCTAGCTGTGTGATCCTGGACATATTACTTAATCTCCGGTTGCCTCAGTTTCCTCAGCTGTAGAATGGGACTAATAATAGCCTTATCTCCCAGGGTATGATGTGAGAATCAAAGAAGATAACATTTGTATGATTAGCATGGTTCCTGGCACATAGTAGGTACTATAAAGATGTTTACACTCTCCCTTCCCTGCCTTTACTGTGTATAGAATGATTTTCTCACAACAGCTCAGTGAAGTAGATGTGACAACTATTATTACTATTTCATGGAGGAGGAAACTGTGACTGAGTTCTTTGAATTGACTTGTTCAAGGTCATCTAGTGACAGAATTCCTCTGAATCTAAGGTTTCCTTCCCCCCCCCCGCTCCCACAAACACACAAAAGGAGAGACCTTGGAAAAGAGACCTTGTCTCTTTCTACAGGGACCTTAGACCTCAGACTTCTTGCCAGTTACAGCAATGTTCCTTGGATATTCCACACCTCAACCAAGTTATTCTTGGAAGTGTTGCTTTAGGAGAAAGCAGCAGAGTTGAGGGTTAATGCTATTGTCATTAGTGGGTTGCTTGACCAACCCTTCCTTTGGGAGTATGAGAATGATTGCTTTGGTATTCCCAAATCCTAAACATTTAGAAGAGAAATTGGATGAACTTTTCTCCAGCAAAAGAGCTGTTAGGGTAGGGAATGAAGGAGTGGGAGAGTTGGGGTGTTAGAATCACCAACTGGATTGGCCAGTATTTTATCATATGATCTAATGGTTTCTTATTGAGAGTGTTCTTTCCCTTATATAACTCTTTTTTTTATTTTGGTAACTCTTGGGGAGAATAGTGGTGAGAGGAAGAATCTTCTAAAGAGATCAGTTTATCAGATAGATGCATGAAAATGACTGCATCCAAAATAACAAGAAAAATATAAAAGATTTGCATAGGTTTGCAAAGTGCTTTATGTGTGTTATCTCATTTGATCCTCACAACTACTCTGTTAGTTAGGTGATAATATTATTTTCATTTCACAGATTGGAAACCTGAGGCAAAGAGAGGTTAAGTAACTTGCCAGGATCACAGGCCAGTTAAGTGTCTGAGGAAGGGCTTGATCTCAGGCCCACCTGACTCCTACTCCACTTATGCCATCACCTACGGCCAAGCAGCCTCCTAAGTCCACAATTTGTGTTCGAGAATTGACTCAGATGTTTGCTGACTATGCAACTTTGGAGAAATTATTGAGCTTCTTATAATCTGAGGTTCTTTGTCTATCAAACAGCAATGGGGCTACTTGCTCATAGGGTTTTGGATCTGCAGATACAAGATACATGCAGAATGTGATCTAGTCTTATTAATATGCAATATCATTCTATTTAAGAGAGGGCATATGCAATTATGAAGAGATCCCAAGAGTGAGCTACATTGCTGCCATTATTACTAGTTCAGAGATTGGGAGCATCCAGCCAGTTTATGAGCTCATGAGAGTTTGGGCTCCATGAATGTTCGACCTGAAAGGGATATGTACTATTAGTAATTCCAACCCCATCCCTGCTTCAGATGCACGTGGCTTTCCCTATTTTCTCATGACAGTGTTTGGCAATGTGGCACAGGGCACCTTAGTTTTTCTGAGGAATGTTGGCCTTGGTTGATACTGGCACATTTGGCTCTGTATTTATGAACTCAGCTCCCTTCAGACTGTGTAATGCAAAACAATGTATAAAACTTGGAAGTGGGAGGAAAATAGCATTTGCTTCTCCCGTTACCAGTTGCTGCTATCCTGGGACTTCAGGAAAAGGCTGATTCTGTCAGTCCCTGATGCAGCTGCTAGATATCCATATTAAAAATGTCATTTTTTTCTAAAGCAGTCTTGCATACAATTTCACCTATATTATTTAATTTTCATCCAGAAAATCACTGCTGTGTGGAATGTTTTGCTACCCCTTAACAGAAGTGGCTTCCTAAAACTGGGAATTTTAAATAATTTTAATAATTTTTGATAAAAGACATAGATTCTTTTTTTTAGAACCCTGGTACATCATAAATATTGGAATTTCATATAATCCAAATCAGCTAGACACTCTTCAATTCTTGATGTGTTGTGACACATAGTTCAACTTTTGAGAGAGATAATTTGGTAGACTTTGCCAGTCATCACCTAACATGCTACCAGCGATCTCTATATTTCCCCCCAAATTCAAATAACACTGTCACTGTGGATCAGAAAACCAGTCACCTGGGCAAGTCACCATTGCTCTGCATTTGGGCTTCAAAGAGGAAAATAAGACATCCTTATTCACAGGCTTGTATTGGGGTTCACAAGGTTGCATCAGGTGACAGCTGCCAAAGACTGGAGAATCCTCAGATGATAAAGGGCAAGGCAGGATGTGGGCCCATTTGACCTCTGCTACATATAGGATGCCAGGGCTGATGGGCTGCACTGCCAGAAATGCTATTAGAAATCCATTTCTTTTTTTTTTTCTCTTACTCTTACTTTGATAGTACAAATGCTCCTGAGATGGCTAACCCATTAGCAATACTCATTATAGGTGATTTGTGATTTTTCAACATCAGTAGGAATACTGTGGATTTGGTGGCAAAAGTGGCTGAAAGGTAAGAAAAGGAAGCAGGAAGGAGAGATATGGCATTTTGAGTAAAATACTACCAATATCGTAATTTTATCAAGAGCCAACTCTGCTAGAAACTCAGGGTGCTGATGATTGTGCTCCCAGGGCAAATCTTTTTATCTCAATGCCTAAAAGAATTTGGTCAGATTTCCCAGGAATGGAATGGCCTAAATTCAGTGAATTAAGGTTATTCCTATTGGGGTATAAATCAATTGGCAGAATTTTAGTGTCCAGCACTACTTAGTAATTACTTATGAGTGGGCTGAAGGGGTGAATTAATCTGAGAAACAGGTAGGGATATTGAAAGACAATCTAATCCAGTGGTTTGAAAAATAAGGTGTATAAACTACAGTCAATGGATCATAGAATCTAAAATTGGAAGGAATTTCAGAGGTCATCTAGTCCCACTGAAACCTGATAAGGAATCCCTTTTTCTACTGCCAAGCAAGTGGCTCAAGACTTGAGGAGTTCTGGAGGTGGGGATCTTGCTACCAAATAAACAACGAGCATTTATTAAGTATTTACAACTTTCTAGGCTGTATGGTAGTGGTTGGGGAAACAAAGATAAAAAGAGAAACAGTCCTTGCCCTTAAGGATTTTATATTATAAAAGGGGAGATGACATATATGCATACTGGTATACATAAAACATTACAGAGCTCTAAAAGGTAACCTTAGGAAGCAAGGCATTAGAAATTTTGGAGGCAAGCAAAAGCTAGTGCTTAAACTGATTCTTGAAGAAAACCACGGATTCAGAAAGGCAGAGGTGAGGAGGGAATGGATTGTCAGGGAGAGAGCGAGGAGACGTACCTAGAACAAAAGAATGAGATGGCTCTGTTCTAGACTCTTCTGTTTTGCCTCTATAATAATAATCTCAGCAGCTCCTAAGGGTTCAATTATCATCTCTGCGCAGATAACTCCCAGATCTATATGGCAAATCCTAGGGTCTCATGTTCCAAGTTCACATCAACAGTTGCCTAGGACCTTTTGAACTGGATGTGCCATAGGCATTTCAAAAGAGACATTTCAAAACAGAATTTTATCTTCTCTAAAAAAACTCACTCCTCTTCCAAATTTTAATGTAAAGGAAACCAACATCCTCCTAATTATCTAGGCTAACAAACTTAGTGTCATTCTTCTTGTCACTCACCCTGCCTACACAATCAGTTGCTAAATCTGATAAGGTCTTGTCATGCCGTCTAAGGAACTATTGGCCATTGGCTGGACCATAGCATACATGAAGGCTGGTTGGGGTGAGGGGGAGACTAATATGTAATAAGGCCAGAAAACAGATTAGTGACAGGCAGTGAAAAATTTAAGTGCCAAAAAGATTGTCCTTGATTCAAGAGATAGTAGGGAGCCACCAGACTTTATTGAGTAGGAGGATGGTATCACTGCCATTTGGGAAGAGCGGTGCAAGGAGAGGCTTAAGACCAGAAGATTGATTAGGAGGCTGTTACAATAGCTCAGATGAGAAGTGATAGGTGTCTGAAGTAGGGCAATAGAGATGAAGTGGAAAGAAGGGTACTTAAGGGAAAGATATTGTGGAAGTAGACATGATAAGGTTTGGCACTTGATTATATATATGGGATGAGTGACAGCAAGGATGACACCAAGTTTATGCGTCTGAGTAACTGAGAAAATGGTGGTCCGCTTAACGTATAAGTTTAGTAAAGGAATGAGTCCTTCATTGTGGAAGATAAACTTTGATTTTGAACACGTTTTTTAAATACCTCTGTGACACTCAATTCAAAATGTCCTGGGTAATTGTTGACATGGACCTGGAATTTGGGAGAAACTAAGATTTGACATGTAGATCCAGGAATCATCTCCATAGGTATGATAATTGAATCTATGGGAATGGATGAGATCACCAAGAGGCAAAAGAGAAGAGGGCCTCAAAGCATAACCAAAGTTAGGATATAGATGATAATCCAGCAAAGAAGTTTGAGAAAACATGGTCTGACAGGTAGAAGCAGAGCCAGGAGAGAAAAGTAGCAAGAAAATCCATGGTAGATGACTCAAGAGAGTGTGCTGCAGAGGTCAAAAACGATAACAACTGAGAAAAAGCCATAATATTAAGCAATCATTATATCATTGGTAACTTTGAAAAGAGCAGTTTCCTTTTGAGTAATAGCATTGAAAGCCAGATTGTAGAGTGTTTGGAAATCAGTGAAAGAAGAGGAGGTAGAGAAACTGAGTATAGATAGGATTTTCAAGGAGTTTGTCTAAGAGAGGAGAAATATTGGATGGTAGCTTGTGGGAATGATAAGATCTAGTGAAGGGTTTTTTAAGGGTTGAGACAGATATATTTGTAGACAGCAGGGAAGGAATCAGTAGAAAGGGACAGAATGAATGTTAGGAAGGGAGGGGACAATAGATAAATCTGCTGGAGAAGATGGAAGGGAATGGGATCCAGGATACATGTAGAGGTAACATAACACTATTCTGACTTATAGAGAGCCTGGTAAGCATGTCTTTTACTAGGTACTTGTGTTTTCTCTCTTCTCTGTGGCAGTCTGTGGATCTCCTACAAATATGGAGTTCAGGTGACTCTCCATCAATAAGCACTTTTCTTGAGTGAACATAGAATACTTGAATCTCTGACTGCAGGGAAAACACAGGAGGAAGTTCTAATGGCCACCCAGAAACAGACTGATGGCTGAGGCTTCCATTGGCTTTTTGAAACTTTGATTGGTCATTCAATTACCTACAATGATAAAAGGAAACTGCCAAGCAAAGCTAATGCTATTAGCAAGTGTTCATCTGTTGTTTACAAGATTTGGGGCACATAACATGTGTCATTAGTAGTTGTTTACCAGATTTTGGGTGTATATAGATATAGATATAGATATAGATATAGATATAGATATAGATATATAGATATACATATATATATATATATATATATATATATAGATAGATAGATAGATAGATACACATATGTGTGTGTGTGTATGTGTATACATCATTGCCAAACTATACACAAGTACTTTTCTTATTACACAGAAGCAACTTATATAATGACTACTTAATCACACAATGTAGGTTTAAAACAGAATAGAGTTGGTCATGTTAAGTTAACATACTTAATTCCACTATACCCATCAACCTCTGCAATGATCCTTTCACTTCTTTAATCTTCCTCTTGTTCATGACACAACCTAAAATCCTGTCATTGTTTTTATTTCCAGCTCCAGCTTTTTAAAAGATGTAGTGTCATGGAATTATAAAATTATTATGTATTTTCCTTCATTCTCTGTCCCTTGCTTCTGTCTTCCATATATATGTCTTTAAAAAAAAATCTGTTAATTGATGAGTTCCCTACCCCTCCACATCTCCATTCTTCTTTATCAGAGCTGAGTTAAAGATAATGTGGGTTCAAATAATTTGCTTCACACATACAACGTAGGGGAGATATTACTATGTGGAGTTTAAATGAAAAAGATATGGTATTTTTAATGGTTTGCAAGCTCAATGACAATCAGCAGTGTGATATCATAGAAAAGAAAGGTAATATAATCTTATTTTGCATTAAGAGAGATGTAGTTTCAAGAACTTGGGAAGTAATAATTTCTCTATATTTTATCCTGGTCAAAGTACATCTGGGGGACTTTGTTCAGTTCTTGGCACTGTGGTTTAAAATATGACATTGATAAGCTAGAGAGGAGAATACCTATGATGGTAAAGGACTAAGAGAGTATTGCCCATGACAATCAATTGAAAAAACTGGGGATGTTTAGCTCAGAGAAGAAAAAATGGAGGGTGGGACCAAAATTGGTGTCTTCAGCTACTTGAATGACTCTCATGGACTTACTGTTCTTGGTACCGAACTAGGAACAGTAAGTGGAAATTACAGAAAAGACAGATCTTATACTTGATACAGTGAAACCTTTCTCACAGTTAGCGCTATCCCAAAGTGGAATGGCCTTCTTTTAGCTGCCTCACCATTTGGCAAGTATGTTTTAAGGGGAAATTTTGTTGAGGTACTGGCTGGACTAAGTTCTCTTTCCCAAGTTCCCTTTCATTTTGTGATTCTGTGGTTCTAGGCTTGTATGAGGGCCCTCCAGGTGGTTCACAGACTGACTTTTCATAGCATTAAAGTTATTAACATGACAATTCTTTTACTTGCATTCTTCCATGTTTGTCTCTTATCAAGAGCCAGGCCATTTTGATTAATTCTGGTTTTAAATACTGATTTTTTTTGTGGTTTTTTGTTTAATGAAAAATGGGAGTAGATAGAGGAGGGTAATCTGACTCCTATTAAAGTCATTTTTAGACTGAAATGCTTAAGAACCACTCACTAAGTCCAGAGGGGGCCAACCTAGAGTCCTAGGGTGGTATATAGCTCTTCAAAACTTCCCATAGGGTCCTTGTAGGAAGGATGAAACAAACAAACAAAAAAAGATAATGATTATAAATTATAATGATGACAAGAAATCCTTTGTCCTTTAAAAGACCTAAAATCAAATTACATTGTAGAGACACATAAATAATGCAAGCATATATTGGATCTATTCCATATAACAAATGAATTAAGTATTAACGTTTTGAAGAAAAAAGTTATTATGACCCTTTGTCAATGTCACTAATGAATTGTCTCTTTTCCATTGTGAGGGTGCCACCCTACCCCCAACCCTTTTCTAATTCATCCATCTACCTCACAATAAGCTGGTTCCTAGATGATAGTGAATAATTATTTTCTATTTTATTGCTGAAGATCTCAAGGAAAGAAGCTTCCACAGAACACAGAACTCTGAATGTGAAACATTTTGTATTGGAAAATTCTTTATTTAACTTAACCTCAAAATCTCTTGCTTGTATTTCAAGTTGTTGCGCAGTCCAGCTGCAGACCTAATGTGGGGAATGAATGAAAAAAAGACATTAACTTTATGAAGTAATGTAGTATATTTGACAAATAGTAATCTGGACAGTCTTTTACTGCTTTCAGGTATGGAGAACTATTGCTTTCACTTTATCAGTCATTAGGAGGCAGTATGGCATGCAGTGGAAAGAAATGACAGGAAAACTAAAGCTGAATTCAAATCCTACCTCTGACTTTTGCTAGCTATGTTACCATTGGCTAGTTGTGTCACCTTTCTATGCCTCAGATTCCTCATCTGCAAAATGGAGATGATAATACCTGCGGTATTTCTCTCATAGGGTGGTTTGGAGGCTTAATTAAGATAATGTGTATACAGTGCTTTGTAAGCCTTACAGTGCTACATGAGTGTCAGATATTTATTTTTCCTTGATACTTTAGCCCATGGATCTTTCTTCCTTTTACTTTCCAACTACTCTCAGCTACTGTTACTTTTCTCTGATGTCCACATTGACTTTATGCTTTTATACTTTTGTATGTCTGCTATATGACCCCATCAGGGTTAAACATATCAAACTATGAGCCTACTGAAGACAGTAAGAGTATCTGATATGTGATTTGTATAGTTTAACACAGAATCCTAAAGAAATGATTTTTTCCCCCTCTTGTTGCTGACAGTGACAATGAGAGAAGGCTACCATGGACAGGATGAAGGCACTTTGGCTTTCCTTCTTGTAAAGCTTTAAATTATTTTTGGCATGATAAAGCACAGAGAAGAAAAAGAGATGAAGTTCTGTTTTCTGCAGATCTTGGGTCTTCTGATCGACATCCTGTTATCCTCAGGAGGGAGGAGAAACCATCAAGGGAAAGTAAAGAAGCTGTGGCAGCTGGGATCTTTCCCTTCTCTAAGGAAATGAGGCCAACACACCTCTACCTTCTCCCATGAAAGCCTTCGAGTTGCTTAAGTTGACTATTTTAGCAGCTTAGAATCTGAGGCAGGAGAGGGGCCTTGAAGACAGGCATGTGACTTCACTAGCTGTTTTGCATAAATCTAATTTCCCCAGGAAAACAGAATCCTTCTGAAATTGTTGAGGTCAGGCACAGTGAGGCAGGCATAGGCAGTCCTGGCCCAGCTGGGGAGGAAATAGCATTTACATAGTGTTTATTCTCTCCTCAAGGACAATTACAAAGACTCTTTAGGCTTTAGAAGTTTTCCCAGTTTATTTAGGTGTGGCAACAAAATGGTGCTCAGTTGTGGTGATGATACTCCCAACCCCTTGGTTCTTCTGCTCTCTCAGTGATGCCTCTGGTATACTATGGAACTGGGTCCAGAAATGGTAAAAAAAAAAATCCAGTGTAGGGGTGATTTGAGCCATTTTCAAACCTTTAATCACATGGTTTTGAAGGAAAAGGAGGAAGAGACAGAATATGAATGAAAACAAAAGAAGCAGCCTGAAGAAGAAATTTCCAATGGATCAATCACTCAGTCAAAAAGTATTTATTAAGTGCTTACTATGTGATAGTCACTGGAGATAAAAGTTCAAAGAATGAAACAGTCCCTACTTGCATGGCGCTTACATCCCAGTGGGGAAGAAAACAAGTATACGTATGTATACACACATCTATCTGTCTACCTATCTATCTATCTATCTATCTATCTATCTATCTATCTATCTGTCTGTCTACAGAATAAATACATATTACATCAGGTCAATAAATACAAAGTAGTTAAATACAAGGTCATTTGAGAAGGAGGATGTCAGATGGTAGTTTGGTGTTTTGGATCAGGAAGGCTTCAATAAAAAAGATGGTGCCTGAGCAATAACTTAATGGAAGAGAGGAACTCCATAAGAGAGAAGAAAGGAGGAAGTGCATTTTAATGCATGTGAGGTAGTCTATTGCTGGTGCTTTGGAAATAGGACTGACCTCTATATTAAGTAAAATTGATGCCCCTGACACAATATCACTGCAGCAACATAAAAAACCCAGTCCAACCCCAATGACTTGCTCTGGTGTCTCAAATTCCCATCCCTAGAGTCATCCCACTGGGGCACAGGGATGGTCTCTGTTCTAATACAAATATGTTACCAATAGAAAGGTGCCAGATTAGCCTGTTAAATCTTAAGTTTCTTAGTCTATTTGATAAACTAGCACCAGAAATCAAGTCTGAAGGAATGGTAAGCAGAAGAGGGAAGACATCATCTCTAACTCTGAAGGGAATAATTTCACTGTGTTGTACCCTGAGCAGATGAAATCTGAAGTATTGTATTTAGTTCTGGGAATAATATTTTAGAAAGAACACTCATCAAATGGAGCATATTCAGAACAAGACAATCAAGATAGTGAGAGAGCTGACGACCATGTCATTCAGGGAATTGGTACCTTTAGCCTAGGAAAAGAAGTGGCAGTGTGGCACAATGGAAAGCTCACTGGCCCTAGAGTTGAGGGGCCTAGGTTCAAATCTTGCCTCTATTACTATCTGGGTGATGTTTGGTAGGACACTTGTCCTCACTAGGTTTAAGTTTCTTATCTGTAAAATAAAGGGGGTTGGACCAGATGGCCTCATGGCTCTCTTGCAGCCTTAAGGCTTTCACATGGAAAAAGCATTAGGCTTGTTTGTTTGGTTCACCATAGACTAAGAATATATGTAAGATTTCATAGAGGTAGATTTAGGCTTGATATAAGAGATATTTTGTTATGCCTGTAATTCTTTCCCTCCTGCCATTTCCTGGCTTCCATGGTTTCCTTCAAATCCCAGCTAAAATTCTACCTTTTGCAAGAAACTTTATTTAATTCCCCTTAATGCCTACTGCCTTCCCTTTATTTAATATCTCCAATTTATCATATATGTGCACACACACACACACACACGTGTGTATATTATGTAATATATCTATACATAATAGATAAATATAATATATATGTAGTTTGTACACAGTTATTTACATGTTTTCTCCTCCTTTAGACTATAATCTATTTGAGAGCAAGAACTGTTTTTTGCCTTAACGAAGTGTCTGCCACATAATAGACGCTTAATACATGCTTGTTGACTTGAATTGACTTCAACAATGAACTATCTAAAAGTGTAAAGTGGTGTCTTGGGGAAGAAGTATTTTCCCCCTCTCTGAAACCTTTTCAACAGAGGCTAGATGACCACATGTTCAGAATGTGGTAAAAAGGATTCACAATGAAATATCACCACAGGTTCCTAATTCATTTCTTCCACTCTAATCTTTCCCTGATCTAATCCATCCTATGTGGCACCACAAAATTAAACTTCCTAAAATATAACTTCATGTCCCTGCCCTCCTCCTAGCTCTTCTATGACTCCACATTTCAATAAGATCATATCTCAACATTTTAGCCTGCAAGGCTCACCAACTTTCTGGCTCCAGCCTCCCACCCCCACTTTTTAACATTATCCTTTATTCCTTCTCTACTAAACCCTATTGTCCAGTCAAATCAACATCCCCAAGAATGTCATCCATTCTTGGATCAATGCCTTTGTGCATTCCATCCCTCTTCCTCTGACATTTATTTCCCATCCTACCCCCATCCCTGCCATCTTTGAAGTCCTATCTTTTCCATGGAGGCTTCACCGACAATAATAACAACAGTAATGTACATACATTTAGTGATTTTGGGGTTTTCAGAGTGCTTTAGAGATATGATTTCATTTAATGTGATGTATGTGCTAAAAATACTATTATTTCCCCTCTTACATTTGAGGAAACAGGCCCAGAGGTATACCAAATAACTTTACCTTTGTTAATAAGTATCATAAGAAGGATTTGAATTCAAGTCTTATTCTAAATCTATTAATCTTTCTACTATGATAAAATATGCTCACTTTTGAGTGATATTTCTTTCCTCTGTCACTAGTCATCTATACCATTTATTTGACTCTTAGATTGCATTGCTAGTTATTTCTTATGTGTGTATATATTTCTCAACAAGACACTAAATTTTACTATGATATGGATAATATTTTATACTTTCTTGCTCCCCACACCTAAAATACCTAGTAGGTACATTGGCCGATTATTAATATATAATTTTATATTGGTTGATAGTTAAAAACAGGAGGTGCTGGACTGAGATTTGCTGATATATCAGAGAGTATGAGGCAGTTTTGGTTTTGTGAAGGCACTGGGCTCCAGGGGGTGAGTGAGTTACTCTTAGCCCCAACTCCAGGGTCATTACAGGGGCTACCTCTAACAGCACTCTATGGTTTAGGGGAGTATATGTTGATAGGCTGGCTTAATTTTAACAGGATAGGTTTACAGGGATAAGAGCCCTGAAAAATGGCATGGGGTGGGGGAACTGAAACAACAACAACAACAAATAACATGGTATAAATTCAGACAAGAGTTCAAGCAATTGAATGTCTGAGCACAATGAAACTCCTATAGAGTTAGATTTCCAATATTTATCAGTGAATCATCCATGATCATACCATTATCCTTATTTTGGACCAGAGTTTAGGACCAATATTTCACCCCCACCCAACGCTGTTCCTCTGACTAAGTTCTGGAGTGGACAGCTCCAGGTCTCACTCCACATAATAGGTACTGATTATCTGAAAGAAGGGAAGTTGCCTTACAAGGAAACGAAGCAAGACATACTTTTCTCATTTTGTGGTTTTGTCAAAGGCTGGAACTATTTGGAAACTGCTGTAGTTTTCTTCTGCTTTGGTGGGAATTGGTCTGATCCTCAATGGAAATGTGAAAAGGCATCTTGCATCAGCAACTTTTCCTGGTGTCTTGAATGTTTTCTGTGGTAAGAACAATTCCTTCTGGTAAAGGCACCACAATCCCCCCTGTTTGCAATCATTCAGGCACAACCACTGGAGAGCCCATAGGGCTTTGAGTCATTTGCCTATGAATTTCGAGGGTCATCAAAGCAGTCCAGTGGAAAAGCCAGTAAACGCCTCCATTCTGCTCCAATGAGCTCCATGAGGATTGGAGCATTCTGGCTCTGGGGGAAAAACACCAGAGCTTGTCAGAAAAATAATTCAGGCACACACAGCTCCTGGGTCCTGACAGACCTTTGTCGAAGAGTCTAAGTTAAGTGGGCAGGTGGCCAATCCTTGAAGTCTAGTGTCATTTGAAAACAAACACAAACAGTAGGGGGCAAATAAAAACCGTGAATATCACAGTGATCAAATTAGCCATGGAAGTTAGTACAGTATTCATCTGCAACACAGGCTGCACTCTGGCAATGCCCTCCCTGCCCTTGGGCTCTTACCTGCCTCACAATCAAATTCATGTTAATCTTCAAAATAAAGCAACATCTCAGAACAGCAGCTGTGTTGTAACTAAGAGAACATCATCCTGGAAACAGACGACCTGGATGCAAGTTTCAACTCTGCCACTTAGTACTTGTGTGACTTTGGGCAAGCCATTACATCTCTCCTCATCTCAGTTCCTTTATTTTTTTCAGTATGGATTATATAATTATGTATAAGGATTAAATGAACCTTGAGGTACCTTCCATTTCTAACACTCTAAGATCTAGCCATCAAAATCCAGAAATTTATCTAGACTCATGCTTTCAGAGGTCTTCTCCCTTGAATTTTCTAAATATTTTCGTCTTCAACTTCTTTTTTATGCCTTGCCCCATTCTCTATTTCCCTTACCTGTCTTGTTTTCTGTCTCTGTCACTCTCCCTGCTCCTTTTCTCCCCCCCCTTTTCTCCTTTTTCTCTCACTCTTTCTCTGTCTCTGTCTCTCTGTCTTTCTCTCTCTCCCTCTCCATTCCCCAGCACATATGCCTCCCCAAACATTTACTCCTGCAAACCCCTGCACAATCTGGCATAAGCTTTTTAGCATAGGCAGTAGAGTGCCAGGTATTGCATTATTTTGTGTTTGCAGATCTTGATTTCTGATCTTTGTGCATACACAGAGCTTTCCCTACTATATTACAGACTATGTTAGCAATCATAGGGCTTAGAGCTGGAAGGGCCCTTGGAGATATGCCCACTACACAGTATGGTGCAGTGATACAGTGCTGAATTTGGGATCAGAGGATTTGAGTTTGGATTCTGACTCTGCTATTTTCTGCCTATGTGGCCTCAGGCAAAGCAGTTTCCCTCTCTGGACCCCTGTTTTCTCATTTACAAAATGATGAAGTTGAATTAGGTAGATCATTGCTAAGATCCCTTCCAGCTCCAAATCCTATGATGTAGCTCCAACCTGTTCATTTTATAGTTGAGGAAACTAAGACTCAGAGAGGGGGAGAAACCTATTCAAGGTCACTAAGATAATCCATGGAAGATATAGGAAGGAATTGCAGTTTTCATTTCTTTTCATCTCAATGTTCTCCTTTCCATCCTTCAAGTATCTACAGGAGCCAAGCTTGCCATTCCTTTCCCCCACCCCAACCACATGTTTTTCAGCCTCTGGGAAAGTCATTGAGCCCTTCTGTAAAAGAAGCAGATTGGAATTTGCAAACTTCCAACTTCATAGTATAGGCAGGAGGGATGGAGATTGAGATAATGGCTTTGAAGGGGTTTTAGCCCCTACCAGAAAAGAAAATGTGATCTACAAATACATATCAGATGTAGCAAGGATTGGACCCAATGGGGTTAAAAAAAAATGACCCTAGGAGCCAGCCTTGGATTTTAGTCCTGACTCAAAGATTGGCATATTTATGTGACTTTAAGCAAATCAGTTTACCTCTCTGTGCCTAAGTTTTATTGGCTGTACAACAGAGAGAATTATTTCTTCTCTCTATACATATCTGAGGAATGTTATGAGACTGAGTGAGGTAAGTAGGAAGCTGCTAAAAATGTTAGGGGTGGGATAGGGAGGGAGAAACAATTCAGAACCGAAGACTATTGTCATCTTTCTCAGTACTCACAGTCTTGTGAGCACTGTAGTTAGGAAATGTAACATCCTATATTATTTCTCCTAAGTAGTGCAGGGTATTTTATCTCCTTCATCTTCACTACCACAGTGGGAGATAGGTGGGTGGAGAAATGTCAGTCCTTATAAATATGTTATTGGTAAATTGGTAGGGCTTCCAAAAAAGCAGAAGGAAGGACTGCTGTTTAGTTGATTCTCAGGCTTGGCTACTTCAATTTTCTTCCCCATTTGCATTTGGTGTGAAGCCTGATTCAAAACAAAACACATGTTGAGAGCATTAGCTGTTAAGCGCTAAGGGTCATGGGAAGAGTCCTGGGCTTTGAGTCAGATCCCTGGGTTTGCAATTGACAAGTTGTTTAACTTCAGGCAAGTTGATTCCCCTTTCTATGCTTCACTTTCTTCTTGACTTCCTTTATGGTGGAATAAATATTGACAATATGGCATAATAAAAATAATTAGAATAATACCTAACAGTTATATAGTCCCTTAAGGTTTGCAAAAAACTCTATTTACATTCATTTGGGCCTCTGTGAATATAGATCTCATAGGCATCATTGTACCTATTTTATAGAGAGAAGTTAAATTCCTTCTCCAGCCATGACCACCCAGTTAGTAAGTATGAAGCATTTAACCCATGTCTTCCTTATACTGAAGAAGGATTTCTTGCCCACTTTTCATTACAGCATTGAGTTTGTTGTCTTGAACATAGTATGTGCTTAGTAAATGTTTCTTTGACTTGGGTTGATATATATATCTGGGTCTAGGTCTTTAGATGAGGTTCTTGACAGCCAGGCAGCTGTACTATCCAAACCCAGTGATGTGTGATGCCAACATTTATGACTCTGTAAGCTTGGCAGCACCTGGGCCTGCCGGCAGTTTTGCCATCTGTCAGACACAAAGAGTGTGACCTGTTGGGCTCCACTTTCCAGTAAGTAGTAAGGTTGAAATACTTTCCAAGGGTGATTCTCTGGGGATGATAAAAGGGAACCAAGTAACTCTAGGCAAATGTAAAGTAGATTTGTTTGGAGACAGGAGCTATGGGAGGTCAACAATCTTCTGAACTGGGGGGATATTGTGGGGTTGTGTAGGGTAAGGGTGTGAAGAAACACCAAACTCTTCCATCCTCCATATAAACCCCTGACTGTGTCTCAAAAACATCAGCTGTCTGAGGATAATTAAAAGACCTGGGTGAAAATCCCCTAGCAGCAAGGGATTTTTTTTAAGCTGCTTATTTTTTATTTTTAAAATATTTTAAAAATTAATATTTATTTTCAACATTCTTTCCTTTTTAAATTTTAAGTTCCACATTTTCCTCCTACCTGACACCTCTCCCCCACCCACTGAGAAGCCACACAATATGATATCAATTATGCATGTGAAATCATGCAAAATACATTTCCTTATTAGCCATATTTTTTATAAGCAAGAAAAATAAAGAAAGTGAGAAAATTCTACTTCAATTTGCACTCAGAATTCATCAGTTCTCTCTCTGGAGGTACATAGCATTTTTTTTTTCATCATGAAGGCTTTGGAATTTTCTTGGATGATTGTATTGATCAGAGTAGCCAAGTCTTTCACAGTTGATCATCATTACAACATTGCTATTACTGTGTACAATGATCTCCCTGTTCTTCTCATTTCATTTTGCATCAGTTCTTATAGGTCTTGCCATGTTTTGCTTTTTTTCTGAAATCACTCTTATCATCATTTTCCATAGCAATAAATAGTACTCTATCACAATCATATGCCACAAGTTGTTCATCCATTCCCCAACTGATGAACATTTTCTCGATTTACAATTCTTTGCCACCACAAAAGAGCTGCTGCAAATATTTGTGGTACATATAGGTCCTTTTCCTTTTTCTTTGATCTCTTTGGGATGTATAGACCTAGTAGTGGTATTACTGGGTCAAAGGGTATGCACAGTTTTAAAGCCTTTTGGGCATAGTTCCAAATTGTTCTCCAGATTAGTTAAATTAGTTCACTGTTCCACCAACAATTCATTACTGTACCTATTTTTCATGAGGGACTCTTTTTTTCCCAGTGTGGAGAGATTGTGATCCAAACATTTCATTGACCCCTTCATTCAATTCAATAAACAAATGTTTGTTTAAGACATCTTATTATAATGAAAGAATGCTGGTTGTGGAGTCTGGAGAGACCTCAGAAGAAACTTGGGTATAAATTCTAGCCCCAACATTTACCATATATGAGATCTTGGAAAAAATCACGTAACCTTTATGAATCTCATTTTCCCATCTGTAAAATGAGGATAATTGCACTATTTGCTTCATAAGATTGTGTTGAGGAAAATACTTTGCAAAACTTGGAGTGCTTTGCAATTTTTTTTTTTTGTTATTGCTGATTGAACTGCTGAAAAATTAGTGTGAACCATCATGGTATCAGAGTATTGAAACTGGGATCAAAGAGTGAAAAGTGAGGATATCATATAGTGAAGACATATAAGTGCTTTGATCCACCCTCTATTAGGAGAAGAGGCATCTCTTTAGCAATCATGTCTGTCATTTGGAGACCTTCCTTCTAATTTCTCAATTAATAGGAATTCATTGTCCTGTGATTATGTTTAACATTTTGTTATTCCAACTAGGACTTTTGAAGAGCCTGAGATGTGAAGAGAAGAAAAATAGTGGCACAGAGTTCCAGGAAGTAAGCCTTTCCTCATCGTAAAGATTGCTATTTGCCACCAGATGGGTCCTAGGGCAACCTGAGGCAGAAGTCTTCACTTTAAAATTTAAAGGCACTCTATGCCTACTGCAGAAAAGGATTTCCCATATTCCATATGTAGGCTCTCATTCTCTGGGGGAACAGGGATCTGTGGTAGACTGGGGGCCTGAAGTCCCAGACCCAGGCTTGGATTAAGCATGTTAGGTATACACTGAGTGGATATATTAAACTGATAACACCAAGAGGAGGTCTGTGATTTTGCAATGCTGCACAGTAGATACAGAAATCATTCCCTTATTAGGTAAAGTAATGTTTCTTGCTAGTGACTAAACAAGTAAAATTCCTGTAGATGGAACCAAGAACTGCTACCCAAGGTGGATTGTTGGGAGTAGGAAAAGCAACAAATTATGCTAAAAACATATTGGAGAAATGAAAAATAAGAAAGTAAGATGTGGCATGCATTATCTTCAATGATATGAAAGACTGGGGAGTAGAGGCCAGCATAGTGACTGGCCCTTTGGAAACACTTAATAATCCTTGTTGACAAAGGAAGAATGCGATATTGGTAACGTAATGTTGGGATAGCAAAAGCATCCCAGGAAGGCCTTGAACGTATTTGTTGCTCCTCTAGGAAAGAAGTATGGGAGTATCATAGATTCTGAGCTAAAAGGGATCTTAGTAATCATCTAATCCAGCTTCCTTCTCTCTCTCTCTCTCTCTCTCTCTCTCTCTCTCTCTTCTCTCTCTCTCTCTCTCTCTCTCTTTCTTTCTCTTTCTCTCTTTTGCTCTTTATCTTTCTTTCTTTCTTTCTTTCTTTCTTTCTTTCTTTCTTTCTTTCTTTCTTTCTTTCTTTCTTTCTTTCTTTCTTTCTTTCTTTCTTTCTTTTTCTTTCTTGACTTGCCCAGAGTCACACAGCTAAGAAATATCGTGTGTCTGAGTCTGTATCTGAACTCAGGTCCTCCTGACTCCAGGGACACTGCTCTATCCACTGCACCACCTAGCTGGCCCTCAGTTTACTTATTTCACAGATGGGGAAACTGAGGCTCAGAGAATTTAAATGATTTGCTTATGATCACACAGCTAGTACCTGTCAGAAGATGGATTGGAACTCAGTGCTTTTATGCCTCTAAATTAGCACTTTATCAGCTGGGTCATGTTGCCTCTTAGGAAATAGACAGGAATAATGGAGGGGCTTTGATTCTGTCCTGGTGGAAGGATCAATGAAATTATGGACCTATTGTACAACATATACATGTATATACTTGGGTATAATGGAGAAAGTGCTGGTACTGGAGTCAAGAAGACCTGAGTTCAAATCTGCCCTCAGATACTTAGCTGCCTGAACCTGGACAAGTTACTGTCTGCCTCAGTTTTATCACCTATAAAATGGGCATAATAATAGTGCCCAACTTTCAGGGTTGTTGTAAGGATCAAAGGAGATGCTATTTATAAAGCATTTAACACAATGCCTGGCACACATGATGTGCCTAATAAATTCTGTTCTCTTCCCTCCTTCTTCTGCCTCCCACCACTTCCCATTTTTATATTTCTTCTCAGTTGAGAAGAAGTTTTGGTAGACTACTGTGGGAGCTAAGGACAGCTTGTATTTCTATGATGTTTTGCTGTTTACACAGTGCTTTTCTCATAACAGTTCTGTGATTGTGCAGGATGACAGTTTCAGAATAGGAAAGAATCTGTGTGGCCATCTCGTAGAGCACCCTCATTTTATGGATGGGGAAAACTGAGGTCAAGGGAAGTTGAATGACCTGCCCAAGTTCACAAAGAGAGTGAACATCACAAGTGGGATTTGAATCCAGGTCCTCTGACTCTATAATCAGTCCTCTTTTCAAATAACGTTATTCCCATTATGTAGATGAATGGTTTTAAAACTGTTTTGATCATGCTTCCCTGTCATTAAAAAAGAAACAAAAGCATTCTGAAAATACCTCCTCATATATTTATATCTTGCTTTATATGAATTACATACCTGTACAAATGTGCTAATTTCTCATATACTTTATAAAAATATGCAAAAATTCAAATAAAAAAGAATTAAAGGAAAATAAATATTTAAAGTATCACTTAATTTTATTTGATTTATTGATGGCACAAAAAAACTCTTTTGCTTTCATTAAGAAATTATGCTATTTTAGGAGTGAGAGAGTAGTGTGATTGGATAGGCTTCATTTTTTTTTTGAAATCTTGGTTTAAGCCTTTGTGATGTAGCAATTTGAAGGTGTGATCTTATGTTCAGTTTATTTTATTACTTGGTTTTAATGGCTGTCAAAACTGAAAAACCCTCCGTCACAAAGATTCAAATAGAAGAAGTGTATCGTTGGCTGTACTTGCTAAATCATAATACACATTTTCAATCCACCAGTCATGCAAAGGATTTTGGCAGAATGCAGCTAGTCAATTTCCATCTCCCCTAATGGGGAAGTTAGTCATAATCTCTGGAGGTCAAGCTGCTGGTCTAGAATTCAGCTGTTCCAGATGGAGGAAAGGATCCTGCAGTAAGGCAGAGGGCAAGATACTTGCATGAGTGCTGGTTTTCTGCCAGGGGAGGCTCTTTATTTTTTTCTAAGCTGTCTGATGGGTCAAGGTATGTGTGTAGGTTCTTGGGAGCCATGTTACAGATCTGAGAGCATTCTGGGTTTGGCTACTTGAGCCTCAAGCTTACTAGTAGCATCAGCCGCTGCTACCTCTTACGTATGGGTAGCAGTGGCTATTAACATTCTCAGGAAGTATTCTCTTCCCGGTCTAGCTTGTCCTTAACCAGTGGGTGCATTGCCATCCTCACCCTGGTATTCCCCACAGTATGTGTCTAGTTTATCTCAAGGAGTGGAGCATGAATACCAGCCATCCGCTCTTGATAGAGAAGTTCTGGAAGGGTCTTACTTCTGGAGAAGCAGGGTCTGCCTGTCCCCGGTGTAGCCCTAGGCCCAAACTTTGGGGTCTAGGTGCTGTTTGGACACTGGGCCAGAGGTCATGTGAGGTACATACATGTGCAGCTGCTGCTGGTGGAGATAAGTCTAAGAGGAGCTTGGTGAGATTAAATACCTTCCTTCCTTCCTTCCTTTCTGCTTACCTACCTGTATATTTGGAAAGAGGAAGGAGAGCAGCAGAGGGAAGTAGTGGCTACAAGCTTTTTCAATAGTCATGCTGCTTCTTCCAATCTAGTAATTTTTTTTTCACATTTGTCATGCCTAACAACTGAGCCCGTGTGTCTCACTTTTAGACCACAGATAGAAATTGAGAGAAATGATTATTTCTTTCACATGTCAATAGCTAATTATTGAATTAGGACCAAGGTTTTTCCCCTTTTCTACTTCTTCATCCAGAAATCAACCAATGTGGGAAATCTTGGGCAAAGACTTACTTACCCAGACTAAGCTCCAATCAATGACAGTAAAGAAATTCTAAGTTTAGGCAAATGGGTAGATTCCTGCTTATTGGGTTCACTCAGACAAGTCTGGGAAAAATGTAAGTCCTCCCTTTTCTCAGATAGGTGGTATAGAAATATATAAGTCTCTTTGACCAAGACTTGAGTTATTCAAGTCCCATTTCCCAAAGACCCTGTTAGAATGGGCCCACATCTCACTATAATATTCATTTTCTCATTAATTGTTAACCAATCAGAGTTGATTGTCACCTTCAAGATCACCTACTCTTCCAAGGGTATATAAACTGTGAACCCTTTGCCATGAGGGGTTTTTGGCATTCAAGAGTGCCACTGACTTCTTTTAGTAATGAATGCTAGGATTATTAATGAAATGATTAATTACCCAGAAACTGCATCTCTCAAACTTTTTAAACATCACAAAATAACGAAAATGAAGTTCCTAGAGATGAAGTGATCTGCCCAATATATGGCAGAGGTGGGACTTGAACCCAGACCTCCGGATTCCAAGTTTGGGCTTCTTTCTGCTATGTGCACAGCCTCTCACCATGTAGTCTCTGTGACATAGGACTCGTCATTCCATTCTAAGAACCTGGGGAATTTCAAGCTCCATGCAGAGAAAATGCAACCTTCTGCTTTCAGCTCCTCCAATGAAACAAAGGAACACTATATCCTATTTATCACTGTCAGGAGATTGTACCTCTTTAGGATTTCATCCTGAACTATATAGCAGCCTGTTTCTCACTGACTCCCCCTCCCTTATCCTTCCACTCCAGTTTTTTTTATTCTTTTTTTCCCCTCCCTTATCCCTCCACTCCAGTTTTTTTATTCTTTTTTTCCCAGACAGATGCTTGCCAGATCCCCATCTTTTCTGCTGGACCCCTGCCCTGGCCAATGCCTCCTCAGTCCCTTTGAGAGAAAAAAATAAAGGCAATGAATTGGGAAGGCACAGCCTGGGGTTTGGGTTGGTGAAATATCAGTGCCTTAGCTTGTTAGTGGGGGCTTTTCATCATTTAACAAAAGAAATGTAAAACAAACAGTGAGGCAGATTTAATTACTTTGCCTCGAGGAGGTGATCAAATGCCCAGTGACTTTAATTATGGAAGCTAAATTTGGGCTGCTCAGCATAGGCTTTCAGGTAGCTCAGTATGGGCAGCCTTTACCCCAATGTACCCCTCTCTGAAAGGGCTTCCGTTGTCCAGTGGCCTGGTGACCTAAAACTCCTTCAGTTTATTACTACTGTTGGAAAGCTATTTACAGATCAATTCAATTCAATTTAGCCAATGTTTATTTAACATTGACTATATGCACAGTTCTATGATAGGGCCACAAAGATCAAATGAACCCAGACCCCACTTCAAGTTGCTTATATTCTACTAATGGCAATGCAGTATATGAACAGATAAGTATAATTCAAGGTAGAATTGGTTGGGGGCAAAGGAAAAATCTTGATATAGTGCTGTAGGTTAAATTTGAGAACACTTTCAGCTGGAGGTTAGTAGGGGATCAAGGGAAACTTTGTGGAGGAGATGATGCTTGAGTTAAACTTTGGAGGAAGATAAAAGTTTGGAAATGAGAATGAAAGTATTCTCATCATGGGAGATGACATGTGTGAGTGAACAGAGGAGAAAGAGAGACTGTCCAGCTTGGTGGAACAGCTGGTAGTCCAGTTTTTCTGGCATGAGATAAGGAATCATGTGAAATAAGACTAAAAGGGATTTTGGAGGCCAGAAGAGTTTTTCTCCCTTGAATTGATGAGCAGATAGATTTGAGAGGGTAGAAATGGGGAAAGGAGAGTATGTGTCTATCAGTAAAGAAAGAAGTAATAGGAGTTATTTAAGGAAGGCAATAATAATAGCTTATATTTAAATCATAGCCCTAGAAGGTAGGAAAGTGTAATTATCCTCATGCCCATTTTGCACACGAGGAAATTGAATCTTAGAGAGGTGAAAATGACGTACATGAGGGCACACAGCCAATATATGCTAGAACCAGGATTTAACTTCAATTCACCTGGGTTCCAATCCAATAGTCCTTCTACTACCCACTAGTGCCTCACATGTAGGGTCCTTCTTACCCCAATGTCTTCTCATATTAGAGGTGACCCTGAGCTGCCAAAAGCAAGCAAGTTATGTCATATGCTATTTAGGGCAAGCACAGGACAAGCACCAAGCTGTGTGATGTTTAAGAATTGATCTAGCTGAGTTTTGCAGGGGCTCATAATCAGTGGGTAGGACATTGTGTGTGTGTGTGTGTGTGTGTGTGTGTGTTTAAATCACAGGAAAAAAAATTTGATGAGGAGATATAATCTGCTTTGTTGGAGGGAAGGGTCCCCCACTGATGAAATCATCTAGGATACCTTCTAAATGGCTCATTTCTTCGGAAATTGCTTCAAAGGTACAGTACCTCTGAAATGGCTCATTTCTACCAAAGTGTCAGCCCTAGCCAACTGGCCCATACAGAATGTGGTGAAATGCTGACTGATGCTGCTGTTACAGCTCCCACTGGCCCAGGAAGGTTTGTTGCTTGTAAGAAACTGTAGTCCTAAACCTTCAAACTCAATGCTGAACAGATCAAAAGACTTCTTATATTCCTCATGGGACCGAGCCCATCTGGCGTTTGATTGGTCGCTTTTCCCTACCTCTTGATGACCTATCTGGCTTGAGCATATTTGCTCCTGGGCTCTAGTTTCACTGTTGGCCCAGTTCTTAATTCTACCCCCTTCCAGCCTCGACTTCTTAGGGTAACTAAGACATTTAACTGATATGCCTGAAGCATGACACAATAGGCTTTTTGCTCTGTCTTGGGACTATGGAACATAGGTTGCATGTTATTCTAGTAGTCCTGTGGGGATATTCACTGTGTCGGGATGATCTCACTTGAACATGGACAATCCCCTTGCCTGCAGTCAAACATCAGAGGACAAAGCAGCCCATCTGACAGCACTGTGTTTGCTGCAGTTGGTGAAATGCTCTATCTTTTCAGAAGAGAAGACTTGGAAACTGCCATTCCGTGGTCCGTGAGAGGCTTAGGAATCCCAGGGCAATGCATTTAAATTTCCCTGAGGGTATACACAATAATATCTTCCTTTTCTTTGTCATCTGCTGGCAGTCAGCAGTGTCAAGTCTTGAAAACAAAGCCAGTTTCTCTGGAGAAACACAGGTTTTGAAAATAACAGTGAAGATGCCTTAAAAATTCTTTTTGGAACCATTTGAAATTATTGATCTGGGAGTCTCGCCAAGGGAGCTCTACACACATTGTTCTTTAAGGAGACAGTCCAAGTCACAGGGAAATGGAGAATGGAGCTAATTGAAAGGTGAAGCTATATTTATTGGTGATTGATATTCTGCTCAGAGATGCACTCAGCACCTGCAATCACATTAACCAAGACTGAATTGAAAAGTCTAGTTCCTGGGTTACGACAATGGGTGCCTTCCAGGATACTGTCTGAGGAGATAAGACAAAGACAATCTAGCAACACTTTCCTCCCCCCTGTAAAACAAGGGGGTTGGACTAGGGGTTGGGCTCTGGCATTCTTGTGTCACTAAGTTGCTGCTAAGCAGCTTCTGGCAGTGCCCAGCCACCCTTCATGGGAGACACTCATAATGAAAGTGATAAAAATAATAATATAGTAATGATAATGGTAATAATTCATATGTCAAAAGACTTGTGGTATCATTGGAATGTGCACTTCCTCCATAGATGCAGATTAGCCTTCACGAGTTGCTATGGACAAAAAAAAAATGTTAACCAGAGGAAGGGTAGGAAGAAACTGTGACCTAATACTTAAACTGGGGAGGTGGGAGGGGAAAAGATGAGGGGAAGTCACTCTTCGAATGGTACC
This sequence comes from Phascolarctos cinereus, assembly GCF_003287225.1. Classification (NCBI taxonomy): domain Eukaryota; kingdom Metazoa; phylum Chordata; class Mammalia; order Diprotodontia; family Phascolarctidae; genus Phascolarctos; species Phascolarctos cinereus. The sequence continues at coordinate 133,570,127 of NW_027555625.1, read as the reverse complement.
AGAGACACTGATCTGCTTTTGAGCCATACAGATCAGTCAATAAACATTTATTAAGCACCTACTATGTTCCAGGTTCTGTGCTAAGCACAGGGGATACAAAGAGTCAAAAGACAGTTCCTTCCCTCAAAGAGCTCATGGTCCAATGGAGGAGAGGAGAACAACTATGGGAAGCCAAGAGATAGGTATAAGATAAATAGGAAATAATCAACAGAGGCAAGGAACTAAAATTAAGAGGGATTTGGAAGGGTTTCTTATAAAAGATGGAATTTTAGCCAGGGCTTGAAGGAAGCCAAGGAAGCTGTGAAAAAGATGAAGAGGGAAAGTATATCTCAAAAACCTAGAAAGGAGAAAGTATGAAGAAGAGAGTGATCTAACAGTGTAAGAGGCTGCAGAGAGGTTAAGAAGTCCCATGTGTGAGGGACAGTTAGCGATGGAAAATGCCCTGAGTTGGAGTGTCTTGTTCAAGGAAGATCAAGGAGGCCAGTGTCATTGGATTGAAGAGTATATGGGAAAGTGTAAGGTATAAAGGTAGGGAGTAGGGTGCTCAGTTACAGTGGGTTTTAAATGCCACAGGATTTTTAAATTTGATCCTGGAATTGATAGAGAACTATTGGCATTTATGGAGTAGTGGGGTGACATAGTCAGACCTGTGCTTCAGGATGATCACTATGGTGGCTGAGTGGAGGATAGGCTGGAGTAAGGACGTACTTGTGGCAAGCCAGCCAACCATCAGGCTATTGCCTGTCCAGGTGTGAGGAAGTGAGGGACTGCACAAAGCAGTGTCAGAGGAGAGAAGGGGGCATATTTGAGAGGTGTTACAAAGGGAAAGTCTGCTACAGGCCTGGTAACAGATTGGATACAGGGGGAGAAGAGGATAAGAGAGAGTAAGGAGTTATGGATAATATCTAAGTTGGGAGTCTGGGAGGGTGGTAGTGTCCTCAACAAACACTGGGAAGTTTGGAAGGAAGGAGAGTTTGGGTGGAAAGCTAATGAATTCAGTTTTGGACATATTGAGTTTAATATGTTTATAGCCATGTTGTCAAAGTCAAATAGAAATGGGGCTACTAATCTGTACATAAGGATCCCTGTGGGTCACATATTGACCGAGTTTTAAAATATAATGTTATATATTTTATTGCACTTTTTATTTTGCTAAATATTTCCAATTACATTTTAATCTGGTTGGAGCTACACTTGGGAGTATTGCAGGCAGCATGTGGCCCGCAGACCATGGGTTTTTGACTTGTGGTCTATAGGACATTTATTTTGAGACATCTAATAGGCAGTTGAAAATGAGGGACTGGAGATCAGCAGAGAGTGTAGGGGTGGATAAATGGATTTCAGGATCATCAGACTAGAGATGGTAATTGGAAGGTAATGAGATCACTAAATGAAGTAGTATAGAGGAAGAAAGAGGAGAAGAATGACCAGGACAGGGCCCTGTAGAACACCCATGGCTAGTAGATGTGACCTGGATGAAGAATCCAGCAAAGGAGACAGAGAAGGACTGGTTAGATAATTAGAAGGATAACCAGGAATGAGTATTATCTCAAAAACCTAGAAAGAAGAAAGTATCAAAGAGAAGAGAGTGATCTATAATATCAAAGGCTAGAGAGAGGTTAAGAAGAATTAGGACAAAAAAAGGTGACTGAATTTGGTCATTGTTAACTTTGAAGGGAGAAGCTTTGGTTGAATGTTGAGGCTGAAAGCCAGACTATGGAGAGTTAAGAAGAGAGTGAGAGGAGAGGAAGTAGAGGTGTCTATTGCAGATAGCCTTCTCAAAGAGTTTAGCCACAGAAGGTAAGAGAAATATGAGAAAATAGGTAGTGGGAATGGATAGGTTTTTGAGGATGGGGGAGATCTGGCCATACTTTTAGACAGTCGGGAAGCAGCCAATACACATGAAGAAATTGAAGGTAGATGAGAGAATAGGAATAATTGAGAGGGCAATCGGTTGTAGGAGATGGGATAGAATGGGATCACTCATTCAATCAATAAGCATTTATTAAGCCATCTTGGGCTTATAACATCTTGGGCTTCTGTGATTTTGGTGGTGATCTTTTAATATTGTGTGTCATCTGAAGACCAGCCTAGCTAAAATCAATTACTGGGCCCTAATTTGAAGCTTTACATTAGCTGGAGCCTGTAAATCTTTGACATGTTGACATGTTCTGCTGGCATAGTATTTTGAGAATCTTTAATGGCAGAATAACAATATGGTGCTTCATGCTTGGGGCAGCTAGGTGCTGCAGTGGATGGAGCTAAAGGCTTGGAGTCAGGAAGACCTGAGTTCGAATCCAGTCTCAGACACTTACCAGCTGTGTGCGATGCTGAGCAAGTCACTTACCTCTCTGCCTTAGTTTCTTTATCTATAAAATGAGCTGGAGAAGGAAATGGCAAACTACTCCAGTATCTTTGCCAAGAAAAACCCAACTGGGATCACTAAAAGTTGGCCATGACTGAAACAACTGAACAACAAGAAGTTTTAGGCTTATAAAGCACCAACCTGTGAGGACGGTGGTGCAAGAATTATCACCATTTTACAAATGAAAAAAATTGTGCCATGGAGCTATTGACTTACTTTTGATCATATGACTAGTTATTGCCAGACTCAAGCCCGACTTTTCTACATATAGTAATTTTTAATCTACTATACTATGTTGCCTCCATTTTAATCCTGCCCGGTTTACTAACTAGCATGTGATTTCAAGCAAATCACTTGAACTTTCTGGGTTTCAGTTTCCTCACCTATAAAATAGGGGCAATATTATCTGTTCTATTATACCAGAAGGGCTATAAAAAGTGTTCATATCCTTTGATCCAGCAATACCACTACTAGGTCTGTATCCCATAGAGATAAAGAAAGGGAAAAGGTCCTATTTGTACAACGGTATTTATAGAAGCTCTTTTTGTGATGGCAAAGAATTGGAAATTGAGGGGGTGCCCATCAATTGGGTAATGACTGAACCAAGTTGTGGTATATGATAGTAACAGAATACTATTGTGCTGTAAGAAATGATGAGCAGGATGATTTCAGAAAAACATGGAAAGACTTACATGAACTGAGGCAGAATTAAGTGAACAGAACCAGTAGAACATTGTACACAGTAGTAGCAATGTTCCAGAAGAAGAACTGATGGAGTCAAGCATAGTATTCTTCCTTTCTTCCTTCCTTCCTTCCTTCCTTCCTTCCTTCCTTCCTTCCTTCCTTCCTTCCTTCCTTCCTTCCTTCCTTCCTTCCTTCCTTCCTTCCTTCCTTCCTTTTTTCCTTCCTTCCTTCCTTCCTTCCTTCTTTCCTTCCTTCCTTCCTTCCTTCCTTCCTTCCATCCTTCCTTCCTTCCTTCCTTCCATCCTTCCTTCCTTCCTTCCTTCCGTCCTTTTTTCCTTCCTTCCTTCCTTCCTTCCTTCCTTCCTTCCTTCCTTCCTTCCTTCCTTCCTTCCTTCCTAGTTTTCTTCCACAAAATGACAAATATGGAAATATATTTTATGTGATTGCATGTGTATAACCTATATCAGATTGCTTACTGTCTCAGAGAGGGGGAGAGGAAAGAGGGAGAAAGAAAATTTGGAACTCAAAAATAAAGAAAAAAATCTTAAAATTGTTTTTACATGTAATTGAGGAAAAATATTTTAAAAAAGGGAAAGTTATTATACTAGTGATAAAAAATACAATCAATATAATGTAACCTGAAAAAATATTACCTATTCTATGTGTTTTATCTCTTGGGAAAGTAAATGAGTTAATGTACATGTAAGTAATTTTGAAAAATGAAAAAAAAACCCAGTAAATTAAGAGTGAAAACTATTACTTTCTTCCTTCTTTATCCCTCTCTTTTTTCTCCTTATTTCTCCAACTTCCCTGCTTTTTGTTTCTTGGACCTATCAGTGACATTCTTAAGCATTGCTGAACATTTAGGCAGCACTTAGTGCTACCAAAGTTTTCTCTCATCTGTTTTCTTTCATATTCTAAAATGGCTCTAATTCTGTGCACGTGTGTGGTTTCAGATTTTCTAGGCACTCTAGAGAGGCAGTATCATGTGTGAAAAGGATAGTTTGAGAGTCAGGAGATTTAAAATTCAAATAGTACCTTTGTAACTTACTAGCTCTGTGACCTCAAACAAGTCACTGCCCCTCTCTGAACCTTCATACCTTCCTCTGCAAAATGAGGGACATGAGATACTTGATGATTATGGTAGTTTCTAGCTCTATGATTTGCATTTCTGTATGTGTATACAATATGTGCACTGAAAGTTAAAAAAATAACCATGAGTAAGGTCCTGAAATTCAGAGGATGTCTTGGTGGAGTTCTTTTCTTGGCAGATGCCAAAAAAAAAAAAATTAAATCCGTTCCACTGACTTTCATTTAGCTATGCTGGCTTCTGAAGTTCTTGAGATGTGATGACCAGATGACACATATAATCCCTTATTATCTAGATAGCTTACTGAAGACAATAGCATCATGGAATGTTGAAGCTATTAGTTAATGTTAAAGTATTAGTCCTGTGTCATTAGGCTCGCCATTTAACCTCTGGGTCTTAGTTTCCTTATTTGTAAAGTGATGGAGTTGGACTAGATCCTTTCTGAGTCCCTTTCTAACTCAAAATTGATTATACTGTGATTATCTAGTATCAAGTCCTCATTTTTACATATGAGAAAACTTCGACTCAGAGAGGTTAGATAATAAATAATCTTAAGTATGTTATTTGTTGCTCCAAAGCTGGAATTATTGAATAAATCATAAAGATTCATGAATCAACAGAAGATAAAATAACCTATGTTAATGGTGAAGACCAACGAGCAGTTGGTTCTGAGAAGGAAGAGTTAAGTGTAAAATATTTAGAATGTGCTACTGCTTTGGGCAGTTAGGTGGTGTAGTGGGTAGAGTGCCAGGAATGAGGTCAGAAAGATTCAGCTAGGTTGAGTTCAAATCTGTCCTAGCTGTGTGACCCTGGGCAAGTCACTTAACCCTGTTTGCCTCAGTTTCCTTATCTGTAAAATGAGCTGGAGAAGAAAATGACAAACTACTCCAGTAGCTCTGCCAAGAAAACCCTAAATGGGGTCACAAAGGGTCAGACAGAACTGAAATGATTGAACAACAGCAATTGCTTTGGAAAGTTCAGTGGAAAGCTTTCAGTCCAGCTCAGGGATGGGGAACTTGTGGCCTCGAGGCCACATGTGCCCCTCTAGGTCCTCAGGTGTGGCCTTTTGACTGAATCCAAACTTCACAGGACAAATCCCCTTCATAAAAGTATTTGTTCTGTAAAACTGGGACTCAGTCAAAGGGCTGCACTTGAGGACCTAGAGGGCCACATGTGGCCTCGAGGCTGCAAGTTCCCCACCCCTGGTCTAGCTGTTACTACAATCAGGAAGGCAGGGCTGCTGAGCTGGGCGGGAAGGAACAGAAACTGCTGTTATCAATGGCCCTGAGGAAAGAGGGCACCACTCTCATTAGAGATTAGTTAGGGATACCTGTAGCCAGTGCATTTAAATGTTGGTTGAATCAGGGTTGTTTGCTTTTATTCATACACTGGCTCATTATAGCCTTGCTATAGAGCTGATTGTCCTTTAAGGAAAGAGGAAGAGAAAGAGCCAGGTGAACTATCTTCACAATGGAGTCCAGTGGGGGGAAGGGCTGATGATTCTGGGTGGCTCTCTGTGTGTGACTGCATTTTTATCTTTATGTGTGTATGTATATATATATATATATATATATATATATATATATATATATATATATATATATATATATATATGTGTGTGTGTGTGTGTGTGTGTGTGTGTGTGTGTGTGTGTGTGTGTGTGTGTGTGTGTGTGTGTGTATGTATATGTGTGTATATACACACACACATACATATTATATATATATATACATGGCAATTGGGGTTAAGTGACTTGCCCAGGGTCACACAGCTAGTAAGCATATGAGGCCAAATTTGAACTCAGATTCTCCTGATTCCAGGGCTAGCTCTCCATCCACTTTGCCACCTAGCTGCCCCTGCATCTATATTTTCTTGTGTATTGTCCATCTCTGGAGAAGTCTTGTGTATTAGACCATACTGTGAACTACCCGAGGACCCAGAAGGCTCAGAAGTTTGGGCAGAGCTGACTGTCGCAGTTTCAGCAACAGCTACCTCTTTGACAACGACTTTTGAGCCCTTCCGTCATCTTGCAGGTATTGCATGTATCAGAAGTCATGGTACTCTGCCAGTCAGAGATGGCAGGACCCTAAGACCACCAGACCTTGGGAGTAGTGCTAGTTTTCTTAGTAATCCTCCTTCCCTTTCACCCTTCTTGGGAAAACCAAACCCAAATAGAGATTGCATTGATCTTCTCAGTCTCTCTCACATTTCTGTCATAGTTTAAATGTTTAAGTGATGCCTTGAAGTGAGTGAGACTTAAAGCACAGGGGAATGGCATTGGGTGTCAGATCCAGGGCCTTGCGAATGATAGCTTTGGGCCCTTTGTGTATAGTGATGGACAGCACAAGATCTCATTTCCATTTTAAAATTGAAATCCTGGCAAGTGGGGCTTTTGAGACCTTCGGGTTTTGTGCTAAGGCGAGGGGGAACAAGGAAGTCCAAATTGTTTCCTGTCCTCACCTATCTGCCAGGGCCCTGCTGGGCCTGAATCAGTGCATCAGAGACATTGGAGGAGACTTTAAAAAATTCATTTTATAAAATCTGTAGGATTCTGCTTGGCTGAAGATGAGTCGAGGACCAGCCAGTTCAGGGCTACATAATTATTACATTCTTCTTGCAGAGATTTAAAGTGGAATTAAGTGATTAGAAGAGCCTAATTGCTTATGGACTCCCTTTATGACACTTGCAGGTGGAGGCAGCTTGTAAATTACCGCTTGCGCCTGACCCCTCCATTGCGTGCAGCCGCCCAGGCGGAATCTGTGACAGAGCCCAGCATGCCACAGCTGGGACTCGCTTTTCTTTTTTGACGATTGAATCTGGAATTGGGTCAGATCTCCCAGTGATTTTTCCCTCCTTTTGGAAGGTGGGAGGAGAGGAGCTCAAGTGGAAGGGTCTGCTCAAAGCTGGAATCCCAGGCTCATCACATGCCAGAGTTAGGACCATACACAGGACCATATGATTCCAGATTTAGAACTTTTCGTCCTTATTTATGGATGGAAAAATGGAGATGAAAAATTTATTGAGTAGTGTGGATTTTAATTTGATTTTAGTAAAATGCTTTTCGATTACATTGTACTGACTTCCTATGCACTGCCTTCAAAGGCCCTTAAACATTGATTCTTTGTTGACTTTATTAACTTAAATAACTTTCCTATAGATTTAGTGGTCTTTTTTTCTAAAATCCCATAGCATGAATAGAGACTTAACTGTAGTTGAGGCCTAAATTAGGGCTGTGCTGAGGGTAGCACGGAGCCCATCCTAGAAAAATATTGGGAAGGGATGAAGTCAATGAACCTCCCCTTCTCCACCACAACCTCCCCTCCCATTTCTTGCTGTCATTACTGCCAACATTCTTCAGGCTTCTAGGCAGCAGCTAGGTGGAACACTGGATAGAGCGCCAGGCCTGGAGTCACGAAGACCTTAATTCAAATCCAGCTTCACAGTCTTACTGGATGTGTGACCCTGGCAAGTCTCTTAACCTCATTTTGTCTCATAATTTTTTAAAAACTGAATTTTTTTTGTTACATTTTTAAGTTCTGAACTATCTTTCTCCCTTCCCCCTATACTAGAGAAGGCCAACATTTAATATAGATATATATAGGTGTGTATGTATATAAATATATAAACAAATACATGTATATATGTATATATACATGTATGAATACATAAGCACATACATACATACATACACACATCATACACATACATACATATATGTCCATGCATACTTCTAGTTATCAGTTCTTTCTCTGGAGGTAGATAGCATCTTCCTTTGCAGGCCTTCTGTAGTTGATTTGAGTATTTATAATATTCATAATGGCTTCGTCATTCAGTTATTCTTCGAGCAATATTGCTGTTATTCGATACAACGTTTCCTTGGTTCTGCCCATTTCACTCCTCATTATTTCATGCAAGTCTTTCCATGATCAACCTGCTCATCATTTCTTACAGCATAGTAATATTCCATCACAACTTGTTCAGCCATTCCCCAATTGATGGACATCCCCTCAATTTCCAATTCTTTGCTACCACAAAGAGAACTGCTATAAATATTGTAGAACATATAGTCCCCCCGCCCCCTTTATTTTCCTGGTCAGCTTGGGAAACAGACCTAATAGTGGCATTGCTGCATCAAAGGGTATACACAGTTTTATGACTGTTTGGGCATAATTTCAGATTGCTCTCCAAAATGGTTGAATGAGTTCACTGTTCCACTAGTAGAGTGTTAGTGTCCTGGTTTTTCCATATCCTCTCCAAGATTTCTCATTTTTCCGTTCTATCATTTTAACCAATCTGATAGGTGTGAATTGATATCTCAAATTTATTTTAATATGCATTCCTCTAATAATGATTTAGAGCTTTTTTCATATAGCTATAGATTTTATTTCTTCATCCAAAACCTTCCTGTTTATGTACTTTGACCATTTATCAATTGGAAATATGACTCACATTCTTGTAAATCTGACAAAATTCTCTATATATTTGAGATACGAGACCTTTATCTGAGAAACTATAATTTTCTGCTTTCCTTCTAATCTTGGGTACATTAATTTTATTTGTACAAAAACTTTTAAATGAAATGTAATCAAAATTATCCATTTTATAACTCACAGTGCTCTGTATCCCCTGTTTATTCATAAATTCTTCTATTCATGAATCTGATAGGTAATATGTTCTATGTTCTTCTAATTTACTTATGATATCTCCCTTTATATCTAGGTTATGTATCTATTTTGACCTTATCATGGTATATGGTGCCAGATATTGGTCTATGTCCAATTTCTGCCATACTACTTTCTAGTTTTCCCAACAATTTTTAACTAATAGTGAATTCTTGTCCCAAAAGCTTAAATCTTTGCGTTTGTCAAACACAAGGTTACTATAATCACTTGCTACTATGTATTATATTGGCTCTGTCTACCCATGAATAGTTAGTACTTCTCCAAATATTTAAATCTTTCTTTTTTGTATAAAAATGTTTTATAATTATGTTCATGTAGTGCCTATGTTTGTCTTGGCAGGTATAATCCTTGGTATTTTATGTTGTCTATGGTTATTTTAAGTGGGATATCTCTTCATGCAGGTTTTGTTGACGATATAGAAATGCTGATGATTTGTGTGGGTTTATTTTATATTCTGTTACTTTGCTAAAATTATTGTTTCAACCAGGTTTTTAGTTGAGTGTCTAAGATTTTCTGAGTATATCACCATATCATCTGTGGAAAGATAGTTTTATTGCCTCAATGCCCATTTTGATTCCTTCAACTTCTTTTTCTTCTCTCACTGCTATTATTAATATTTCTTTTTTTTGAATAGTATTTTTTTTCAATTATATGTAAAGAAAGTTTTCAACATTTAGTTTTTTTTAAGGAATTTACATTCTAATTTGTTTGATTTTAGTTTTCAACATTCACTTCCATAAGATTTTGAATTCAAAATTTTCTCCCTGTCTCTCAAATTTTTTCCCATCTCTCTCTTCCCTCCACCTCGAGATGGCATGTATTCTGCATACCCCTTTCCCCAGTCTGCCCTCCCTTCTGTCACCACCTCCCTTCTCTTATCCCCTTCCTGTTCTATTTTCCTATAGGGCAGGATAGATTTCTATAACCCTTTGACTGTTTATCTTATTTCCCAGTTGACTGTAAAAACAATTTTTAACATTCATTTTTAAAACTTTAAGTTCCAAATTCTCTCCCTTCCTCCCTCCCCACCCACCCTCACTGAGAAGGTACGCAATTTGATATAGGTTATACATGTGTAGTCATGCAAAACATTTCCATAATAGTCATGTTCTGAAAAGCTAACTATATTTTCCTCCATCCTATCCCATCCCCATTTATTTTATTCTCTCCTTTGATCCTGTCCCTCCTCAAAGGTGTTTGCTTCTGATTGCCCCTTCCCCCAATCTACCCTCCCTTCTATTATCTCCTCTTCTCTTATCCCCTCCCCCCTATTTTCCTGTAGGGTAAAATAGATTTCCATACGCAATTGATGTGTATATTATTCCCTCCTTAAGCCAAATCTGATGAGAGTAAGATATTCCCTCCAACTACCCTAATACTGAGAAAGGTCTCATGAGATACAAATATCATCTTTCCATGTAGGAATGTAAACAATTCAACTTTAATAGGTTCCTTATGATTTCTCTTTCTTGTTTACCTTTTCATTCTTTTCTTGAGTCTTGTATTTGAAAGTCAAATTTTCTATTCAGATCTGGTCTTTTCATCAAGAATGTTTGAAAGTCCTCTATTTCACTGAATATCATTTTTTCCCCCTGAAGGATTATACTCAGTTTTGCTGGGTAGGTAATTCTTGGTTTTAATCCTAGCTTCTTTGACCTCTGGAATATCATATTCCAAGCCCTCCTATCCCTTAATGTAGAAGGTGCTAAATCTTGTGTTATTTTGGTTGTGCTTCCATAATACTTGAATTGTTTCTTTCTGGCTGCTTGCAAGATTTTCTCCTAGACCTGGGAATTCTGGAATTTGGTTATAATATTCCTAAGAGTTTTCCTTTTTGGGATTTCTTTCAGTAGGTAATTGGTGGATTCTTACAATTTCTATTTATATTTCTGGTTCTAGAATATCAGGGCAGTTTTCATTGATAATTTTTTGAAAGATGATGTCTAGGCTCTTTTTTTGATCATGGTTTTTAGGTAGTACAATAATTTTATAATTATCTCTCCTGGATCTATTTTCCAGGTCAGTTGCTTTTCCAATGAGATATTTCACATTGTCTTCTATTTTTTCTTCTTTTTTTGGTTTTTATAATTTGTTGATTTCTCATAGAGTCATTAGCTTCCACTTGCTGCATTCTAATTTTTAAGGAATTGTTTTCTCCTTTTCCATTTGACCAATTCTGCTTTTTAAGACATTTTTCTCCTTATTGGCTTTTTGGTCCTCTTTTGCCATTTGGGTTAGTCTATTTTTAAGGTGTTATTTTCTTCAGTATTTTTTTGGGTCTCCTTTAGCAAGCTGTTGACTTGTTTTTTTTCATGATTTTCTTGCATCATTCTCATTTCTCTTCCCAATTTTTCCTCAGCTTCTCTTACTTGCTTTTCAAAATCTTTTTTGAGCTCTTCCATGGTTTGAGACCAATGCATATTTTTCTTGGACTTTGGATATGAGAGCTTTGACTTTGTTTTCTTCTTTTGGTTGTATGTTTTGATCTTCTTTGTCACCAAAGTGAGGTTTTATAGTTTTTTGAGTTTTTTTTCCCACTGTGTATTCATGTTCCCAGACAATTAGTTGCATTTTTAACTCTTTGTTAATGTAGAGCTCTGCTTCCAGTTTGGAGGGCATACTGTTCCAAGCTTCAGGGGTTTTGTGAAGCTGTTTTCAGAGATACTTCTAGGGAATTTTCAATTCTTCTAAGGTGGTATGATCAAAGGTGAAGTGTTACTCCTTTCCTGGCCTGTGCTCTGGTCTGTGAGTGACTACAAGCACTCTTTCCTGCTTTGGAACTGTGAGGAGAATTCCCTCTGTGCTGTTACCACAAGCTCTGCTATGTCAGTGCTCCTCCTTGGTCCCAGTACCACCTCCCAGAAGCAACCCAGGTCCAACCACGGGCAAAGCAAGAGAATCCTGCCTCAGCACCAGCAAAATGTTCCCTGCGATCCCCCTCTGATCAGATGCTTGAACCCCACACTGTCTTGTGGGCCGAGAGCTCTGGTAGCAACCATTGTCACTGTGGCCACCACCCTAGGGCTGTGTTAGGGCCAGGACTCTCACTCATTGTGTTAGGGCCTCACTCCTCTCTCACTCAGGTCTGACAGACCTTTCCCACTGATCTTCTAAGCTGTCTTTGGCGTTTGTGGGTTGAGAAGTCTAGAAACTGCTACAGCTGCCCATGATTCAGTTTCCTGAGACCTGTTCTGGGTTTACTCTGGCCTGATCTTTGCCTGCCAGGCCCATGCTGAACTATGTTCCTCCCTTAGCCCAGCACAACAGACCTTTCCTATCAACTTTCCAGGTTATCTTGGGCTGGAAATTTGTTTCACTCTGTCTTTTTGTGGGTTCTGCTGCCCTAGATTTTGTTTAGAGTAATTTTTTAGAGGAGGGGTTTGGAGGAGAGCTCAAGCAAGTCACTGCTTTTACTCCACCATCTTGACTCTGACCCTCAACATTCACTTTTGTAAGATTTTGAGTTCTAAACTTTTTTCTCCCTCTCTCCCTCCCCTCCCCCTTGCCCAAGATGGCAAACAATCAGATGTAGATCATATATTGTTAACATTTCTAATACAGTATTGCAGAGTATTGGTGGCAACAGGCACCCTTGTTTCACTCCCAATCTTGCTAGGAAGGCTTCTAGCTTATCCCCATTACAAATAATGTTTGCCGATGGTTTTAGGTTGATGCTCCTTATCATTTAAAGAAAAATCCACTTATAGTTATGCTTTCAAGTGTTTTTTTTTACTAGGAATGAATGTCCTATTTTGCCAAAAGCTTTTTCTGCATCTATTGATATAATCATATGATTTTTGTTACTTTTGTTATTGATACAATCAATTATGTTAATAATTTTCCTTATGTTAAATCACTCTTTCATTCCTGGTTTACATCCCACTTGGTCACATGTATAATCTTTATTTTGTTGTAGATTTGTAGCCAGTATTTTATTAAGGATTTTTACATCCATATTCATGAATGAAATTGGTCTATAATTTCTTTCCATGTTTTTGCTCCTCTTGGTTGAGGTATCACAGTTTTGTAAAGCACTTAACATAGTACCTGACACGAAATAGGCACTATATAAATACTTATTCCCTTCCCTTTATAGTCTCAATTATCCTTCTCTCTTTCCCTTATCATCACTAAAGCTTTAGGTGAGGAAGGTAGTCACATAGGAACCTGCCTCAGGCATGTTAATGGACCTCTCCAGGCCTGTCCTGTTCCAGGTAGGCAATGCATTCTAGTTTAGGAGACAATACCCTAGCATAGTAGTGCTTGTTAGGAATGACATTTGGCTGGCACTGGGATTAGCTAGAGAGATCCCATTGGGGTTGGATAGGTGATTGGGGTAGGTTTTAACAGCGGGCTGAAAGGCCTGAGAGGCCAGAAAGGTTGAAGGTCAGCATCAGACAGTGAGCAAAGGTATGCATCTTGGAAGGTGAAAGAGGAGGGCACATAGTGGTAGAAGAGACTGTAAGCAGGTAACAGGAGGCAGTGCTGGTGAGTGGCACCTCGTCAGCACATAGCAGCAGAGATCCAGTCATTGGAGACTAACGTTCAGGAGGTAGGAATATGGTTTCCTGGGGGGCTGGGGGTAGACACCAGTTAGGAAATGGAATATCAAACAAGGAGTCAGGCACAGATAAATAAGATTGGTATAATGGGAAATAGCATTGGACTTGGAGTTAGACTATGTCCCTTATTCTAAGGGATGTCTAAGGGATAGGGGTGGGTACTGGACCTGTGATTTCATTGGTATAGGGAACTCCCAGGTGAGAGAATGTACTCTATCAGAGCATGTTGGTACCTCCTCTGCAGCTTCTAATCCTAGACCTCAGTCTGCGTCACAAGGAAAACCGAAAATATCCCACCCATTTAAAAACATAAACCTTATATTGTTTGTTAATAGTCTGTACTAAAAATAAATAACAATTATAGAGGCTTTTACTACAATAGTTCCTTAAAAGTTTTGTTTATGTTGAAGGGTTCTGCTGTTGAGAAAAATTTGGGAACAGCTATCTTAGAGAATCGTCTAGAACATTGAGAGGTTAAATGACTTGTCCTAAGCCATGTTTAGTATGGGTTAGAAGCAAGACTTAATCCAAGTCTTCCTAGTTCTTAGGCCAGCTTTCCAAGCACTACTCCGTGCTGTGTCTCTATGTAGCCTTGAACAAATTCCTTTCTGGGCTCAGTTTCCTACCCAATCAAATGAGACAGTTAAGGTAAATGATCTCTAAGGTCCCACTGAGCATTAACATTCTCTGATTCTACAAAGACAAGGATATAGTTCCTAGGGGAATGGGCACTGGGCCAAAAGATCAGTTGTAAGGAGTCCTGTTCTTAGAGTAAAGCAAGGTAAGCAAGGTAAGCAGTGAGGCACATGGTTCTGCTCAAGCTATGTATTCAAGACGTCTTATGTGTCTCTTGCCTTATGGGTCCCAGAGCCTTGGGGAAAAGAGAGTGTTGGAGAGTGATAGGGCTCAAATTGGTCAGGAAGACAACATCAATCTCAAAGTCAAGAGCTGTGTCTGCTTTATTGGCCATATAGCATAGACGGAGAAAAATCTGTATGTATGTGTATATATTTTACGTATATATTTATAAAATATGGGCAGCTAGGTGGTGTAGCAGATACAGTGCCAGGCCTAAAATCAGGAAGACTTATTTCCCTGAGCTCAAATCTGGCCTCGGACACTTACTAGTTATGTGACCCTGGGCAAGTCACTTAACTCTGTCTGCCTCAGTTCCTCATCTGTAAAAGGAACTGGACAAGAAAATGGCAAACCATTTCAGTATCTTTGCCAAGAAAATCCTAAATGGGGTCACAGAGTAAAACATGACTGAACAATAATAACATTTACATAATATATTTATATGTATATGTTCATGAATATATTTATATATTTGTATGTATATATGTTCTCTCTCTCTCTCTCTCTCTCCTCTCTCTCTCTCTCTCTCTCTCTCTTCTATGAATAGAACATTTATTAAGCACTTACTAGGTGTCAGGAAATATGCTAAGCACTAGGGACATAAATACAAGCAGACAAAACAGTCCCATCAAAGAGCTTACACTTTAATGGAGGACAACCTAGAAATGGGATATGGGAAGGGGTAGGGTAAAGGGGACACAGGCTAGAAAAAGATGGAGAAAGAATTTCAAGAGAGTAGAAGCACTAGTGAGATGAAACATGGCTAAACTCTTTTTCAAAATAGCAGTCCTGGGGAGGGAGTCACCAGTCAGGAAAGAAGGGCTTAGGGCTACGTAGAAGCTTCTCCAGGCAATGTAGCAGAACGTCTAGTATAAATGAATAGATGAGCACAGATGTAGGCTTCTAGATTAGCTTCCTTGGTCTTGCCCTATGTTGTTTAGTGCCATGGAGTTTAGGACAAGAATAAAAGGCCAAAGAAATGGAATCGGTAGAATTTGTTGACTTCTTTATTGTCACTACCTCCCAAGTATTGATCCCTGAATAGATTTCAAATCTATGGGGATTATAATTGTTATTGTTCAGTTATTTCAGTTATGTCCAACTCTTTATAATCCTATTTGGGGTTTTCTTGGCAAAGCTATTGGAATGGTTTGCCATTTTCTTCTCCAGCTCATTTGTATAGATGGGGTAGCTGAGGCAAACAAGGTTAAGTGACTTGCCTAGGGTCACACAGCTAGTAACTATCTGAGGCTAGATTTGAACTCAGGTCTTCCTGACTCCAAGGTTATTGCCCCACCTACCTGCCCTGGGGATGATATTAAGAATTAGTAATAGTTCATATTTTGAGTTAGTTCTCATGAAAAGATATGAGTTCAAATCTCAGCTCTGTTATTTACTTTCTTGTACAACGTTGGGTAAATAACCTCTAATTTTCAATTTCCTCATCTGTAAAATAAAATTGGACTACGTAGTCTCTAAGATTCAATCTGTCTCTAATATGATCTCCAACTATTAAAAATTATCTGAAACTCCTGGAGAAAACTACACGGTTTTGGTTACTTTCTCTTCAGGGATCCCTGTGGTCAAATCCACTTAGTAAGCACCTTGCCAAACACCCATTGATGTATGGTCAAATATTCAAATGGTCTTTGGGTCCAATCCTATGTACTATAGGTGTGTATTGTTTCTTTTACTGGGATTGCCTTTCCTAGTCCCTTCTGGATGCTAAAGCGTTCTACTTTCAGACTCCTTCTGTCTGCTCTGAATTTATCTTATAAATACCTAGTCATTTACATGCCATACCACCCGCATTTGGAATGTGAGCTCCTTGAGGGCAAGGAAAGTGTTTATGCCTTTTCTCTTTTTGTGTCCCGTGTGTTTAGCATAGCTCCTGGCATATAATGAAATGCTTAATAAATATCTGTTGCCTAACTGACTAATTCTAACAAAATTGCTACAATATAGGCACTGCTCTCAGCCCCTAAACATTGCTGTGATGATGTATAAGTGGTTTTCAGCTTCAGGAGTTCCTCAGAAAACCAGTTGGGGAACTCTCCCAGGTGCCAGGTGGCTTGAAATATCTCATCAGGCAGAGTTGTGTGGGAGGAGTGCTTATTTTTAGCAATGGGTAGGAAGTGGGAGTGAAATATGACTTACTTGACATTCTGGGTCCTAGACTCATTGGTTTGAGGTAGGCAGTGACATCTTCTCTGTAGCCACATGGAAAGCCCTAGATCAGAAGAATAGAGATTGTGATTTCAGTGTGGATTTCTTGATATCTTTCTCCCTTGGAATCTACCATGAAATCACACTGGATTTTTCTTTGATAACTGTTTCACTTGTAATGTCTTTCTGACCTAGGGTTGGGGAACAGATCTGAGTTTTCCACTTCTTTCCAGTAAATAACCTTTGCTCTCTTTCCCACCTCCCTTTAACTAGGCAAGGTACTTCAGGGTGCAGATAGTCTTGCTTTACAAGAAGGCAAATGAGACAAAAAAAAAATAGAGGGCTTGTTTTAATGTCGATCCAGACTGCTCACTCAGAAAATAAGTCACAGTCCATCAACCCTTGAGGATGGTCTCTTTATTTTTAGTTAGAAGGAAATAACAGTAGCTACAGAGGCATTGCTTGTACCCTGCTTTAGGTAGGAACAATTCTTAAATTTACTGCCTGAGCTGACCCTTATGTCTCATTGTGTTGCGGGTCCCTGTTTTATTACTTCAAACAGTCTGTTCTCATGGAAGGTTTGAAAACACAGTCACAGGGGCTGGCTTCATTAGCATCCTGTACTACATAACCATCTGCTGCTGCTTCCCACATCCCCCATTACTACCCTCACCTAGGGTTTAACCCAATAGACCTGTTGCTCTTAGAAATTTCTATAGGCCACAGCTTTAAGGAAAGAAAAAGATGACATTCTTGCTTTTTCCTAGAGTCATAACTATTGGTTTTGGCTCCTATCTCTACCCATCCCCTAGTCCCCTGAGGCAGTGATTCCTAGCAAGGGAATGATTGCATTCTAGCTATGACTGAAAGCTAGGGAACATTGGGTAGTAGAGAAAGCCATCTTTCATTCCCTGGACTTTACCACCATGACTCAGCTGCCTTCTCCTTGGGCCCCTGAGGTCCTCTTAACTCATTAGTGAGTTCCTTTGAGAACTTTTACTTTGAGGCAGGACCTAGACAAACCATTCTTCATTCTGCAGACTTTGCAATCATGCCCTTGTGCGAGTACTTAAACGTGTGCTGTGCATACATTTTTTTCCAGGAGAGCCAATTGTTAAATATTTACTAGCACACTGATACTGCTTCTATCAGTCCCGAATTTTTATGACCCTTGTCTTCCCCTGCTACCAAAACAGATTGGTATATTTATAACTAGCTATAAAATCATGGGATCACAGAAACTCAGCATTGGATGGGTCTTTAGAGGTCACTGACTCCACTCACAATTCTGCAGGGATTTTCTCTATAAGATCCTTGACAGATGGTCATCCAGTTTCTTCTTCTTCTTTTTTAATTAATTAATTTGCAGTTTTCAATATTCACTTTTATAAGATTTTGAGTTCTAAATTCCTCCCCCCACTCCCTTCCCCCCTCCCCAAGATGACATGCAATCTGATACACGCTGTACACATACAATCATATTAAACATATTTCCACATTAGTTATGTTGTGAAGGAAGAATTAGAATAAAAGGGAAAAAACTATGAGAAAGAAAAAACAACAACAACAAAAGAGAAAATGGTATTCTTTGATATGCATTCAGACTCCATAGATCTTTCTCTGGATGTAGATAGCATTTTCCATTGTGACTCTTTTGGAATTGACTTAGAATGATCATTGCATTGCTGAGAAGAGCTAAGTCTATCAAAGTTGGTTATGGTACAATGTTGCTGTTACATCCAGTTTCTTCTTGAAGAGCTCTGGTAATGGGGGTAGGGGGCTTTTTGGATCACTCCGCTTGTTAGAATGTTGTTCCTATACCTATTTGAACTCTATCTCTGCCACTCGTACTAGCTGCTCATGGTTCTGCCCTCTTGGACTGAATGAAACAAGTAAAATCCTTTTATCCTATAATATCCCTTTAAATACTTAAAGACTGGATTAAGCCCCTTCCAAATCTTATTGGTCTGTAGGCTACCTCCAGTCCATTCAACTATTCTTCACTTGGCATTGTTTTGAGTTTTTACCATCTGGGCTGCCTTCCTTTGGATCTGCTACAGTGTGTCAATGTCATTTCTGATATAGATAGTATAACCAAGAGTGGTTTTGGCAAGAATAACAAAGTTAAAGAATGAGACTGTTATCCTGGTGCTAAAGATGTCTTTCCATGGGCAGTCCACACGTATTTATTAAGTGCTAACTCTGAGCAGACCCTGTGCTAAATTGTGGGAATACAAAGAACAAAAGATCTCTGCCCTTGAGGGGTACCCATTTTAATGGGGGAGCCAACATGAGAATAACTATGAATATACTAGAAATATACAGGATGGATGGAAGGTCATATTGGAGGAAAAACACTAGCATAAAAGGGTCCAGGAAAGACTTCTTGCAGAATATAGAAGGAAGAAGCCAGAGAAGCCAGAAGGTAGGAGTGAGGAAGGAGAACATTCTAGGTATGGTGGACAGACCATGAAAATGCACAGAGTTTGGGACATGAGGTGTCTTGTGTGAAGAAGAGCAAGAAGTGCAACTGAATCCTAGAATACGTGAAGATGAGTAAAGTGTGAGAAAACTGCAAAGGTAGGAAGGGACTAGGTTATGAAAGATTTAAAAATCAAAACAAATAATTTTATGTTTGATCTAGGGATTTTATATTTGAACTAGGGATTCTAAGAAGCAAAGATAAGATGGAACCCCTGGGGTTTATTGAGTGGGAGTGAAGGTGATGGGATCAGACCTGGACTTTTGGAAGATCACTTTAGTAGCTGAACAGAGAATGGACTAGAGTAAGGAGGTGAGCTGGACCAAGCAGAAGGCTATTACAGTAGTCCAGGCCTGAGGCCTGCACCAGAGATGGTGTGAAGGTAGAATTGACAGGATTAGATATGGATAGTGAGAGAGAATGAGAAATTGAAGATGACATCCAGTCTGTGAGCCTGAGTGAAGGGGGTCAGGGTGGTGCCCTCAATAGTACTAGGAAAATTTTGAAGACAGGTGGCTTTTTGAAGCAAAAAATAATGAATCCAATTTTTAACAAGTCTAGTTCTTCAAGATGTCCAGGGAGCACGTGGAGATTAGTGGTCAAAGTAGTTCTGCTGATAGAACATTTGAGGCTTTGGTCTGGCTTTGGTAATAATCTTCTCGATGGTGTGTCAGTGAATAACCTCATTCTGGTACACCTGCTCACCTTGAGGGTGATTGAATTTTGCTGTCTGAATATCATAGATTGAGAAATTACTAGTCCTGCCCTTAACCCTTACCTTTAGAGCTGGCCTTTAGAAAAGGTAGAGAAGATGTACAGTGAGAAGTTAGAGAGAGACAAGAGATGAGAGGGACAGGCAGGAGAAGGACTACAGAGACTGGGATTCAGTGCCTCATCTATCCCCACTCCAGTCCATCCTCCACTCAGCTACCAGTAGGTCATGTAACCCCAATAGTGGAGGAACTACAAAACCAGAGATGTCACTCACTGGAGGCAGTGGTGAGGCAATAGGGAGTTCCCAGACAAACAAACAAAGGAATTCCTGAGCTAAAGCTCCTAGACATAGAGGAAGCAGTCTTGGTGATCCCACGTTCCAGGACCAAGCAGAAGCCATGATGTGGAGGAACAAACCCGAACATTGTCTTTCATTATAGTGTAAGTTATGTGCACTAAACAATTCTGAGGGAGCCAATTTTGTTCACTTGTATTGCTTTCTGTTTTCCCCTTCCACAGGAATCTCAACCACAAGGTAAAACTTTAAGTCTATATATGTCCCTGTGGGGAATGGAAGCATATTAGAGGGAAAAGGGTCAACTCTCACTCCTGTTTTATCCTTCAAGGGGACTCAGCCCTTATGGAACACCAGTAGTTTGGAAGGTTCTGTAGGTGCCTAGGGAATATTGGGATCAAAAGAGAGGAAAGCTCTCTCAGCTGTTTGCAGGTTGGTTGTGAGTCTTTTGTGTTTTCCATTTGCTGTTGGGTTAAATAAATCTGTCCTGTATTCTATGCGTTTTTAGCATAAGGGTTTGCGTAGGAGCCAAGGGCTCTTTTAACCCTTCCTTTAAAGCTCCTGTAGATCAAAAGCGTCAAACTCAGCTGTCGAAAATAGCCAGCAAAACTCCCACAGAGAGTCGGCATGTAAACGGGAAATGTTTAAAATAAAATGTAATTGGGAAATGTTTAGCACAATCAGTAAAAATACAATACCACATAAATAATGTTAAATTGTGGTTTTCTAAGTCAATAAACAACCTTCAAGGATCTGTTTCTATATGAGTTTAATGCCACCATTGTAGAGATCTAAAATGAGCTGTATTCAGATGTTCCCTGCAGAGGAATGAGCCAGAGAGATGAGACATCCCCAAGATTGAATTTTGTCTGTGTAAACCCAGAACCTTAGTTCTGGTCCACTGATTATATGAAAATGTGGGGCCCAGAATGCAAAACAATATTCCATTTGTGGTTTGACCTGGTCAGAATATTACCAACTGTTTTTTTTTTTCTGGACACTATGCTTCCATAAATTCAATTTGGGTTACATTAGATTTTGTGGCTGCCATGTCATGTTCATTGAACTGACAGCTCACCAAAACCTCAAGGCCTCTTTCGACATGAAGCATTGTTGAAGCCTTATTTCTCCCAGTCTGTACAAGTCCAGTCAATTTTTTTGAATCCAAGTATGTAAGTTTCCTTGTTGTCCTATTAAGTCTGATACATCATTTTACTCTGTCAACCTTTTTTGTATCATGATTCCATAATCCAAAACATTTTCATTCGATTCTGAGTTTTGTGTCATTTGCCAGCCAGGTTAGGAGACTTAGTAGGATATGTGAAAACAAGAATGGGGAAGAACATGCAGAGCAATTCAGAACTGGAGACTAGGTTTGAACTAATGGTAGATAGGGCTAGAATACCAACATCATGACTACAGTCACAACTCAATGTCTGATCATATCTTCAGCACAAACTATTTCCATCTTCTTGTCCCTGCCACACTTTAACTACCTGTAGGAAATGCTGTGACCTAGCTATGAGTCCATACAGAGAACTTTGTTTTCTGTTCCCTGAAAATAATTCCTCTCTGGTTCACTTTGGTGTCTTACTGTGCTAAGAAGGAATAATTAGATGTGAACATTTTCAAAGTGGAACTGTTTTAAGAAGTAGAATGTTCATGATCTCTATCTATCTATCTATCTATCTATCTATCTATCTATCTATCTATCTATATACTCTATACATACATACATATATATGTATATGTATATATCTTGAAACATCAGGGCTGTTGCCAGACATCCAAGCTGTCCTTTCTGGAGGGAAATCAAGACCATGACCCTCAGATGTCAGGCACACACTCATCCCCTGGCATCTCAACAATCTTGACCATCTGCTCAGTGAGCTCCATTGCATGATGGCCAAGATTTCATAAGAGAGCAACCTGACAAGGGGTGAGTAGGATGAATCTACTGAAAAAAAAAAGCAAGGGATATTCACCTTTTAAGGCTCCACTGGTAACTAAAAATGGCACAGAGACCTCTCCTCCAATATACCAATCAAGGAATTTTTTTCCCTATCTTCAGAGACTGTTCATTTTGGGATGGCATCAGTTGTCTCCATTTAAATAGCTTTTTTCCCCCCAGTCTTCCAAAATTAATCTTCTTATTGTAAGTTGTGACTGGTTAGCCTAGGCAGTTAGAATATGAGGCTAAAGAAGTCAAGGATCGAGATCAAATGACCATCCATGTGGCATCCCAGCTGCCATACTGATACATTCCCCCAGTTACAGGTGTTACCACAAGAGACTGGAGTGAAATTTTTTTGCCGTTCTGAAAGGTTTTTTCCAAGGTTAGAGAGGAACAAACTGGTCATGCTGACTGGGCTTCTTCTGACCAGTAGACACTTGATACATTTATTCTTAATGACTTTGATCATGAGAATTTAGCATTGCAGGCCTCTGCAGTAGAGTTTAAATAATAGGTAGATGATTTAAATCAGAAGCCCTAACTCTAACCTGCCCCAAGATAGAGGTAGAGCTCTAGTAGAGTGCCCTAAGGATCTCTCATTGGCTTTGCCCTGTTCAGCATCACTGATAGCAGTTCAGATCCTCCACCACTTCTGGTAAAAACAACTTGAACCATCTGTCCTCCTGATGAGGGTGGGGGGGATGGAGATCTGTTATCATTCTTTTCCTGTGTAAAGCACAGCTCCCATAATCATTCTCAGGAGTCAATGAAGAGAATATTCTTCATCTCCAGAAAGTGTGCACTGAGATCAGTGTTCATGACATACAAAACTCCTTCTAGGCAGGAACAATGTGTTCTTTATCTTTGTCTTTCATTCAGCTTTAAAATTTATAAGTTTTAGAAAGGAGCTTAATAAATATTTGAGGATTTTAAATTAGGCTAAATTAATAATGGTACCCCAAGGATCCATGATTTTGTTGGAGTGGATATTACTCCCACCAGTATAGATTGCAACTTCAACATACATTTGATTTTGTGAGATACTGGGGCTGAAAACATTTATCAATATGTGGTCAAACTTTTACGGGTAAAGTGTTCCTTATTAAGCTAGGCTGGTTTTCAGACCATAGATATCAAGCACTTTGCTAGGTTTATATCCAATCAGTCAAAAAATAATCATCTGTTAAGTGGATACTGTGTGCCAAGCATTGTGCTAGGGAATGGGATTAAAAAAACAAAAATGAAGCACCTTTGAGTTGTAGTACAAAACTACATATGTGCATGTAAGTACATATACAAATATGTACAAAATTAAAATAATATTTTTAGAGAGATAAGATAC
Organism: Phascolarctos cinereus; assembly: GCF_003287225.1. Classification (NCBI taxonomy): domain Eukaryota; kingdom Metazoa; phylum Chordata; class Mammalia; order Diprotodontia; family Phascolarctidae; genus Phascolarctos; species Phascolarctos cinereus. The sequence continues at coordinate 133,546,933 of NW_027555625.1, read as the reverse complement.
AAGTAGTTGGGATTAAGAAAGCCCTCATGTAGGAGATGTTTGAGGTAAGCTTCAAAAGAAACTAAAGATTATAAGAGACAAAAATTAGAAGGGAAAGGCATTCTAGACTTTGGAGGGCAGCTTGTATAGAGACATTGAGATGAGAAGATGGATTCTCACATGTGAAACGTAGCAAGAAGGCCGGTTTGGCTAAACTGTAGTATATATGAAAGGTAGTAAAGTAGAATAAACCTAGAAAGGTCAGTTTGAGCCAGATGGTGAAGAACTTTAAATGCCCAAAAGAGGAATTTTTATTTTATTCTAGTGGTAATAGGGAGCCATTAGAGGTAATTGAGCAAGACAGTGATGTGGTTGGGCTCATGATTAAGGTTTATCACTTTGACAACTTAGTGGTAGATGGATTAGAAAGGGTAAAGACTGGATGAAGGGAGATTAATTAAAAGAACATGCAGGAAGAGCTAAGGCTCTAGATAGGACGTAGCTACAGGAATAGAGAAAAGGGTACAGATTCAAGGGAGGTTCTAAAGGTCAAAATGATGAGACACGGTAACTAATTGAATTTTTGGAGTGAGGGAGAGTAAGAAATCAGTGATGAGTGAGTTTGTAAACATGAGTGATGAGAAACATGGTGACATTATCAAAAGAAATCCAGATTTCTGGAAGAGTGGTAAGTTTTAGGGGAAAGATGATTAGTTCTGTTTCAGACAGTTTGAGTTTGAGATGTCTGTGTGACATCCATTTGACAATTTCTGATTGGAAGCTGATGTTGTAGGATTGGAAAGAGGGAGGGAGGGAGGGAGAGAGACAGAGAGACAGACAGAGACACATGAAGAGAGAAGGCTGGATATATAGAACCCAGACTCATCTAGGTGGGGATGACAGTTGAATCCATGGGAGTTAGAAAAGTCACCAAGAGTGAATACAGACAGAGAAGAGTGACCAGAAGAGAACCTTGGGGCATACCCACAGTTGGGGACGGGGTATGGATGATAATTAAAGCCTGGCCAGCCTTATGGTATCTACCATTCCTTGCCCTCTAATAGCCAAAGAACATCAGAAAATTGTTCTTATTAAAATAAAACTAATTGTTATTTCTAAATATTGGCTTGGCTCAAATTAGTGATAGAATTTCCTAAAGTCCCCCAATTATCATGATTTTCATTATATCTCTGGTGCATTCTGAAAGAGGACATCCCATATGAGTACCCAGTCCCATAGGATTATGAAATTTCACATTTCACATCTGAAAGGAGCAGCCAAGTGGAAGCTTTTTAACTAAAGGAAGAATTTTTTTAGGGACTTCAGCCAGTTTCATGACTGGGACAGTTTTGTTTTGTTTTGGTTTTTTTGCTTATCTATTTTTCCTTTTTCCTACTCCCCTCCCCTGTCTCCATATTACCTTTCAACCTCCTTATTACAGTTGTTGTTACTGTTGTTGTCATTTCACATACTGATGATACTTCACAGATTGGAAATGCTTCTTCCACAAAACTCTGGAAGGTAGGTAATATATTATTATCCCCATTTTGTAGATGAAGGAACTGAGCCCTAGAGAGGTAAAATAGTTCACTCAGTCATATAGTTAATATGCTATTAGTTAGTCATAATTCAGTCCCAGATCCAGTTGTTGTTTTTCATCTAACTCAGACCTCTCCACAGCATTAGAGGAGAAACCTTTTCAAATCCCTTGCAGAAATCTAAGTTGACCATGTTTACTGTATACCCTTGATCTACTTGACTAGTTATACTGTCAAAAAAGGATATAAGGTTACTGCGGCATATGTACTTGATAAAGACATGCTCACTTCTAATGATCACTACTGCCCTTTAAAACTATTCACAAATGATTTGATCCAACCTCTGCCTATAAAAGAATTCCTTCTGCATATATACTATAAGTGTTGTTCAATTGTGTCAGACTCTTTGTGGCCCCATTTTGGAGTTTTCTTGGCAAAGACACTGGAGTGGTTTGCCATCTCCTTCTCCAGCTCATTTTTATAGATGAGGACACTGAGACAAACAGGGTTAAGTGACTTGTCCAGGGTCATACAGCTAGTTAGTGTCTGAGGTCAGGTCCTGACTCTAGGCCTGGCGCTCTACCCACTGCACCACCTAGTTGTGCCTATAGGTGTCATCTAGCTTTTAGTTAAAGATTCCCTATAAATTAAACTCACTGCCTTCTGAGGCATCCCATTCCATTTGGGAGTAAGTAATTGTTAGGAAGTTTTTTTTGTTCTCCTGGCATCCAGTCTCAAATTTCCTTTCCCCCCGTTTCTACCCCAAATCTCCTAGTTCTGCTTCATTAGTCATAGACTGTAGATCAAAAGCTTCAAGAGACATTGGAAATCATTTAGTCCAGCCATCCCATTTTAGTGATGAGAAAACTTGAGACCAAAAGAAGTTTAAATAACTTGCCCAAGGTCACAGCATAGTAAACGCCAGAGCTGGAATTTGAACCTGTATCTTATGCCTCCAAGTTTGGTGTTCTGTTCCCAGGACCATACTGTTTCCCCTCAAAAGAACAAGTATGCTCCTGCTACCACATGACTGCCCTCCAAATATTTGGTGACCGTATCACACCTTTCTGGAATTTTTTTCTGTAGGCTAAACTTTCCCAGTTCTTTTAATCGATCCTGACATGGCATGGGTTTGAGGCTTGTTACTATCCTGATTACCCTCTTCTAGACACCTCCAGCTTACCAATGTCCTTCCTAAGATGTGTCATTCAGAATCTTATTCCTTCTATAGTCTGACAAGGACTGAGTATAGCAGGACTGTCTACTCCTTATTCCTGGAAGCTGTGACTCTCTTAAATCAGTCTAAAATCACATTAGCTTTCTTGGTTGTCATATCACATTGTTCACTTGTATTGACCTTACAGTCCATCGTGGCTTCCTATAGCCAGTTAGGCTTTTTTTTCCTCCTCTCCTCTCTATCCTTCTCAGTTCAAAGGTTGTTTTCCTTGGAAGAGTAAAATAAAACCCCAAACAAACCAGAATGAGTGGAAAAGTCCATTATTCTTCTCTTATCCACCATGAGCAATGGTTATGTCCCTCCATCGATCCTTCTCTTGTTCTCACAGAGATAAAAACAAAATGGAGAATATAAACACACATCTCAAAAGGAAAAGGTGTGGATGGGTAGTGATCATCAGTGATGAGAGGGGTACCCACACTGTTGAGCTTGTGGGCCCATGGAAGGCTTGAAGGCTAAGACAGAACAGAGCAGAAATTCAGGGCTGGACTGGTGTGGAGGAGAAGCCAACTCAGGTTTGAGCTGTACTCTGCTACAGGACTTCCCTGAAAGAGACTTCTGGCTAAATGACAGCTCCTGCAGCCGCCTTAGAGTAAGGATGAAAATAAAAGTGATAGTATTTCTGCAGCTCAGTCTGTGTAACTTGTCTGTGACCTCCTCTGCAGTGCTGTGTGGAGGTACAGAACTCTGTCTCCCTGGGTCTTGGATGGGATATCTGAATTTAAATCTGTCCTCAATCTGTCGGGTTGAGAAGTGGTGGACTTGTGAAGATGAATTATGTAAACAAGTTACAGTAATGGAATTCTTATTTATAAACTGTATTTTAGGAGGCTTGCTCCTACCATTAAAAAGAAAAGGCTATGCTAAATTTCAACTTGTTAGGAAAATTTATCGTACTGGGGAGAGGGGGTGGGGAAACCATTTGGAGTAGGGACTTAATAAATGCAAGCTAATGATTGTCCACAATTGCTTTCCTCATTTTGGGAGTGCAGTGGGTGGGAGGGAGAGGCGGTGTGCCTTCCATTTTCTGTTACTCTTCAATATGAGGACATAGGCCTTTCTTTTGATGGGCTAAACATTGAGAAATAGAGAGTCTATTATACTCCCTTGTATTTTCTCCTAGCCTCCCCTCTTTGGGGAGGGGACTATTGATCTTTTTTGTCTCCCTTCATCTCTGGCTCCACTCCCATGATTGGCATCTTATTTTTTACTCTTATTAGGAAGCAACAAAGCAATTGGAAACTCAAGCCCCTCATGCTACCCTCTCCCACTCCTCCCCCATCCCCATCTACATCTTGGCTTCTGAGAGTATCTTGGACCTCCCTGCCCATTGTGATCTGCAAAGGTGCTGGAGCTCATTCATTAGTGTCATACAAAAGCAGACAGTGCTTTCCCTGACAGGAGTCCTCCATCACTCCCCACCTGTTACTCATCAGATTAGTGAACAAGCTTTGCCTTCTGCTCATTACTACCCAGAGACATTGTGGCCTTTTGAAATAGGCTGGAGGATGGGCCTTTCAGAATTAAGACAGAATGGATTCCCTCCTTCCTAAGACACTCCTTGGCCTCTCTTGTCTCAGCGACAAATGTCTTAAGCCTTCTGCTGTCCAATTCAACAACATTTATTAAGTCCCTGCTCTGTATCAGGCTTGGGGCTGGGTGCTAAAGATACAGTAGACAAAAAAGGAACATCTCCTGCCCTCAAAGAGCTCAAATCCAACTGGGTTGCTACAAAAGATGAGACTGAAATTCAGAACATCTTAATTTTATGAAAAATAAAAACTATCTTTGCTAGCATATCTGAAACTCTCAGTCATTTTTTTCTTGGCTGAATGCAGGCTTTCAGCCCAAGTCAATTAAAAACATAATAAAACATATGGAAGGCATAGTGTCGAGACAAAACAAAACCATTCCTGTCTTCAATCAACTTATATTTTCTCATGGAGGATAGTGGAGGAAATGCAACATCTATACAGAGCAGTAAATGTGGAGTATCTGTAGTTTGCAGTTGTGGGTCCAGCATTCAAAGCATAGCATAGGTGCTGGGGAGTCCAGATGTTGGTAAATGCAGGTTCTGTAATGTGTGAGAGTGAGAGGGGCTGCAGAAGGGATTTGAACTCCCTTGTAAGATTATTGTAGATACAATCAGATAGGCAGTCTCTGAAGCCTGTAATGTTGAAAGGGCACACTTAATAGAGATCTGTGGTGTTTCTAAGCTAGAGCAGAGGGCATGACAAATCTGGCTAGAGGCAGAAAGGGGAGTATGGTCGTTAGGCAGGATGGTGAGTGCCCCCTTTCTTAGTGTCCACTGGGGCCTATGTCTGAATGAGAAATGCTACTTGAGAAGACTCTCTCTCTCTCTCTCTCTCTCTCTCTCTCTCTCTCTCTCTCTCTCTCTCTGTCTCTTCCAAAGGAACAGAGGCACATTGTGTATGATAAGTCAGTCACCTGCAGTAGTCTTTGTCCACCTCAGGTGCAACATTTGAGTAATGTTGAAGGAAGAAGGAAGAGTTAGCCACCAAGGAATGGATTGAATGGGGGGGGTGGGCTATAACTTAGGATGAATGACAGGGTTTCTAGGGATCAGAGTGAGGGGCTGTGTGTCCCACAATGGCAGATGCTTCTGAGTCAGAAATCACAGACCCTTGTTTTACAAATGAGGAAAGAGGCGCCATTAAAAGGTAATTATTCGAGTGGTGTGAGTCAGCCCTGCAGCTCCTGGTACTGCTGAGCTGAGCATGAAAAGGGAGTGATGTGGCAATGTTAGATTATTATTGTTGTTGTTTTTAGCCTAAACCTTAAGCTGGAAAGGAAAGCTTGAACCTACTCTAAGCTGTCAGGTCATCAGCGACCTGCTGGGACAGGTCACAAAGAGAGAAATGCAGGAAGGAACTATCCTCTCCTCTCATTTGAGCACCTTCAAGAAGATGTCACACCAGATGAGAAGGGTTCTACTCTCCTGAGATTCCTGGAGGGAAATAGAGGGCCATGAGTGGGTTCTGTTGCACTTTCTTCCCCCATAGCACAGGAAGGAGCACTGGGCCACAGATCTAGGGCTGGAAGGACCTTGGAGGCCATCTTGCCCAACCCCTTCATTTTACAGATGAGAAATCTAAAGTCCATAGAAATACAGTGATTTGCCCAAAGTCATACAAGTAGTAAGAGGTAAAGTCAGGATTTGAACCAGGCCCTCTGACTCTAAATCCAGTGTTCTTTCCCCTGTACTTCTCAATTGTATGAAAATCACAAGCCATCTACACTTCCTTTTAATTTTAAAAAATTCTATTTTTTATCATAAACTTAGCACACACCAAAATAAAGTAGGCCTTTCCATATCCATGACTGAAGAGAAAAAAGCAGCTAAGTGGGGAAGTGGATAGCGCTCTTGGGCCTAGATTCAAGAAGACCTGAGTTCAAATCCAGCCTCAGATATGTATTAGCTGTGTGACCCTGGACAAGTCACTTAATCTCTTCCTGCCTCAATTTCTCTATCTGTAAAATGGAGGTGATAATAGAACCTACCTTCCAGGGTTACTATGAGCATCAAATGAGATAGTATTTGCAAAGTGCTTTGCAAACCTTCAAGTGTTTGATAAATGCTAGTAATAACAGCTGCCATTTTGGGGGTTGCTACCAGTTGCTTTACTTTCATGGGAAGCTTGGGGTCAGCAAAGGAGTGTTTGCAATTTCCCAACAGAAATGCAGTCCATTCTTCTTCAATTCAACTTTTAGCACTACTTGCTACCCAGCTGTACATCACTGGGGAGGTCTGTCTGTCTGTCTGTCTTTCTCCCTTACCTCACTTCTCATGTGATAAAAGATTTCTGCTTGTCTTTATAGCTGTAGCTCATTCTACTCCCCTCTTTCCCCCCTGTACACTATCCAGAAAAGGTAGTAATATATTCACAACGACAGTGACTTCTACCTTACCCATCTTTATGGCAAGAGAGCATTGAGGAGGGCAAACCAAAATTCTTTTCTTACTTGGCTACACTTCTCTGAATTTCTCCACTATGGCCATCCTGCCTCCCGTGGTCATTCTGGAAGGTCACATCAGCCTTGGTACTCACACTTTATCAGTACTCATTGCCCTTCTGATTAGAGTGATGAATTCCTTTCCAAACCTCCATTTATAGAGGGAACCTGGGTCAATCATCTTATCATTTCCCACACAGCTATACTCTTTTGGACTTTTCTGTTTAGCCCCTATGCCAGTTACCTCCCTCCACTACCTCTTTTCAGTTTCATTTTGTGTGCTATCTTCCCCCATTAGATTGTAAGCTCCTCAAGGGCAGGGATTACCTTTCTTTTTATAATTATAGCTCTTCCTGGCACATAGTAGGTGCTTAATAAATATTTATTGACTGACTTGTTCCTCCTTCCATGCTGCTCTATGGCAAAACTCCAGATGGTGACAACTGAGGTTTCTGTCTTGTACAAATATTTATTTTTCAGGTCCTACCAGTAGGGAGCTTCAAGGTGAAAAACACATCAGCTAAAAGCCAGAATAAAAGAACATTGATCTGGATTCCTTGTCTTTTGAAAAGCAGCTTGAATCCACAAAAATAATCATAAGAGATAAGATGAAGTAAGCAAAACCAGGAGAATAAATTCTATAATAAGAACATTATAAAGAAAACAACTTTGAAAGACTTGGAAATCCTGATCAATTCATGATTCCAGAGGACAAATGTCAAAGCTTGCTACTCACCACCTTCCAGAGAGATCATGGACTCGAATAAGACATACATATGTAGACATGGAAACTGTTTTGCTTGCCTATGCGTAGTTATTTTGAGGATTTTCTTTATTTTCATTTTTTAGGGGGCAGGTGGGAGGAAGAGAAAATGAATGCTTTTGTGTGTATGTGTGTGTGTGTGTGTGTGTGTGTGTGTGTGTGTGTGTGTGTGAGAGAGAGAGAGAGAGAGAGAGAGAGAGAGAGAGAGAGCAGGTAACCATGAAAAGCTGTTTAGATTTTTCCATCTCTGGGTCATTGTTCTTTAGGACAGAATCACTAGTACTGTAGCTGATAAAGGTTTTGTGAAGTGTGATGCCTTCTCAGGTCCCCAGTCACATAGCTTGTGTCAAGGAGGCCCAAATAACCAACAGAATATCAGTGGCAAAATCACTTTTGCACACGCTGCTGTCAACAGTCAGGAGGACACCTGATGTACCGCCACAAATCATGGCTTTTGGTACCTCCGTAACAGCCTCAAGTGGGTTATTGCCCCTCATCTCTAAACATGTTTCCATCTGTTTCTCTCCCTGAAAGTGTGTACAGGGATTAGTGTTATACAAACAGAGGTGCTTGAGAGGCCATTTTAACACTGGAAGAAATTATATGAGAAAAATCTCCCCCTTTATGACAACAACACACAAGGAGTTCATAAATTCATCTAGGATTGACTGTTCCCAGAGCCAAGAGGGAGACTTTTTTCATCTTATAGCTATAGCTTCTAACTCAGGCAGTTTTTGTGACTAAGGGAAACATTTCTCAAATTTTCATGTCCTTCTGACATTTCCTCTAGGAAAATCTACACCCTGATGAATATGACCTGCCCTCCTCCTCATTTGCTATCACCTTCAATTTTGTAATCCCCTAGTTGAAATCTCAAATTACCTTCAAGTCTTTACTCTTTTCCTGACCTAGACTTTACAAGGTCAGTTAGACTTTTTTTTGAGGAAAGAGTGAAGACCATGGTTTGGATTGGGATAGGGGGTATCTCTACCTGTCAAGATCCTACTAATATTTCAAGTCTCAACTTATAGTCTGCTTTCCTTGTGAAGTTTTCCATGGTTACTCATGGCCAGTATGATCTTGTTTTCCTATTAAATCCTTTATGCCACTACTTTGTGGCATAATTGTGTTTTGTCAACCAGACCATAAGGATGAAATCTCCTGATACTATGGAAAAGAAACAGATAAAACTTTCTCATGAACATGTGTTCAGGCCAAAACTTGGGTCAGTTTGGCATCCTAGGCTGTTGTTGCTAGGGTGACTAAATTAACTCGGGTCTTTTCACCCAGCACTTTTCTATAACCCACAGACAAGATAAGTGTTCCCTCAAGTAGGCATGCACATGATATTAGCTCCCTGTCTAGAGCAGAACTCAGATGTAGTATATTGGAAATTAGAGTCAGAGCACTTGTATTTGAAAAAGTCAAGTGGCAAAACACTGATATTAGAGTGAGGGGACCTGGATTCAATTCTTTTCTGTTTTTTTGGTGAGGCAATTGGGGTTAAATGATTTGCCCAGAGTCACACAGCTAATGAGTGTTATGGGCTGAGGCCAGATTTGAACTCAGGTCCTCCTGACTCTAGGGCCAGTACTCTACCCACTGCAACCACATAGCTGCCCCACTGGATTCAATTCTTGCTTCTGACATTTGCTATCTGTTCAGTCTTGGGAAAGTCAGTTAAATCTCCTCGGACCTCAGTTTCTTCATCTGTGAAATGAGGAAGTTAGCTTTTGAGGTCCTTTTTGGCTCTGGATTTGTGAATTCTACGAATGGTTTACTTTGAGCAAGACATTTCCCTTTTTTGAACCTTAGTGTGCTCACCTGTAAAATAAAGTAGTTGGACTACATCAGGGCTTTGGAAACTTGTTTTGTTATGGATCCCCCTTTGGCAAAAACCTACATACCTCTTCTTAGAATAATGTTTGTTAATTACATCCAGAATGGAAAGAAATAATAAATTTCAGGTAGTGAAAAGAAAGATGTGATTTTTCGTCCTATCCAAGTTCACGGACATTCTGAAATTTACCCGTGTACTCCTTGGGCATCCATTGGATTCTCGTTTAAGAACCCCTCAATTAGATGATGCCTAAATTCCTTTCCTTTCAGTTCCAAATCTAAAATTCATTGGAATCCCTGGAAAGATTGCCTGGGGAACAGATCCTAATGCATTTGGGGCATAAACAGAATCTCAGTCCCAGCTCCAAATCTTTTTCTGTAAGTGTTAGAACACGTCCTTCCCCTGTTATGCCTCAATATTGCCACTTGCCAGCCCTGAATGACCCTTACTACTCACCTCAGTTAAAGCAATCAGCAGTAGCTGCCTTTAGACTAGTAATGAGCATCTTCTGTGCCTGCTCAGCTTTCTTATAGATACAGCCTTCCCTGCCGCAGAGCGGCAGAGGGCTGTGGTTCCCTGAGCCCCTGCTGGGATGTTTCTCATCCCTCAATTATTAGCAGAGGAGGCTATAACTTCCAGGGCTTCTGGTAGAGTGTTTAGTATCAAGCACCAGAGCAGCAGCGATGTCTAAAGCACAACTCCTGCCTCCCCAGAGCTAATTTATTAACTATTTCGCTCACATAGTAGGCAGACAATAAATATCTGTTAAATGAATGAAGGCATAAACTATCTTCCATTGTGGTTACCTTGCTAATTACCCTAGTCATGTTAATGATCCCAGAGCTGGCACTCCCATAGGTACATATTCTGTAAAACCTTGAGAACGAAAACGAAACCTGGGAGTTTGAGCAGAATGCGAGCTTAAAATGAATCATCAGAGTGACAGGGCAGAAAAAAAAAAGCTAATGCATTTTTGGCTGAATTAATAGAATAACAATGCAAAAAGTGAAGGAAGTGATGGTCCCTCTGTGGCCTGACCAGGGCAGACATACATCTGGAGAGTTGTGGTCAATTCTGGATGCCACTTTTAGAAAGGATAATGACAGATTGGGGTCTGTCCAGAGAAGGATGACCCAGGATGGTGAGGGCCTGGAAACCATACCATGTTAGAATCTAGAGAAGAAATTGAATATGCTTAGCCCAGAAAAGAAGAGACGTGTAGCAGGGCAGGGTTAATAGATATATTAAAATATGTGAAAGCCTGTCATGTATTAGTACTTAGGATCATAGATCAGTGGCTAGCTTAGTGGTTAGTTAGACACTGTTTAGCTGAGGTCCTAGGGCCTAGCAACTTGCATCAATCTCTGTCCTTCACCAGCCATCATGATTTGCCTGGATTCATTGTTCTGAAATAGCCTGACTTCTAATTAGGGGAATTTGTTGTTGTGTTCAGTCATGTCTGATTCTTTGTGACCCCATTTGGGGTTTTCTTGGCAAAGATACTAGAGTGGTTTGCCCTTTCCTTTTTCAGTATATTAAGACAAACTGCGTTAAGTGACTTGCTCAGGGTCACACAGCTAGTAAATGTCTGAGGCCTGATTTGAACTCGCAAAGATGAGTCTTTCTGGCTTCAGGACCAGTGCTTCATCTACTGCGCCACCTAGCAGCCCCTAAACACCGCCCCTTCCCCTCAACACAGCTACTTTGCGGAGAGTTGCTACTTACAGAGCTGCTAATTATAGAAATAGCTATGGGTTTAAAAATCTAAGAATCATATCTTATCTTCTCAAAAACTGCTGGCAAGAGACCCCACAGCCAGAATCTACCTCTTCTTTTGCCAGGTGTAACACCTCACCTCTTTTGGCTCAGACGCCAATTGAGTGATGCATCATATATGGCCAACGGTAAAAATAGGGTACCTTTACATGCTCTAAGTGGGGAGGGATTGGGACTGATCTAGATCTGAGAGAAACATAAGAGAATACCTAGTTTGACTCCCTCATTTTACAGGTGAGGAAACTGAGGGTCAGAGAGATTAAATCATTTAAACAGCCTCACATAGATAGCAATTGACAAAAGCAGGATTCAAACCCACATCCTCTGACTCTAGCACGAGATTTTTCCACTATATTGTGCCATTTGTTCTGCTGAAAAGCAAAACTAGGTGCAATGAATGGATGACGTGGCAGCGAGGCAGATTTTAGCTTGAGAGAAGGAAAAACCTATTCACAGAACTGTCCGCAATTGTAATGGGATGGGGCGGGGGGGTCAGGAAGGAGTACTAGATGAGCTTGCCATCATGGAAAGATAGCAGACGGAGGCTGGAGGGCAGGCTGAGGTGATCTTCAGGAGGTCTTACAGCTCTGAGGTTCCATGTGCTCATACATAGCTCATGGCTCCCCCAGAGCAAATGCAGACGCTGGCCTTGCCACCCTTTGACAGCACAGGAAGGAGTGTCTTTGCTTCTGTGTTCCTCATCAGACTCCATTACTGCCTCAGAAGAGGACAGATAATCATTCACTGCCGCATCTCGGATTAATTTAGTATCTGATAGGATACTCACAGAGTGGAAAAGGGCCTTACATGGGTCCTAGGTATGATGGTTGCTTGGATTTTGACTAATAAATGCAATGAATTCTTTACCTTCTTCTCTTCCTTTTTCTTTCCACTAACCATCAGCTGTAGGTAGATGGACTTGTTGGGCTTAAAGATGAAGTGACAAATGTAATGAATTCTCTGCCTCCTTTCTTCTCCCTCGCTAATCATGAGCTGGAGGTGAAGACCCTTATCCGAAGACCAGGAGGGAAGATCTGAGTTTTACCTCCCTCCTTCTTAAGCCTGTCGTTTTTGTTGTTGTTGTTGTTGTTGTTGTTTTAGCTTTCCCAGACTCATGAACTTCTTGGCCTTTATAGCTCTGCTTGACTGTAAAGGCGATGTGTATGATAGTAGAGAAATGGGTGGCAACCTTTCTCTGGAGGTTTTGCCAGTGTTTGCACTTTAAATTAGGCTTTCCCTGCCCCTCCCCACCAGGTTCTTTGCATAACCAGCACTGAAAAATATATCTTGCATTTGGCTCCCCTTTACTTGAAAAGGCCTCATGTGCAAACCTGGCTGACACTTGTCCAGTAATTACCTCCCACTGGATTTAACTTATTCACATGCATCCTTCCTTTCTTGATGAATCCAGAGGGTCTTCATTACCTTTTAGCGCATGCACACTTGCCTAGATCAATAAGCCTAAAGAAAGCAAATAGTGGAAAAAGCCAGGATGTTCTGTTCTTCCCTGTGTTGTTGTTTTTTTTTTTAGTATACACATTTTATATTCTGCCTTTAAAGCTATTTCTGCCACACAGCTGCTTTTCCAAGAAGGCAAAGACTCCTTCCTACAGGCCCTGCTTGTCCCGACATCTACCTTGGTTATCCTTTCACAGGATTTGATTTCTGCAGTCAGTTGTATAATGAGGAAGGAGTGCGCAGTAGGTTTGGAGATTCCTATTAACCAGGTCATCCATGAATCTATTTTTGTGAGTTTCGTATTAGAAATAGCAGGAAACACAATGATATTTAAGCACAGCCACTTACGAGAGCTTGGCAAAAGAAAAGAAAAGAAAAAAATATCTGTGAGCTTTCTTCACACTTGATATTTGAAAATGTGGTACTATATTTTGCCAGATTCTAAGCGCCTTGACTCTGTTTATATTCCAGGGTATCAATGAAGGTCATGAATGATGAAAGCTGATTTTAAATGCCAAACTTTAATACATAGCACTAGTCAAACTCCATTTGGAGTGCTGTGTCTAATTCTACACACCACATTTTAGGAGGTACTTTTGCAAGCTGGAGTGTGTCCATAATAGGACATTCAACTTGGGGAGAAATCTTGGGAACCACGTCACAGAAAGGTTAGTTGAAGAAAATACTTTCTCCAGGTATCTGAAGACTATCATGTGGTAGGAACACTAGACTTTTTTGGGGAGGTGGTGTTCCAGAAAGTAAAAGCCAAGTTCAAGTGTGGTAGATTTTAGCTGAATACAAATAAAAAACTTTCCGTTAACCAAATCTGTCTAAGGGCAGCTAGGTGGTGAGGTGGATACAGCACAGGACCTGATGTCAGGAATGCCTGAGTTAAAATCTAGCCTCATGTACTTACTAGCTGTGTGACCCTTGGGCAAGTCACTTAACCCTGTTTGCCTCAGTCTCCTCATCTATAAAATCGGCTAGAGAAGGAAATGGCAAACTGCTCCAGTATCCTTGCCAAGAAAACCCCCAAGTAGAGTCACAAAGAGTCAGACGTTACTGAAACGACTGAACAACAAGATCTGTCCATCTACAGAATGAATTACCATTAAACGTATTCAAGCAGATGTGCATGAATGTGAGATGTTCATCTGATCTGTCAAGATGTTGTAAAGGAGCTTTGGAGGCTGAGGTTAAAGATTTCTTAATAATTACAATATTAGCAACAACAACAACTCATGGTGATATAGTGCTTCCAGGTTTACAGAGCTGTTGTTGGTTTTTGGTGAGGTAGTCAGGGTTAAGTGACTTGCTCAGGGTCACACAGTTAGTAAGTATCAAGTGTCTGTGGCCAGATTTGCTCTATCCACTTCAAACTCACCAGAGTTCTTTCTTCAAAAATAGCTCAGTGAGGTAGATAGTTTAAGTGTGCTTTTCCATTTTCTTGGCAAGTAAACAAATGCTTAGAGAATAAGTAGTTTACTTTTTTGGGGTATTTTAAATTTAGGTTTGTTTTATTTAAGTTTAATGTTAATTCCATGCTGTGTTTCAGTAAGAACAATACAGATTTTGTATCTGTGGCTCCAGTCAGATATCTAGTAGTACAAAATAGCATCAAGGTACAGATGACCCTCCCTCACAGCAGGTTAGTAATTTACAAATGGCCACATATCTAGCGTGTGTCCAAGTTGGGATTCAGATCCAGGTCCCATGAATTCAAATTCTATGCTCTTTTCATCATGTTAGTCTGAATTTAAGATAAACATAAGCATGATAATTTGGGAGTAGATGTAATTATGGATATATGCACTGACTTCTTGAAACTTTTTTATGAGGTAGACACGGTGAATTTGGATCAGTTAGCCCGTGAGCAAGAAAATATCCTGAAACAGGCCACTGTGGCTCAAATGAGGAGTGAAAGGTGAACGTGGAACCATTATGACTACTGCTCTGACCAGTTCAGGCAGATAGAAATTATTTGGCTTAGTAATTGAGATATTTTAAAATCATTGGACATAGCAGCTTAACTCTCTCTCTCTCTCTCTCTCTCTCTCTCTCTCTCTCTCTCTCTCTCTCTCTCTCTCTTCATTTGGTTTCTAGACCAAATTGGTTGGTCTAAGTACTAAGATACAATAAAAGTACTGGAATTTGGTTCTTGCCTTGACTCTTCCAGTAACCAATCAGATAATTTTCATAATCTTTCTTGGCTCCAATTTCCTTATTTATAAATAAAGTGAAAAGGGGAGGGGTTAGAGCACCAGGTCTTATGGAAGAAATGAGATAATGAGTTTCTGATATGTCATAAAACTAGTAGAAGAAAACCATAGTAGTAATAGGCAAGTTACTTCATCTTCCCTGGTCTCAGTTTCCTTCATTTCCATAATGAAGGGTCCAGACAAGATGATCTCCAATTTATTTTTCAGCTGTTAATATATTATGAGCTTATGGAAATTGCTCAGACATTTTATGAAGTCATATTCTGCTAAAAGCATCTGAAAAATTCTTAATTTATAATGGTCCTTAATGTCTAAGTGTCAACTGACTGTCGATTGATTGATCGACCAATGCAGATGACGGGGAAAATAGGAGATTCCTACAGAGACTAATATGGGGCAGAGAATAGAGTTAAAATTAATAATAGACACATGCAGAAGATATAAGCAGGAGTATATAACTGAAGAACACAAAAGAATAGTGTCAGGAAGGCCAATATTCTTAAAAAAAAGGCTTTTGAAAAATCCAAGGGATACCAAAAGGAACTTTTCTAATTATATCTGAACAAGACTAAGAAAGAAGAAGGGAAAGACCTATTTCTTAGGATGGTTAAGATAATAATAACAGATGTCCTAGGAAAAGAATAACTACTCTGCTTCTTTTTTACTTCTGACTTTTCCGTTAAGAACTATCTTTAGAATTGAAAGATAGGTTAAACATGGTTAAGAATTAATTGAAACTGGATACAGTAAAGGAATACCAACATCTCTAAGTTTGTTCAATTCTCCTGGCCTAGGTAGATTAGAGATCATTCCCCAGGGCACAAAAGCAATAGCCAGATAATAGTGAATGCCAGAAAATTATCTTTGTGGAGAATGGAAGAGATGGTGAGAGACTGGACAAATGTGGTTGTGATTCCCCTCAAAGAAGGCATTGGTGATGGTTGTTTAGTTGTTTTAGTCATGTCTGATTCTTCATGACCATTTTTGGGAGTTTTCTTGCCATAGATACTGGAGTGGTTTGCCATTTCCTTCTCCAGTCAAAGAAGGTAGACTTTGCGTGTCCAAAGGAGGCTGCTCCAGATGATGAGGGAATCTCCAAACAATTTCCTATGAGGATGCCTGAAATGTTATTAGGAATTGGAGAAGTCTTTGTGGGCATCTCAAACTCATCATCTGTTAGACAGAATTCATTATCTTTCCCCTCAAACCTTACCCTCTTCTAGACTTCTCTTTTATTTTTTAATGCACTTGTACCATCCTGGCCACCCAGACTAGCAATGTCTATGTCTTCCTTGAGTCTCCAATCATATTCATCTTCCATATCCAAATCCATTGTCAAATCCAGCTATGCTGCCTACTTGTGATTCTTCACACATCACTGTCCATCTCCTGTCTTCCTGCCTTTGCTTGGGGTGCATTCTGTTCTTGGAATGCTCTTTTTCCTTACCTCTCCCTTTTAGCTTCCCTGGCTTCCTTCATTATCCTGCTCAAATCCTACCTTTTTTGAGGAGCCCTTTCCCATTCCCCCTCACTGCTGGACCTTTCCACTCAGAGATTACCTTTAATATACTCTGTATATTTTGTATGTACCTAGTTAATTTCCATGTTGTGTCTCCCCATTAGAATGTGAGCTGCTTGAGGTCAGGGACAGTTTTTGCCCTTTTGTATCTCCAGTGTTATACCACTGTGCCTGGCACACAGTAGTCATTTAATAAATGCTTGTTGACCAATCAACTTATTGATTGACAAGATCTACTATCATGGAGGTGGGAGGGTGGGATTTATTCTGTGACCTATTTGAGGGCAGAGTAAAGGGTAAATTATTTTAATCTTCAATCGACCTCTCTTGCCAAAGCTTAGAAGTATCCAGATATGGAATATACTACCTTTGAGGCAGTCTGTGCTAATTATCAGAGGAGTTCAAGGAGAGGCTTGATAATAACTTTTGAAAGACCATGAGGGATCAATCTGTGAACTGAGTGGCCTCTAAGGTTTTTTTCTGAGATTCTATGATTATAGGTACTTTCTGCTCTACAATTCTGCAATTCCCCTGCCTCCAATACAACCCCATTGCAATGGTTAGTGCAGCCATTTATATGAGTTCAGAAAATTGGAAAATAGCTGGCTGTGCAGTAAGAAGGAGGTGGTTGTGGGGAAAAACGGAAGCAAACTAGGTCAGCTGGTAGGATGGGTCAGAACAACAACACAGAAGTGTGATAGAGAGTTAAGGAGAAAGGGAAGGGGCTCAGGATGAGGATGTCCAAGAGCAGAAATGGAGGTATGCATGTGGGAACATGTCTCCCCTTCATATACTTTCTATTACAATTGTATTTCACTCTGGCAGCTTCAGTCAAAAATATTTGACTGTGATTTCTTTTCTCCCCTGAAAGTTAAAGGCTAAGTGATTCTATCTATGTATCTATCTGTAATGTGTGTATGTATATATATGTATACATACATATGTATATATACACATACACACATCTGTACACATACACATATACATACGTATATGGTGTATCTATATGTATTTCATTTTGTATGTTCTGGTGTATATGAATTGTGTGTTGTTTTCATGAACCCGAACCCCTTGGATATATTTATCGTAAGTTCAGAGTCTTACGGCTAAAGTGGACTTTAGAACTCAATTAGTCCAAACCTATCATTTTACAGATGAGTAAATCGAGGCTCAGGGGAGTTAGGTTGGAGTTCACTTAAGGTCACCCAAGTGGAAGGATCAGAGATGGGATCTGAATCCCAGAGGTTAACCAGGTCAGTTCCTGGACTATCACATATTGTCTTCTAAAAACCACTGACATTTGTTCACCTAGGCTCAGTTTATAGATCTTCAGCGAAAGGGAACTTAGCACCTTCTGAAGCAGCCCATTCTGCCAGAGGGCGGCTGGAACTGTGAGCAAGTGTTTCCTTATGTGAAGTCTAGCTTATGCTTTTAGTCACTTCCACTACTCACTGCTTCTAGTTCTGCCCTCTGGGGCCATGCAGATTAAGTCTAATCCCTCTTTCATATTAGAGTCTTTTAATTATTAAAATGAGTGAATGAAAATCATTTATTAAGCTCTTACCATGTGCCAATCCCTCTTCTAAGACTGCTATAGTTTCCCCCTAACCTTATCAAGTCTTGTACACAGTAAACATGTCCAGTTTCCTAATATAACACGGTCAACTTCCTGCTCATCCTCCTTTGAACACGTACTGGCTTTTCAGTTTCTTTTCTAGAACTGGAAGCCGAGAACTGAACGCCACACCGAGTAGGCCCTGGTCAAGGCAGAGGCCAGTGGGGCTAAAACCTCCTTTTATATGGATCCTTGTTCATTGTGGGTGCAGCCTGAGCTGACTTGACTCTCATGTCATACTCTTGATTCATAGGCAGCTCGCAGTCCACTAAATTTTTTCTTTACAAATTGGGGTTATGTTGACTTGCTCTTTGGAACCAGGCTGAGGTATGGAGGGAGAGAGGGAGGAAGACAGAGGGAAGGGAAAAGAGGGTGAAGAGGGGAGAGAGAAGAGGAGGAGGGGAAGGGGAGAGGGTTAGAGAGCAGAGAGAGAGAGAGAGAGAGAGAGAGAGAGAGAGAGAGAGAGAGATGCTGTAATTCATTGTTAGCATATGGCTACATTGTACATTCTTTGCATATTATGGTACACGATATTAAGGAAGAATGGCAGATCTAATTCAGCTTTCAGCCTCTCAGTATAGCAACTGAACTCAGGGACTTAATTTTACTTTGCTTAGAGGCAGTAGATTTCAGTTCAATTTATTTGAGTAGAAGAATTATCCAGACTTCTTGTTTCTTATGGGAACAGAATACATAGTTAGGTGTTTTTATGAGCATAAAAAAAAATTCCCGATGACCTAGTTTGGAACCATAACAAGGTAGCTAGATGGCACAGTCAATAAGGCACAGGACTTGGAGTTAGGAAGACCTGAATTCAAATTTAGCCTCAGACACTTACTAAGTGTGTGCCTCTGGGCAAGTCATTTAACCCCTGTTTACCTCAGTTTGCTGAACTGTAAAATGGGGATCATAATAACACTGACCTCCCAGGGTTGTTGTGAGGATCATATAATATTTGTAAAGCACCTAGCATAGTGCCTGGCACATAGTAGGTACTATATAAATACTCATTACCTCCTCTTTCCTCACCTCCTCCATAAAGAATAGCAAGGTTGAAGGAAACCATGGTCAATTTCTCGACTAAAATATGGTTCAAGTTTCACATTTCAGCTCTGGTCTTTATCACCTACGTCACATGGGACAGTCACTTAACCTTTCTAGGTCTCAGTTACCTCTGCTATGAAACGACATTGCTGACTGGATGACCTTGAAAATTCTTCCCAACTTTCAATCTATGAACTTACGATCATATTTTCCTAATGGTATAGGGAAGTGTTTCCTAACCTTTTCTAATATAGGCCTTTTCTACATAAAAAAGGAAAATTAATAAACTCCTGCATGATATATGATTAGTATTGAGTGATTGAGAAAATAAATGATAAAATACATACTAGAAAATCATGAACTCTTCCAGGTGATTTTATATTTTGTTAATTATAACAGCATCTACATACTTTTGGAAAAACAGCAATGCATACATAAAGGATGAATATTTGTTTTGTCTGTGGATGATATCCTTGCTTGTTTATGGATTCACGGTTCTACTACAAAAGTCTTCATGATCGCCTAAGGGCCCATATAGGTTACAGGTTTGGGAACTACAAGTATGAGTCGTTATACTTTTTGGAGTGTAAACTCTTTGAGGTCAGAGACTGTTTCATTTTTGTTTTTGTATATCCTACACCTAACACCTTTCTTGGCGTGGAGTTGGTGCTAAATGAATGCTTGCTGATTGATGGAATTGTTAACAAGCTAGGATTATGAAATCTTAATTGAGAGTTACGGCAATATCAAAACAATAGATTTATTTCTGTTTTTTTCTGTTGGTCTCATTTTAGCCAGATGAAGTCTCCTGACTTGGACCCGGATTTGTTTACGGAAAGTTACTGCAAGGTGTGCAGTGCTCAGCTGATCTCTGAGTCTCAGCGTGTGGCGCATTACGAGGTCAGTTTTTGTTTTTCATTCACAGCATAAAGATGAAAGGGAAGAGTGATATTTCCCTTGGCTCTAGGGAAATGCAGGAGTCTTTAGAATGCTCCCTTCTGAACTATGAGCCCAGCTTCAAGAATGCATGATGGATGTTCAGTCAGAAACTGAGAGCAAAGATTATCTGGAAGAACTAGGAAAGGCCCCTTGTCCTGATAATATTCTCTTCTCTGCTGTTCACTCATGTGTTAAACTTTTTTTCCAGGAGAAAAAAAATGAAAACAACAGCAGCAACTTCATCTTTAAAATGAATGGGTTGGACTAGGTAATCTTGAGGTTCCTCCTAGTTCTAAATCTATGATTCTATTATTCTTTTGTGCTGGTTATGGCATAGTTTAGTGGGAAGAGTGCTAGACTTAAAGTCTGTGGAATTTTGCTTTCAAATCCTGATTAAGAAACTAACCACGTCACCATGAACAAGTCATTTTACTAGCCCAGCTCTCAAAGAGCTCATATTCTGCTGGAGAAGATAAAATATAAATAACTAAGAATGTGTAAGATTATAAACAAAGTAGATGGAAGGTCATCCCAGGAAATTAGCAGCTATGGAGATTGGAAAAGGCCTTGTGCAACAAATAGCACTTGAGTGTTGAAGAAAGGCAGGGAAGCCAGGAGACAGAGATGAGGAAGGACACAGAGCATTCCAGGCATAGGAGATAGCCAGTGGAAAGGCATAGACATGAACGAAATGGAATGGCATTTTTAAGTGACATTTTTGATTATGCCCATCTAGTTGGGTCATAGATACAATGAGAGAGTAAGTACAAGAAGACAGAAAATATAGGAAGGGGTCAGGTTATGAAGGGGTTTAAATGCCAAACAGAGGAGTATATATTTTGTGTTGGAGTCACCAAAGCTCATTTAGAAGTAGAGTGAAATCATCAGATCTATACTTTAAAATAATTACTTTAGCAGCGGAATGGAGGATGGATTGGAGTGGAGTGAGATTGAGGGAAGGAGACCAACCAGAAAGCTATTGCAAACGTCCAAGAGAGAGGCGATGAGGGTTTAGACTAGGGTGGTGGATATATAACTGAAGATATGGGGAAATACACGAAAGATGTGATGAAATTAGAAACAGGGTTTAATAATGATTGGATATGTGCAATGAGTGAGAGGAAAGTAAGATAACACAGAGTCTGTGAACCTGTTTGGCTAGGAGGATGGAGCCTTTGACAGTAATAAGACAGCTTAAAAAAAGGGAGGGACTAGGGAGAAATAAAATGAGTTTTGTTTTGGAGATGTTGAGTTTGAAATTGTTATAGCACATCCAGTTTGACATGTCTAAGAAGAAGTTGTAGACGTATGACCATAGATAGCTCAGCAGAGAAATTAAAGCCAGATGTATACATCTGGGAGTTCTCTGCATGAGATAAGCATTGAACCCATGGATGCTGATCAGATGACCAAATGAGGTAATATACAGAAAGACAGAGAGAGGGAGAGAGAGAGAGAGAGAGAGAGAGAGAGAGAGAGAGAGAGAGAGACAGACAGACAGACAGACAGACAGACAGACAGACAGACAGACAAAGAAACAGAGAGACAGACCCAGGAAAGAGCCTTGGAGGAAATTCACTATTTGTGGATGTGACATGCATGAAGAACCAGAGAAGGCACTTAAGAAGGCACAGCCAGACAGATAGGAGGAGAGCCAGGAATGAGTAATTGGCCTTTTTTAAAAAAAATTATTTTCTTCTCCTTCTCCCTTCTCTTCTTCCTCTGGATACTTCCAATTGCTTCTATTTACTACCTATGTGATTATGGGCAATCACTCCCTTTCTAGAGGCAATAGATAGACTGCTGGGGCACTTGGTTGCCAAGTAACCAAAAAGAAAAGTCTTCTGACATCTTTTTTCCCCTCATGAATGTTCATCTTACAAGAAATTTGTGGAATCATTTGAAGAGTAAAAAAATTTTTTTTCACTAAGTAGCTAGGAAGACCTGAGTTCAAATCTAGTTTCAGAAACCTCCCAACTGTGTGACTCTGAGCAAGTCATTTAACCTCTACTTGCTTGAATTTTCTCAGCTGTAAAATGGGGATAATAATAAAGCACCTACGTTCCAGAGTTGCTATGGTGATCAAATGAGATAATATTTGTAAAGTGCTTAGCACATTGTCTGGTATGTAGTAAGCCTAATACATCCCTTCTCCCTTTTCTTTAGGACTCAACTTCTCCACATGGAGGGGATTAGAATAAATGATCTTTTATGTTCCTTCCCATCTTAGAATTCCATATAAAGCTCTATGATCCCATAGAAATTCAATTAGATAGATGTAGGGGGGTGATTTAGTACAGCAGAAAGAATATTTGTGCTATTCAGAGGACTTGAGTTCAAATCCTCTATATGTACTGCATGATTTGGGGCAAGTCACTTAATCTCCTTGGACCTCAGTTTCCTCATGAGTCAAGTGAAGAAGTTGGAATAGTTGGTCTCCGAACTTTCTTCAAGCTCTAGGGCCATGATTTTATAATTAAGTGATACCAGAGGTTTGGCTATGTTACAAGGGATGGTGAGAAAAAGTGTGAGGGTATTTCATGGCTTAGGAAGAGTGGTACCAAAAAAAAAAAGATAGATGTCATAGGTAGTAGATGGTAGAAAGGGAGAGAAGGCTCCTATGACAGAGATATAACTTGCTTTGCATTTTGATGAGGGTTGGTCCAGACTGAATCCCTTTTGTTTTCCAAAGAATCCCTATCAGTGGAAACACGAGATCCCAAGTGTAACAACTCGGGAGTTATTTTTGATTGGCAAATGAGCCAGCAACTTTCCTGTTGTTTGCTAAGTCTGACAAATGCCTGATGTGACAATCTTTGCCATGGCTTACCAGAGCCAATATTTTTGATGAAGGCAAAAAAAAATTACTCCTCAAATGATGATTCCACTAATTTCTTGTAAGACAAACATTTGTGAGGAAGGGGAGGAAAAAGATGACAGAAGACTTTTTTTTTTGTTATTGTTACTTGGCAACCAAGTGTTAGGGAAAGGAAACAAAAACAAAAAAAGCAGGCTCCAAAAGGAGAACAGCAGCAGGGTTTAAATAAAGAAGTGTTTTATTGTGGGGTGTATTGTGCTATCTTGCCTAGGCCACATTTAAACGGTGTCCTTGTAACCCTGCCCACTGTTTCTTTTGTTGTTGCCATGTGAACTTGCCAAGTCAGGTCTGTGATTTGATGACAACTAGGGGGAAAATGTTTGAAAAAATCCAATTAGTTAGATGTGCGATTACAGAATTGTGGAATCTCAGATTTGAAAGGTCTGAGAAGTTACCTAGTTAAGCCGTATCTAAGTAGACATCACCTCAGTGGCATCCTTGGCATGTGATTATCCAGAATATATTTAAGAACCTCCAGGGAAGAGGAACACATTATATCCTAAGCAAGCCCATTCCAATTTTGGACAACTCCTATTGTTAAGTATATTTTGCTTCTATTCTTTCTGCAAGTACTACTCATTTTTCTTGGTTAAGTCCTGGAGAGCGCAGCAGGTTAAGACCAATCCCTCTTTTACTTAACAGCCCTTCAAACACTGAGGGCAGCTACCATGTATCCCCTAAGCTTTCTCTCTTCAGGCTAAAGCATCCTTTAGTTCCTTCAAATGATCTTCCTAAGGCACAGTTTCCAGTCTGCCATGATACTGATCACCTTTGGCCTTCGGTCATCATAAACTGGAGAGCAGGGACCATTTTTTTGTTTGGTTTGGTGTGGTTTTGACTGGTTTGATTTTAAATCTCTAACTCCTAACAGAATGTTCTTATACCTTGCTCTTCCTTATCTCTCTTTACTCAACTGTTGCCAAATCTGATAATTTCTATTTCTGCAATTTCTCTTGCATATGTCCTTCCACTTCGCTTATAAAGCCACTGTCATCGTTCAGAGCCTCATCATCTCTCACCCAGACTATTGTGATAGGTTCTATCCTTCACACAGCTGCCAAAGTTATTTTCTTAAAGTGCAACTTTGATCATATCCCCCCAACCAACAAACTTCAGTGGCTCCCCATTACCTTTATAATTAAATATAAACCCCTCCATTTGGTATGTAAAATTCCTTACAACCTGACCCTTTTCTTCCTAATTAGTGTTCTTGAACTTTACTCCCTGCCTCAAACTCTGTATTCCAGTCATCTGGGCCTATATGTTGTTTTGCACGCACAATGCTCCATCTCCCATCTCTGTGTCTTTGTATTGTCTGTCTCCTATACCTGAAATACATTCTCCTCATCTCCACCTCCTAGAATCTTTTTTTTTCAGAACTCAGCTCAAGCGCCAACCTTCTTCATAAAGTTTTCTCACCCTTCCCAACCTCCCCTTTAATCAGCTCCCAGAGAACCTTTTCCCCAGACTCCCTTGTATTCATTATGTAAATATTCTGCATAGACTTGTACATATTTGTGTTATCTCCCTCATTATGACATAAGCTCCTGGGGAAGAGAGGATTTTTTTTCCATTTGGATCCTCAACTTCATACACAGAGAGCACTTAGTAAAGGCTTGTTGACTGATTGATATATTAGGTACTTAATAAATGTTTACTGGACTGGATTGTTCTCAATCTCCAGTTGACACAGTCATTGCATTGCACCCTCACTGGGGAGGAGAGAATTGTGTGGAAAATGTATTAGTGTTTATTGAATGTATGGGAACACAGAAGAGGTAGAGGAAATAGAAACAGTGACAATAGTTATATCATTAGAAGTATGTAAGCTCTACAATCAACACTGCTGCAAATCAGCCAAACATTACATAATTTCCCATTAAACACGGATGAAAACAGCTGAATGATATTTCACGGAGGAGCTCTAGGCAGAGCTTAAATACTGTCACTGAGACAGTGCAACATTCTATCTCACCTCAAAACTCAACCAGACCAAACAAACCATTCTTTCCCCCATAGAGCTGTGAACATAAGCTGTGTCTACGTGACATCCAAACAACCACTCTATTCATTAGGGGGAAAATCAGTCAGACTGGCCATTTAGCACTTGGCACTGTATGGATGCAGAAACTGGTTTGCTGCTTAACTTTTCAGTTTTTTATTTTGGTATTATAGAGGCAAGGTTTACTGGTATAGTGAGTATCATGATGGGCTTGGGGTGAGGAAGACCTCAGTTCAATCTTTCTTTATTAGTTATGTGATCTGGGGCAAGTCTCATAACCTTGATGGTCCTCAGGAAGCTTCCTGTGACTTTTTTTTTT
The DNA here is from genome assembly GCF_003287225.1 of Phascolarctos cinereus. Lineage (NCBI taxonomy): Eukaryota > Metazoa > Chordata > Mammalia > Diprotodontia > Phascolarctidae > Phascolarctos > Phascolarctos cinereus. The sequence goes on along the minus strand of NW_027555625.1, from coordinate 133,521,832 downwards.
AACCAAGTCAAAAATAGTTTCTTGATCTATATCAGTGGAGTCAATTCCCAAAATGGGAGCTTTCCAAACTGCAAAATCAGGGCTGTTTTGCATATTTGTTTGTTTTGGTATTATGTAGACATAGGCATAGGATTAGAAAGCCTCTGTAGAAAGAATAAATCTTTTTTCCTTTTTAAAAAATACATTTTATTCGTCTTTTGTTTTTATTTCACCTACAATTCCTACTGTATTCCTCTCCATACCCCTCCCAAAGAGTCAACCCAGATAGCTAAGCATAAAAGAGGGGGGAAAACAGATCAACAATACAAACCAACCTATCAAAAGATTTTTTTATTAGATGCAATTAATATTAAGTGCCTACTATGTGGCAGGCACTGTGCTAAGCACTGGGAAAACAAAAAGAGGAAAAACAGTCTTGCCCTCAAGGAGCATTCCATCTAATGAGGGAGATATAGTATTCCATAGCTATTGTACTCTTTCTATAAAGAAGTAGAGGAAAAATGCATTCTCTTCTTTAGGGCCAAACTGAAACATTACAATTTCCCAACATTCAATTTAAATTGTTTGGTTATAATTCTTGCTATTCACATTATTGTATTCATTGTATATTGCTTTTCTGCTTAGGTTTATTTCACCATGAACCAAGTCATATTGGTCTTCCCATGCTTCTCTATTAACATTTATTAATTCTTACAATACAGTAACATTCCCTTACATTCACATACTACAATCTATGGTCCTTAATTGATGGGTATCAATTTTGTTTCCAGTTCTTTGCTGCCACCTAAAGTACTATGATAAATATTTTGATGTAAGCTAGGTCCTGATTAGTGCAAATAATGAATCCCAAGAAGTAGTGACATATATTCAAAATTATACTTATATAAAATATCATGTTTGGTTCCATCCCAATGGAAAAGGACAATGTCAAGTTGAATAATGTGTCCCCTTCTTAGGATTTGTTACTTGCACTAATTAGGACCTACTTGTATATGTGGTCTTTTTTTGTCATCAGTCTCATCAGGGTATATGTCCAGTGGAGGAATCTCTATATAGAAGGATTCACACATCTCATTTTCTTTGCATAATTCCAAATTGCTTTTCACACACAAAAAAAATGAAAACGACCTTTTTTCTCAAATGTTCACTTAGAGAAAATAACGTGTGCCTATTGTGTGTCCAAGATTGTGCACAACATCACGTAGAAAACAGAAATTACATATGAAGGTAACACCTATGCACCTGAAACAATTATATAGTAACATGTAGTTGCATATAATTAAATATAAAAACATGACATAGGACATGCATGGTATAGGATTCCTGATGAAGGAGAGTTGGTGCAGACTGAAATTGTCAAGAATGGTTTCTCAGTGAATGTAAAGCTTTGTGGGAGTTTAAAGAATAGATAGCATTTGGAAAGACCAAGAAACAGAGGGCAGAGCATTCCAGGAAGGGTAATAAAAACATGAACAATCAACCAATCAATAAATATTTATTAAGTGTCTACTAGATGTCAGGCACTGTGCTAAGTATTGAGAATACAAAAAAAGGCAAAAGACAGTTCTCACTGTCAAGGAGTTTGTAATCTAATGGAGGAGCTTACAATAACAAAGACATAGAAGTTAGAATAAGGAGGATGTGAAGATAATGGATTAAACTGAACTGGTTAACATTTAAAGGATCTGTATTCTAGTCATGGCCCTATGAATGACTATTTGGGCAAGTCACATCTCTCTGAGGGTCATCAATTTCTTCATCTGTAAAATGAGAGGGTTGGACTATATGACTTTTATATCCATCCAGCTCTAACATATTCTGGATCCAAGTAAGTAATTTCCTAGAGTGTCCAAATGCTACCTATCTTTTAAGACTCAGCCTCATTTTCCTATCTATTCTGCTTCTCTGGTTATTATCAGGTTACAATAAAATCTTTGTCCTATGAATAACAGGTCACAGATTTGTGGATTGTTAGAGTCAGAAGAGACTTTATATCATATACTCCAACCCCCCCATTTACGTATGAGGAAATTGAGTCCCAGTGAGATCAACTTGTTCAAGATGATGAAGCTAGTTAGACAGCCTTAGTTCTAGCCCAGATCTGACACTGATTCCTAACCCAGTACTCTTCTATCTAGAGCATGCTGTCCGTACTATTCTTTTAAAAGTTGTCATATGATCATAACCCAGCTTGTCAGTCAAAAAACATATATTAATCATTACTACATGGAGGCAGCTGGGTGGCTCAGTGGATAGGGCACTAGGCCTGGAGTCAGGAAGACCTGAGTTCAAATCTGGCTCCAGACACTTACTAGCTGTGTGATCCTGGGCCAGTCACTTAACTGCTGTTTGCCTTAATCCACTAGAGAAGAAAATGGCAGACCATCCTAGCATCTTTGCCAAGAAAACTCCATGGATGGTATGATCCATGAGGTCATGAAGAGTCAGACACGACTGAATGATTGAACAACAAAAACAGTATTTGAGACACTGTGCTGGATATACAAAGAAAGAACCCCCTCTCCACAAAAAAGGAAAAGAAAAATAAAAATGGTCTTTGCCCTTAAGAAGAATACATTCTGGTGGGGCAGACAAAGATGAAAATAAACTAGGTGCATACAAAATATGTACTGAGTAGATGGAAGGCAATCTGAAAATGGAAGGCACTAGTGTCTGGTCTTTTGTAGAAAGTGAGATTTGAGCTGAATCTTGAAGGAAGACAGCAAGATTAAGAGGTAGGGGTGAGGGAGCAGAGTATCTCAAGCAGAGATGACAGCCATTGTAAAAGCATGCAAATGAGAGATGGAATGACATTTTCTAGGGACTGAAATTGGCCCAGTGTATCGAGATCATAAGAGTACATGGAGCAGAGTAAGGTAAGGTGGAAGAAAACAGGAAAAGTGGGAAGAAGGGGCTAGGTTAGGAAGGACTTTAAATGGTAAACAGAGGTGTATATATTTGACTCTCAAGTAGGAGTTAGAAATAGTAAGACCTATAATTTTGAGAATTCACCTTTGTAGCAGAGTGGAGAATGAATTGGAGTGGGGAGAGACCTGTGACAGAGAGACCAATTATAATCCCATTGCAGTAGTCCAAGAAAGGTGATAAGAACTTGAATTATCATGGTTATAGCTGTAAGAGTGGAAAGAAAACTCACATTAACATGACATGGTAAAGTTTGCCCAATAATTTTTTCAACAACCTTGCTAGGCAGTGTAAGTATCATTGCCACTATTTTATGGAAGACGAAGCTTAGGTTCAGAGAGGTTAAATGACTTGCCCATGATCACACAGTTCATATAAGCTCAAGCTTAGATTTGAACTTATATCACCTGACCCCAAGTTCACTTTCTTTTCTTTTCTTTTTCTTCCTTTCCCTTCCTTTCCTTTCTCTCCTCTCCCTCCTTTTCCCTTCCCTTTCTTTTCCCTTTTCTTTGTTTTATTGATGCTTTTAGTTTTTACACTACTGTCGCTTCCCAATAACTACCATGCCTTCCCTATGAACTCTTCATAGGAACAAAGAAAGACAATTAAGCAAAACAAACCACCACAGCAATGACATCTGACAGCTCGTGGAGCATTGCACACTTGTGGTTAACAATCTCTCTATAGAGAGAAGGCAAATGTGTTTTTCACGGATCCTTGTTCAGTCATTGCATTTAATCTGAGTTTGAATGTCTCTTAGTATTACCTCCATTTAAATTATTGTGGTCATTGGGTGTATTGTTTTCTTGATTCTGCTTTTTTTGCTCTGTATCATTTCATATAAGTCTTTCCACATTTCTTATAATTTCTCATATTCATTGTCTTATTGTATAATAATATTTTCCTAGATAGCATTGTTTTCTGCCCTTGTATTTAACACACACATATATATGTATGGATACATATGTACATATACATACATATATACATATGTGTATATTTATACATACATATAATTATTTGCCTTTCCCCTCCTAAACTCAGGAATATGATTTTATGTGTCTTTATATCTCCCCATAGTCTCTGGCATAGTGATAGGCTTACATCAGGGCGCTGAATAAAGGGATTTTTGTTTTTATTGATTTTTAGATATTGATTCTATATGGGAGGGTAGATGACACTGAAGAGTGGTGTTATATTGTAAGTATACATTTGAGCTCAAGGATAACTGACCGGAAAGTACTTCAAAATCAGAAGTGACATTTTCGTAGTAATAGATAAGGAAAGTTCTTAACAACGTTGGGAAACTATCCAGATGTCTATGAAGAAGTTCTTATGGCAAAGAAATTTAGAGAATGAAATTTTGAAGTAACAACATTACCCATGAGTCTGGCTTCACTGGCCACAGTTTGAGAACGGGGAAAAAAATGCCTCATTGTAACTCAGTACCCGAGACTGTGAAAACTATCATCATACCTCCATCCATTTAGTGATAGGCACAGTGGCCCAGGGAGTCTTCTGAAAACCTAATTTTCTTGCTTCAGCTGTTTTGACTGGCCTAGAAAGGAATACTGACCTTCTGTAGCTTTTGCTTAATATAAAGGAACAATTGACAGGGGCTCTATTCTGCTTTTATTGGGCTGTAAGGAGAACCCAATCTCAGCTTTCAATAGGCAGACACAGAAATGTGAAAAATAGGTCCCCAAACCTTGGATGGCTGACATTTGGTTATTTTCTTGCTCTCACGAGTTATCTTTCTTTTGTCTGTATGTCCCCCAAGAGATTGCCACCTCCTCTCTTTTCAATCTTCCTTTTCCTCACTTTCTTTCCTTTCCTACCCCCAATTTCCTGAGAGAAAGTACAAGCTGAGAGATTCTTTATAAATGGATTAAAGTCATGGGTATTGTATTAGGTTGTGTTTCTTTGTCCCTGAAACCCACAGCTTAGTGCATGTAGCCAAACGTCTTTCCTCTGGCATCACTGCAGATTGATGGGTAGCACGGGTTGATCAATATAATAAAATACATAGGTCTTGATTTATGGTAGTTGTACAAGGAAAATAATATTAAGGCAGGCTGTGTGAATCAGGGTGGGGCTTTTAATATGCCAATGTGCCTAATTTCTGTAGGTGGGGTCAAAAGGACAATGGGTGAGAATTAGGGTTCAGGTGACTCTGAGTATCTAGACAACAAAGTGTTTCACTTATAGAATCATACATCTTGCCCAGGCATTTTTAATCTGGGGTCTATAAACCTAAAAGGATACATAGATATATTTTAAGGGTTCCATGAACTTGAATGGGGAAAAATTAAATCTTTATTTTTACTGACTTCTGAGATCTAGTATTTTCTTCTATTATTTAAAAATATTATTATATATATTATTATATAGTTTCAGATTGCCAAAAGGATTAAGGTTAAGAAAGGTTAAGGACTTGTGATCTAGAACTTGTAGGAATCTTAAAAGTCATCTGGTCCATCTCCCACATTGCAGATGAGGAAACTAAGGCCTTAGAATATGAACTGGCTTCTTTGAGGCCACATATAGAATTGTGTCAGAGATAGGATTTGAACCCAGTTCATCTGGTTCCAGGGACAGTGCTCTTTTCATTGTGCCAGGTTGGATTTGTAGGAAAGGAAGAAGGAAACAAACATTTTTAAAGCTCTTACGATGTGCTAGACAAGTGCTTTACAAATATTATCTCATTAAGTCTTCATAACAATCCTGGGAGGTAGGTGCTATTATTATTATTATTTCCATTTTAGAGGTGGGGAAACTGATGTAAACAGAGGTTAAATGACTTCTTCAAGGTCACACAGCTACTAAGTGTTTGAGGCCAGATTTGAACTATAGTCTTTCTGATTCCAGGCCTAGTGCTCTATCCACTGTGCTACCTACCTGTCTCATAGAACTCACCCTGGAGCTGGGAGTGGAAAGGGGGGGGACTAGCAAATTAAGAGTCTTTCCTGAGAGCAGATAGGTAGGTAGAGTGCCAAATGTAGAAGACAAATTGTCCATTGATGAGGCTCTATGAGCGTTGGCCCCATTTGTCTTCCTCAGGATGTTAAAAGGCTGATATCTGCCTAGAACTGGGATAAACTGGAAGTGTAACAATCTCAGCTTAGTAAGTATTGGATCACCATTTCCCCTCCTCTTCCCATTGTTGCTTTGCATTTATTTGATGTTTATTTACATCAATACATCTTCTTTTCCCTAATAGCTCTCCTTCCAGACAGAGACTGTTTCGGTTAAGTTTCCATATGCGCAGCAAGTAGGGTAGTTCCTGGGGTATAGTAGGCACTTCATAAGTGCTTGCCAGATGACGTTGTAGCCCAGGGTACAAAGCTTTCTCTCAGTTCTGCGTTTTTGAAGTTAACTTGGAAACATGCACGTGCATACCGTACATTCCTAACATTCAAGTATTCCATCTGGCCATATTGTGTTTTGTTCCCATATCTATACACAGAAATAAATTGTATGGGGTGATTTCTCCATCATCAGCCTACTTAGAAGCCATCAATGACTCCTTTTAACATTCTTTTTTCCTATTAGATAGACCCCAAACATGACTTTCCCTTTGCCATCTCCAGGATTTTGCACAGATAATTCCCCCTGGCCTGGGATGCACGGGCCTCTTAGAATCCCTAGCTTCCTTCAAGGCCTTCAGATAACAGAAGCCTTTCCTGAGCTCTCACAGTTGGAAATGCCCTCTCCCTCCTTCAATTACCTTATATTTATTAAACTGTGCAAATATTTTATCTTCTTTCCCAATAAATGTAAGTTCCTTGCTACCAGTGATTATTTCCTTTTTTTTTCTCTGTAAATCCTAGTGCTGATTATAGTACCCAAAACACAATAGGGGTTTGTTGAAATAACAGGGCATCAAAAACTCTTTGCTTTCTAATACAGTCCTAGATCTTGTTGACTGGTGAAGGGACTACTTGAATATACTCAGGAATAAACTGAGTTAATTTGTGTTTGTGCCACTTATGAACCATCCCTTCTGCAGCAATGCGGTCTGGATGTTGCCCTTGCAGGCAATTCGGACCAAATAAAAAGAGTTTTAAATATTTACTAGAAGATAAGTATGAGAATACTATCTAAACAAATCTTCAGGAGCTTAAAAAAAAGATACCCAATTTTAAATCTGACCAGTAAAACGTAATGGGCAAGTTTTGGACAAAATACATGAATTGTCCTTGGTTAGTGTATTTGTCCCAGCAAATGAGCATCCTTTCCATGTTTGTTCTTGCTGTAATCTCTGCCATCAGAATGATATGATACATGTTTGTTGACTGGCATCACGCTTTGGTGGATGTTGTTTTCTTAGGAGTCTCCGTCTCAGAGGCACATTAATTCCTATCCAGGCTTTCTTATCCATGATTTCCCATATGTCCTTCATAGTACATCTTTCAACTGCATTGGAGTCCTTTCCCTTAGTATCTTAGTATCCCAGAGACACCGCTATACCTCAGAGTGCCTATCTGCTGTGTCTCATTCACAACATATGACTGGTCTACCTCATTTTCTAGCTATGTTATTTCCCTGATAATGTTTTTTATGTCACTTCTTGCGTAGAATTCATCATTGATAACATGCTGCAACCTCCTTATGCCAACTGCGCATTTGATCCTTGTTCTTTGGGTTATTTATAATAACCCATTTATGATAACTAGGTTATTAATTCTCTTGAGATTATGGTGCTCCATGCTTTTTAACTCTCTAGCATATTTTTATGTTAAGAGACTGGTTTTCCTAGAAGCAAGAATTTTGAAATCTTTGAAAAAACTGTAGTTTTCCAATTGCAATATCTGCTAGCTCTTCCTCCTACTCATATCTCAACTCTAGGTTCTGTTCATTATCTGTCTGTAGTGCCTAAGATGTAAGTATACATTTATATATGAATCACTATTTCTATGTTATCCATATACATTTATGAATACAACTAAATATTTATATATCATAATTAAGTGGAGCACATATGATGCAAAGTGTAAGCAACAAATTTTTTTCATTCAATTTTTTATTCATTGTGTATTATTGGACAATAGCTATAGATTTTACTAAGGAAGTTTTGGAAAGTTCATGATATGATTTCATAATTTATTTAATTAGATTGTAACCATGCATCTCTGCTTCTTGAAAAGAGTTAAATACTTGATATTACTGCTTTCCTCAAACATTTCCTGACATGAATGGAAAATGGACAGCCTCTGGGTTAGTTCAGGGTAGCCTAAGAGCCTGTTTCCCTGGCTGTTGTTATCACTGCTGTTGTTGTTATTGTTTTAACCCATAGAACCTTTTCATCAGTGATCCCTTGCAAGAAAGGAGGATTTCCTAAAGTGTCTATGTGAATGTTAAAAGGTCATTGTAGGATGATCAGATTTAGGGGCAACTAGAATCATTGATTTCATGGAGAATTTTCACTTAAAGAGTTCTGAGCCCTGTGCTTTCTTCCCTCCACCTCCTACCCTACCTTGGCAAGTATAAAATTTCAAAATATTGAGTTCTTTGTCCTACATTTCTCTTCCATATGGAATGTTCTTAGGCCATATTCTCCTAAGATGCTATATCTGATTCACAGTTTTAAAAACAGAATCTGGAGGCCATCTAAAACATTTTCTCTCTCCTTTTAAACATATTCCTTGGTTCATTTGGGAGCACAGCACTTATTTTGGGAGAACGGAGTGAGACATTCTGGTCACAAGTCTGGCCCAGAGGATCTGGCATTTGATAATCAGTGCTGAAGAATATCGTGAGTACCTATGAATATACTTGATCCAAAGATTTTTCCACAGCTAGTATTTATGGTATTTTTCCAACCCTTCAAGGTACTTTATATAGAATTATGGGAATTACAACATGGTAAACTGCAAACTTAATTTTATATCTACCATTCCCACTGAAGCAGAGAATCATAGCATCACAAAATTGGAAGGGATGTCAGAGGTCATAAATTCTAACCTGTCCCTGAATACGAATCCTCTATTGAAATATCCTTTAAAAAGGCCTTCAATGAAGGGGAACCTACTATCACTTGCAATGACCCATTTTACTTTTGGATCACATTGTTTAAATATATTTTATATATGTATATATACACCCATATTTATACATATATGTGTAAATATGTCTCTCTTATCTTTTTGTTGTTGTCATTGTTTAGAAATTGTTTAGTTGTATCTAACTCTTCATGACCCCTTTTGGGGTTTTCTTGACAAAGATGTTGGAGTAGCTTGCCATTTCCTTCTCAAGTTCATTTTACAGATGAGGAAACTGAGGTAAACAGGCTTAAATGACTTGCCCAGGGTCACACAGTTGATACGTGTCTAAGGTCAGATTTGAACTCAGGAAGCTGAGTCTTCCTGACTCCAAGCTCAGCAATCTATCCTTTGTGCCACCTAAATGACCCTCTCTTTTGTCTTTATATCTTTTCACTTCCAAATATATTCCTGACCTCTCTTCTCTCTAGAGAAAAAAAGGATATAAAAAGCAGTTTAGTAAAACTAATCAATACATTAACATAAATGATAATATATGAGACATTCCACACACATAGTTCACCTCTTCTGCAGTAGTCAAGGCTGATTATAATTTCACAGTGAGAAAATTCTAATTGTTTAGAAGCTTCTTTTTTTCTTACATTATACCTACATCTACCACAATGTGATTTCTATCTAGTTCACTAGTTCTCCCTACGGGGCCAAGCAAAATAAGTCAAATCCTTCTTGTGCATGACAGTTCCTCAAATACTTGAAGAAAGCCATTATCTCCCACCATGTTCTCTTCTCCATGTAAATACCCATGGTTCTTTCAACAGATCCATACATGACATGGTCTCCAGTTCCCTCATCATTCCGGTTGTCCTTCTCTGGATTCTCCACAGTTTATCTTTTCTACAGTGTGGCACTTCACACTCAACAGAATAGTCCATATATGGTTTGACCAAGACAAGGGACAGTTAGACTATTGCTGACTTCATTTTGGACATCTTGGCATTATTCGACTCAATCTAATAAGTGCTATTAAGCACCTACTAGGTGCGAAGCATTGTCCTGGTTGCTGAGGATGCAAAAACAAAAAACAAACACACAAGCAAATAAACAAAACACAATGCCTGTCTTCAAGGAGCTTATGTTGTGTTAGAGGGATACAACAAGGAAAGAGATAAGTAGATGTGGTTGTTTGAGGTGGAAATAAAACGAGCATATAGAATGCTTCACAAACATATCTCCTCACATAATGATCATCCCATTAATTTTCTCTGTATCATTCCAAGTTTAGTATATGTACTGCTTCCATGGTTCATTCAATTCAATTCAACAACCATTAAATCAATATTACTGTGAGCTAGGCATTGGTGCCACAAAGAGAAAAAATGAAAACTGTACTGGTCTTCAAGAAGCTTACATGGGAAGGCTTATGTGTGGGGGTCCTTCTAATGGGGGAATTGCCTCAAGAGGGAACAATTCTCTTTTTCCCTGATTCTTCTTTCTCTTCCTGCTTTTTAAATGCAGGCATTCCCCAAGTTCTCTTCTCAGGCTTCTCTCTCTCCACACTCTTTCCCTTGGCAATCTTGTCCACTCCCATGGCTTCAATGATCACATTTGTGTAACCAATTCATATAAATTTCTATTTTTTGATCTTTGTCTTGGCCCTGTGGCTTGAGTTTCCCACTGCTTGGTGGATATAATCATCTAGATATCCCTCCAGAAACTGCAATTCAAACATGTTTAAAATCATACTCTAAAGCAACTCTTCCTTCCAGCTTTCCTATTTTAGTCGATGACTAAATTATTCTTCTAGCCACTTCGTCTCAAAACTTAGCCTTTTTTTCGCTTGTTCTGTCTCCATCACTCCCATCCCCCAAAAGTTTGATTCAGTTTTGTGTTTCATAATGTGATTACTGTGATCCAAATCTGGAGTAACTTCTGTAGTCTTAGATGGCTATAGATCTGCCAAGGCCAAGGAAAGGACTTTGATCACCTAGTTATATGGGTGTTGAAGTTTATTGCTCTTGGTTGTGGACTATTAGAAGCAACTCCCCATAAGTAAAATTCAAATTTAACTCAAACAGTTATTAAGTGACTGCTATGGGGAAGTGTTATCATTTGGAAAGAGTGATGGAGATAGAGGTCCCAGTTATGAATATTAACTCTAATTACCTGTGAGAACCATGGGCAAGTCATTTCATTTTTTTTCTTTTTCAGATTCTTCATCTATAACATAAAAAGTTGAATTAGATGACCTCTGAGGTCCCTTGCAATTCTTAACCTATTATCTTATGAGCAGTAATCTTGTGTGCAAATCCTAATGTTAAGTGTTGGGGATGCAGTGAGACAGTTCTTTGGATAGAATGCTGGACTGAGTCAGGAAAATCTGAGGCACAGATCCAGGCTCAGTAACTTCCTAGCTGTGACACTGAGCAAGTCACTTAACATCTGCTTGTCTTGATTTCTTCATCTGTAAAATGGGGATGATAATAATAGCACCTATAATCCAAAGGTTGTTGTGAGGATGAAATGGGATAATATTTGTAAAGTGCTTTGTATAAAATGCTATATCAATGCTATAATAATTATTATAACATTTATTAATATTATTGTTATTATTAATGATACAAAGAAAAAGATGAAACACTCCTTAACCTCGAGATGTTTTCATTCTAGTGGGGAGATGGGTGGGTGGGTGAAATACAAAATAGTTAAATACAAAATGATGTGAGGAGGAAGAAAATATTCACGACTGGTTATTGATTGGCAAAGGCCTCACATAGGACTTAGCACCTCAGCTGAGCCTTGGATGAATTTAAGAAATCAAGGAGGCAGAGCTGTGGCAGATTTGTATTCTTGGTGTGGGATCTACCTCATGCAAAGGTTTGGAGACAAAAGATGTAGTGTTCAGTTGGGGAACAGGCAACAGATCAATGTGACTGGAAGGTAGAAAGCATGAATAGGCTGCAAAGGTAGTTTGGAGTCAGATCAGAGAGGACAGTAAGTACAGTTTGTGGGATTTGTTTTACTCTAGAGAAACCTTAGACTTTAGAGAAGTGACATGGTCAGGCACATATTCACGAACGTACGTTTGGCAGCTGGGTTGAGAATTCATTGGAGAGGGGAGAGACCAGAAACAGGAAATTCAGTGAGGAGGTCTCTTCAGCCCCAAGTAGCATGATGTTCAGTTGGATTTCTCTAGAAGTAAAACAAATCAGTTGCTTTGGGTAGGTGGTGAGTTCTCCATTGCTGGATGAGACCAGGCGATAACTCATCTTATTGGTGATAATTTAAAGCAGATTCCTATTTAGCTATAGGCTGGGCTAGATGTTTAGGCACAGGTGCTTGATGACCTTTGAGGCCCACTTCTTTTTTTTCCTGGGATTCACATTCTGAGATCCTTCTCAGGCACACACTGGATTAAGTGGCCCATAAGTTCCCTCTCAGCTCTGAGAATCTTGTATTTCTGTGGGCTTGTAGTCTGATACAACTGCATTCACAGCCGCTAGGAAGATGTTAGCATTTTTTCCAAGCTGCTTCTTTAGAACCCTGCAATAAAAAAGCCAAAATAGGCCTTTATTTTTTCTTTGCATTTGCCCTTAAGCTGCATTTTCATTATGACATTTGCTTTGCAGAGCGCTATAACTCTTTTCTTACTGAAAGCTTTATTTTTTTAGGTGTTCACAAAATATCCTCTTGATCTAAAATTCTTAAAAATGAAAAAAGCCATAAGAGAAAAGCACTACAATGGAACTTCTTTATAATGTTGCTGATGTGTGACAGCCCCAGCCTCCTAGGCTTACCATTGATTGCCTACCATTGCCTTACCATTGGTTGTCTGCTCAGCCTTTCACCCTATGTAATTCTTTAAAACAATATATACATATATACATATATGTATATATTTACATATATTTATTTATTTTTAGTTTTCAATATTCTCTTTTTGTAAGATTTTGAAATGTAAATTTTCTCTACCTTCTTTCCATTTGCCCTCCCCCAAGATGGCATGCAATCTGATATAGGCCATATACATTCAATCATATTAAACATATTTCTATATTAGTCATGTTGTAAAGAAGAATTAGAACCAAAGGGAAAAACCACGAGAAAGAAAAAACAAACAAAAAGGGAAAAGTAGCATACTTCAATCTGCATCCAGACTCCATAGTTCTTTCTCTGGATGTGGATAGCATTTTTGATCAAGAGTCTTTTGAAGTAGCCTTGGGTTATTGCATTGCTCAGAAGAGCCGAGTCTATCAAAGTTGGTCATCGCACAATGTTGCTGTTACTATGTACAATGTTTTCCTCACCCTATGTAATTCTTGACAGGCAACGTGAAAGGCAGGAAAAAAAGGAAGGAAGGAGGGGAAGAAGAAAGAAAAAGAAAGAAGAAAGGAATTCCTGAATCTTTCTTCTTGTAATTTTTATCTATTAGTCCTAGTTTGAATATGAGACCTTTGTCAGAGAAACTTCCTGCAAAGATTCCTCCCCACCAAAGTCAGCTGTTTTCCTTTATAATATTGACTAAATTGATTTTGTGCAAAACTTTTTTATGTAATCAAAATTTACATTTTATCTTCTGTTATTTTTTTCTGTCCTTCTAATAGTAATGAACATTTTCCTTATCCAGTATTGAAATTATTTTCTCCTTTTCTTTTCCAGTTTGTTTATGGTATTACCTTCTTATCTCTAAGTTCTGTATCCATTTGGAGCTGATCTTGGCATATGGTGTGAGGTATTGGTCTATACCTAGTTTTTGCCATACTGCTTTCTAGTTTTCCCAGCAGAGTTTGTGAAATAATGAGTCCTTATGCCATTTAGCTTGGGTATTTGGGCTTATCAAACATCATGCTTTGATCCTCATTTTATGTACCTAATCTGTTCTGCTGATTGCTCTATTTTTAAACCAGTACAAATAATTTTGATGATTACTATTTTGTAATGTAGTTTGAAGTATTGCTAGGCCCCCTTCCCTTGCACCTTTTTTCATTATTTCCTTTGAGATTCTTGACCTTTTGTTGCATCAGATGAATTTCATTTTTTTCCCCTTAGCTCTATAAAATAATTCTTTGGTAGTTTGATTGTTATAGCACTGAATAAATTAATTTAGGTAGCATTGTCATTTTTATTAAATTTAGTTGACACATTTTTAAGCAATTAATACTTCTCTAATTATTTGGATTTGTCTTTATTATTACAATAAGTGTTTTGTAGTTTGTATTTTTCTTACAAGTGCTCACAGACAGACTTCCAATATTTTATACATTATGTAGTTCTTTTAAAAGTATTTTCCCTTTCTATCAGTTCCTGCTGGATTTTGTGGGTACTATAGAGAAATACTGATGAATCATGTGGATTTATTTTATATTCTGATTCCTTATGGAAATTATTAATTATTTAAGTTAAATTTCAATTTATTCCTTTGTACTCTCTTGATCAGGAGTTCTTTCTAAAATTTTAAAATATATTTTATTCTTTCACTCTTTTTCCTTTTCTTTTTTCCCATTTCATAGCATTTTATTTTCAACATTTACTTTTGTAAGATTTTGAGTCCCAAATTTTTTCTCCCTCCCCACCTGCCAAGATGGTAAACAATTTGATATAGGCTATAAATGTACAATTATATTAAACATATTTCCACATTAGTCATGTTGTGAAAGAAGAATCAGAACAAAAGGGAAAAACCATGAGAAAGAAAACAGAACAGGAAAAAGAAAATCGTGTGCTTCAGTCTGCATTCAGATTCCATAGTTCTTTCTCTGGATGTGGATAGCATTTTCCATTGTGAGTCTTTTGTAGTTGTCTTAGATCCTTGCAGTGCTGAGAAGAGCTAAGTCTGTCAAAGTCAGTCATTATACACTGTGGTTGTTACTGTGTGCAATGTGCTCCTGCTTCTGTTCATTTCACTCAGCTTCAGTTCATATAAGTCTTTCCAGGTTTTTCTGAAGTCCATTTGCTCATCATTTCTTATAGCTCAATAATATTCCATTACCTGCATAAACCACAACTTGTTCAGCTATTTCCCAATTGATAGGCATCTCCTTAATTTCCAATTCCTGGCCACCACAAAAAGAGCTGCTATAAATATTTTTGCACATTTGGGTCCTTTTCCATTTTTTATGATCTCTCTGGGATTCAGACCTAGTTAGTGGTATTGCTATTGATCAGGAGTTCGTAACCTGGGGACCATGAACTTGTTTTAAAATATTTTGATAATTATATTTCAATATAATTTATTTCCTTTGTTATCATATATATTTTATTTTATGCATTTAAAAACATTATTCTCAGAAGGAGTCAATAAGTTTCACTACACTGCCCAAAGGGTCCACATGCAAAAAAAGGTTAAGGACTCCTACTCTAGATATGCCATTATGAAATCTTCAAAAAGTGATAGTTTTATTTTCTTTTTTCCTATGACTATCATTGCTATTTCTCTTTCTCGTATTATTGATATGTCTATAGTATGTGTATATGTTTATATATGTATATATTTATAACATTTGTATCAATGTGTTAAATAATAGTGTTAATAATGGCCTGATTTTATTAAACAGACCTATATCCTTTTCCCATTATATATTATTTTGGCACGTGGCTTTAGATGTGTAATACTTAGCACATTAAAGAAAAGTCCATTTATTCCTTTGCTTTTGAGTTGTTGTTATTTTTGTTGTTGTTTTTGTTGTTAATGGAAACAGGTTTTGGACTTTGTCAAAAGATTTTCAGCATCTACTAATATAACCATGTAGTATTTTTATTAATATTTTTTTATGTTTATTGTTTTCCTTATATTGCACGTGCCTCATATTTCTGCTACAAATCTGACTAGATCATCATTTTTTAATATATTGTAGCCTCTTTACTATTATTTAATTTAATATTTTTGTTTTGATTGTCATTAAGGATATTCATAGTTTTCTGCTTTAAATATTTGTATTTGACTGTATTTGCATCAGGGAATGAAACCAAATCAATAAGCATTTTTAAAGCTCTTATGATATCCTGGGACAGTTCTAAGCACTGGGGATACAAAAAAAAAAGGCAAAAAACAGTCACCACCTTCAAAGAATTCACATTCTAATGGGGTAGCCAATATGCAAGCAACTATTCATGACTGAGAAATATACAGGATAAATTGGATGTAATCTCAGAGGGAAGCGATAGACATTGAAAGGGGCCAGGAAAGGCATCTTGCATGAGAGAGAGCGAGAGAGAGAGAGAGAGAGAGAGAGAGAGAGCGAGAGCTGAAAAGACAAGGGAGTACCTCTGGGCATGGGGGACAGCCAGTGAAAATGCACAGTTAGGAGCTACAGTGTTGTATATAAGAAAAAGCAAGAAGGCCAGTGTCAATGTATCAAAGAGTAAATGGAGGGGAGAAAAGTGTATGAACTCTGGAAAGGTAGGAAGGAGTTATGAAGAGTCTTAAAAGCCAAGCAGAGGACTTTATACTTAACCCTGTAGGTAACAAGGAGCCACTGGAGTTTATTGAATTGGGAAGCAGGGGGGATGACATAGTCAAGCCCACACTTTAGGGAAGATTCACTTTGGCAGCTGAGTAGAAGATGAACAGGAGTGAAGAAAGACTTCAGGCAAGGAGACCAACCAGAAGGCTATTGCAATTGTCCAGGTATGAGGAGATGAAGGCTGCACCAGGCTAGTTGTTGTGGTAGAGGAAATGAGAAGGTTATCATGAGAAATATTGCAAAGTAGAATAGACAGGACTTTGCAGAAGATTTGATATAAGGAATAAGTGAGAGGGAAGATTTAAGAATGATGCCTGATTTGTGAGTCTGAATGACTGGGATGATGGTAGTGCCTTTCACAATAATAGAGAAGTTTGGAAGAGGGGAAGGTTTTTTTTGGGGGGGGCGGTGGGAGATAATAAGCTCGTTTTGCACAAGTTGAGTTTAAGATATCTACAAAGAAAGTAGTTTGAGATTCCCAGTAAACAGTTGGAGATGTGAGTATGGGGGTCAGGAAAGAGGTTAGGGCTGGATAAACATATGTGAGACTTCTCTTCATAGAAAAGATCATTTAATTTATAAGAGGTGTTAAAATCACCAAACAAGATAATTTAGAGGTAAAGAAGGTCCAAGATAGAGCACTGGGTGATACCCATGGTTAGTGAGAATGGCCTGGATGGAGATCCAGTAAAGAGATTGAGAAAGAGTAGTCAGAAATTTAGTGAGAGGACAAGAATAGAGCAGTGTCACAAAAACTTGAAAATGAGAAATTATCAAAGAGAAGAAGGTTATCAATAATATCAAAGGCTGCTGAGAGGTTAAGAAGGATGAGGATTGAGAAAAGACCATTGGATCTGACAATTAAGACCTCCCTGGTAACTTTGGAAAAAGATTCTTCAGTTGAATGATGAGGTCAGAAGAGCTGCAGAGAGTTTAGAAGAGAATAAGAGGAAATGAAGTGGAGATGCCCAATGTAGATGGATTGCTCAAATAATTTAACTACAAAAGGAAGGAGGGATATGAGAAAATAGGTAGCAGAGATGGATGGATCGAGTGAGAAGTGTTTTTTTTTTAGCATGGGGAAACATAGGTAAGTTGGTATGTAGCAGGGAAGCAGACAGTAGATGGAGAAATTGAAACTTTCTAAAAAATTTATTTTATTAATTTATTTTGATTTACTAACAATCACTTCCATATGCTTTTGAGTTTAAAATTTTTCTCCCCCTTCCTCCCCACCACCCTCCCCAAGACAGTGCACATACCCTTACTGCTTCTTCCCTCCCTTCTATTCCCACTCTATTTTCTTTCCCCTTTTCCCTCCTACTGCCTGTAGGGCAAGTTAGATTTCTATACTTAACTGATTATGTTATTCCCTTCTTGAACCAAATCTGATGAGAGTAAGGCTCAAACAATGCTCACCCCCCCCTTCTTTCCCTCTGCTGTAATAGGATTTTCTGTCTTTGTTTGTAATGTAATTTACTCTTGTCTGCCTCCTCCTTTCTCAGTACATTTTCTAAGATCAGACTAATCCACTTACTTGGATCCATTTAACCCACTTGATTAGATTTTTTTTTATCATTGCATCAAAGTCAACTAATATCCGCCCCCTTTATGTATGGTCCTTTAACATGGTGTAATAACAACACAGTTCTCAAGAGTTGCAAGTGTCATCTTCTCTTGTAGGGATGTAAACATTCTGCCCTTATTAACAACATTTAGTATCTTTCTGTCCCATTTACCTTTTAGGTCTTTCTTGAATCTTGTACTTGAAGATCAAATTTTTTTTTAAGCTCTGGTCTTTTTATCAGGAAGGTTTGGAAGTCCCCTATTTCATTGAATATCCATCTTCTCCCTTGAAAAATCATGCTCATTTTTGCTGGGTAATTGATCCTTGGCTGCATTCCAAGCTCCTTTGCCTTACGGAATATCATGTTCCACCCTGGGTCTTTTAATGTAGAAGCTGCAAGGTCCTGTGTAATCCTGACTGTGGTTCCATGATATTTAAATTGTTTCTTTCTGGCTGCTTGCAGCACCTTCTCTTTCATCTGGTAATTTTGGAATTTTGCTATTATATTCCTTGGCATTGCCAATTTGGGATCTCTTTCAGGTGGTGAGTGGTGGATTCTTTCTATGGTTATTTTCCCTTCTGGTTCTAGGACTTCAGGGCAGTTTTCCTTTATGATTTCCTGAAAGATACTGTCCAGGCTCTTTTTTTCATCATGATTTTCAGGTAGTCCAATAATTTTTAAATTGTCTCTCCTGATTGATTTTCCAGGTCAGTTGTTTTACCAATGAGGTATTTTACTTTTCATCTATTTTTTCATTTTTTTTTGTTTCTGTTTGACTGATTCTTGCTCTCTCATAGAGTCATTAGTTTCCATTTGTCCAATTCTAGTTTTTAACAGATTGTTTTCTTCTGTTAGTTTTTGTACTTCCTTCTCCAATTGGCCAATTGTTTTAAGGGATTTGTTTTCTTCAGTGTACTTTTTTTTCCAATTGGCCAATTGTATTTTTTAAGGACTCTTCTACCTCTCTCATTAGACTTTTAAAATCCTTCTTGAGCTCTTCTAAGAAGGCTTTTTGGGCTTCAGACCAGTTCATATTCCCTTTTGATGTTGCAGATGTGGGTTTGTTGACAATGTTGTCCTCTTCAGAATTTCTGTCTTGATCTTCACTCTTCTCATAATATGAATCTATACATTTCTTTTTACTCATGGTTTCTTTATTCCCTGGCCTTTAAAGAGATTGAGCTCTCCTGCTGGGGAACAGAGGGCACTGACCCAAGCTTCTTGTGTTGGGAGCCTAGGTCTTGGTCACTGGCTTTGTGTGCTGGGGCCTCTTATGTTGGCAATTGGAGGCTGTAGGTTTCTGGCAGCTTACCTCATGTTGGGCTGGAATCAGCAAGGCTGGAACTTTCAGGCAATTCTAGGTTGCCTGCTTTTCCTTTCCTTTAGCTTTCTTCAGCTCCTTTTAGGGGTGCTGCAGGGTACTTATCTGCCTGGGGCCCCTTGCAATGCTGCCTCTCTTGTCTCTGCTAATGCACTGGGAGATTCCTTTGTGGTAGATTGCTGAGGCACTTGGTGGTTTTCTGAGCTGGTTTCCACCAGTTCCCCGACTCTCACTGAGGCACTCAGAGGTCCAGGTGTTGGTGTTTGCCTGCTCTACCACCTGGGCTTCAGGATCTCTTCCTGGTTGACAGTTGGAGGCTGTAGGGTTCTGACAGCTTACCTGGTGTTGGGTTGGAATCAGCAAGGCTGGGACTTTAGGAAGACTCTAGGTTGCTTTCTTCAGCTCCTTTCAGATGAATACTGCAGGGTGCTTATGTGCCTGGGGCCCTTTGTAGTACTGCTTCCTTTATTTTTGCTGAGGCACTAGGAGACCCATTTGTTGGGCTGCTGCTCCACTGTTCCCCATCTTTCTTCTAGTTCAGCTGTTCCAGGGTTTTATTTTCTGGGGTGATATTTTCTGGGTTTTCAGAGGTTGACCAAAATTGAAATTTAGTGAGAGAGTAGGGATAATAGAGGGGACAATATGCTGGAAAAGGTAAAATGGAATAGGATCACTTGTGCATGTAATGAGGTTTGCCTTAGCAAAAAGAAGAGTCACTCCTTTATTTGCGACAGAGATGATAGAGAAGATAGTGGAGAAGACAGCTGAGTGATGCAAGATGAGGAAGAGGGGAAAAGGAGCTCTTATAAAATAATTTTGTTTTGTTTTGTGTTTAGTGAAATTTGAGGCAAAGTTCTTAGCTGAGATGGTGGGAGGAAGGGATGTCATGAAAGATTGAAGGAGGGATGAACAGATTTGGAAAAGCTGCTGTGGTGAATGGGACAGTAAATCAATTAAGGAGATATAAAAGGATTGCCTTGCTGCAGTGTAGGCCCAGATGAGATTGTGTAACATAAATTTGTACAAGAAGAATCCCTTCTATTTTTTCAAATAGATTATGTAATATTGGAATAAATCATCCTTTAATAAGATTCATTTGTAAATCCATCTAGTCTCAGATATTTTTCATGGGAGTTCATGTATGGCTTGTTCAAATTATTTTTATGAAACCAGGGGGTATTTGAATCTTATTTCCTTATTTTTGGTGTTTTTATTTTGGTAGATGTTCAAAATTTCATTTAAGTTACTATTTGGGGGACTTATAATTGGCCAAAATGATTTCTGGTAGTTTCCTTTATTTCTCCTTCAATTGGGAATTCTCTTTTTGAGAGTTGATACAAACAATTTGACTTTCCTCTCTTTTTTAAAATCAGACAATCTAACTTTATCATTTTTATTTAAAAATAGCTCTTACATTTATTTATAAAATCTCTTTAGTTTTGTTGAACTAAAAGCAAGGGAGTCCTTAAGCTAGTGAAAAATGATTCCGTATGTCTTGGATAAATTTCAGAACCTTTTGTGATTTGGTGTAGGGATAGTTCAAACCCATTTTGTAGCATCCTGCCTCTATTTAGGAATTTCTGTAATTCTGGAACAATTCTCCTTCAAGATATTTGTGAGAGTTCATTATTTCCTCATTGGAATACAGTCTTGAAGGACCTATTTTTTTCTTTAAGGTTCCCACTGCATTTTTTGTGGATATTTTATAGCTTGCTAAAGATCTCATTAGTTTACCTGGATTTATTCTGACCACATTTTTGATATAGCCTCAAACAAAAATATGAATTGTATCTGTAAAAATTTCTTTTTCTCAAATATCAGTGCTCCAGAATTTGTATTGCTTTTCTACAGTTCTCACTTTTTTTAGAGCAAGTTAGCATCTGGGTTTAGGGTTTTTTGTTGTTTTGTTATGTTTTGTTTTGATTGGTCTTCTCATCTATCTTCCAACTTGAAGAAGATTTGGCTATAAAGTAAAAGGACCAATACAGGTAACATTCTTTGAAGCATGTTCCTTAAGAGCTACAACTTTTTCACATTTCTTGCTAGAATTCTTATTCATAACAACTATAAAATTCATTAAAATGTGTATGGCACAGAATTCAGAACTCAACTGAAGAACTAACTAAAGATACAAAAATCAGCTCAATAAAATTTCAGCTGGTCAAAGAAAGAGGTTCTGAGTCAGCCTAGAGTCATTAGACACACATAAGTTTTGATGTCACTAAAAATATTGCTTTTCTTAAGTAATTCACCATGTGCTTAGACATTTCAAGGATCCATGATTTCAGTAGAATGGGTTTTTCCTCCCTTCACCCTCAATGATGGATATTAAAACATTTCCATACCTGTGTATGTGGTCTTCATGAGTACCTCTGACCAGAAAGAATTTCCCAGTAACCAGTGCTTTGTTGATGAGTCCTTTCGCACGCTTAAAGTAGATTGAACTTCAGAAGACAGACACAGAGAATATAGAAGGGCCTATGCATGAAGCCTTTCATCTTAGTAGGACCTTCCTATAATCAATTATTATCTGGACCAATGCCTGTGACCCACCCCCACCCCATTTCCCAGAATAATAAGCTTGCTTTACTGGTAAGGAAAATGAGGAGCTGTGAGTAGTCAGTGGTGATGGGCAGGAACTAGGGATTGTACTTGTGTTTTGCTGGCATAGCCTTTGAGAACCTAGCATCTCTTCTATCTAAAGATAAGGCAATTAAATGTGCCTTCAGTAGAGGAGTAAATGATAATCCATCTGATAAAAAGCTATACAAAAAGGTTCTGCTGGTCAGAGGGGTTGATACTCTCATGTCTTACTCTGAAATCTAATGTTAAAATACTCTTTTTTTTTCCTGGTGACTGAGGATGTGAAGGGGATGTAGGCTAAAACTGAGGAAGTAATTAATAGCTAGGTAATCTCAGAGAACTGATGAAGGACCTTGCCCTGTGGCATTAGGACTTTCAGAGCTGCCTTTGGGTTCTTGGCCATGCCACAAATAAATGATTCCAATGAATGATATTTCTGAGTTAATCAATATTCTGATTCTGTTGATGGTCAAGGGGACTTTTGAAGTTAATCTGCTGTCAGTTGAGCATTATAGGATATGCAGTTTTTTATGAACTGTTTTCTAGTAAAGGGATACTAAGAATTGCTTACAATATTTGTGCCTTAAAGTTCAAAATATGCTTGCCCAGAAAAGCAATCCTGTAACTAAAATATTAATGTGGCAGAAATGCACATACTCTTTTTAATAAAAATAACATGCTACTCTGTGGTATAAGGTTTACAGGGATATTCCTTGAATCCTTGGAAAAAAAAATATTTCTTGCAGGATCCCTCAGGCAGCATGGAGCACCTGCAGAATGACTGCCTTTTTCTATCACCATTTATCCTAATCCATTTTCCTTTGCATTCAAATGCACATAATTCAAGTGGGTCTTGCAATTCCCCACAGGGGAAAGCAATCTTGTCCAATGATTCTTTTGTTTTTCTCTCACCCTCTTTTAAAGTTAGGGTAGGGATTAAGCTTCTGAACCTAGAGATGTCTCTCTTCACTTATGACTACCCCTAAGCCAAGCCCTATTGAATATAACACTGGGGTAGCTTTTAAATGATTCCTAGGGGCAAATAGGATAAAATGATACCTCAAGTAAACTTTTCTAATCTGAGACTGGATTCTGGCGAAATGAGGTCCTAGGATATCAGAATGCTGCTTTGGGGGGAGGGGGGACACCACTTGAGATAGGCAAGCAGCCACCAGGAGGAGGAAACTGGTTAGCTGGTAACTTCCTATTTCAATGAATTCTTCTTCCTAAGTAGGTGCTGACCTCTGTTGAGTAGATGCCACTGAAGAACCGATGCTCTTAGCAGCCTCTAAATTCAGTGCTCTGGAACACCCAGTCACCCTGCTGTGAATGCAGGACTGTCTCTAAGGACTGTACTTTTGACAACTCACATATACTAGTGGGACCTCCTAATAAGGCCCTTTTTTCCAATCCAGAGAAAGACATAAAGGCCAATAACACATTTGTAAAGGAACCTACAATGTGTAAGGCATTATTACACAAAGAATAAAAACAAGTCAGACCTATTATTGAACCAGTGATTGAGGCTCCTGACCTTGGGCAGAGCAGATAAGATTCATCTAACAAGGGAAAATAGAAAGGCTAATGATTTGAAGCTGTAGATAGGAGGAGGCCACATCAACAATAGGTGAAACTCTTCCTCTAGTTTTTATCATGCCTGACTTTGTGTACATGGACAGGTGCTGCTCTATTTACCAGCCCTGTCTCTGTGATTCTTAGCAACTCAAAATTTAGCAAACATTTAGTACCTACTATGTGCAAGGCACTGTTCTAAGCACTGGAGATGCAAAAATGAAAAAAAAAAAGAAAACAAACAAAAATACCCCCCTCAGCTCTGGTTTTCAGGACCTTACTTTCTAATGGAGAGAATGTGTACCCTCCCACCCCTTCAGCCCATCACTTCCCTCATTCAATAAACTCCAGTAACTACCTGTTACTTCAGGATCAAATACATAATTCTCTGGTTTTTAAAACCTCTTATAATCTGCCCCTTCCTTTCCAGTTTTGTACTTTATTCCCCTCCACATACTCTGGTCCAATTACATAGAGCTTCTTGCTGTTTCTTTTTCCTTTTCCTTTAAAGTTTTGAATTCCAAATTGTATGCCTCCCTCCCTCCTCTCTGCCCTCCTTGAGAAGGTAAGCAATCATACATATGTTACATATGTGCAGTTACATAAGACATTTCCATGTTAATCATTTTGTACAAGAAGACTCGAATTTAAGAAAAAATAAGAAAAAGAAAGTGAAAAATGGCATGCTTCAGTCTGTATTCAATCAACATCAATTCTTTCTCTGGAGGAGGATGATGTGCTTCGTCATTAGTCCTTTGGATCTTGGATCATTAGTCTTGGATCACTGTATTGCTGAGAATAGCTAAGTTATTTACAATTCTTCATGAAACAATATTGCTGTTACTGTGTACAACATTCTCCCGGTTCTGTTCACTTCACTTTGTATCTTCATGTAAGTCTTTCCAGGTTTTTCTAAAATCATCCTGCTTATCATTTCTTATAGCACAATAATATTCCATTACAATCATATACCACAGCTAACAAGCATTCTCCTAATTGATGGGCATCTCTTTGAGTTCTGTTTCTTAGCCACCACAAAAAGAGCTGGTATAAATATTCTTGTACAAATAGGTCCTTTTCCCTTTTTTGGATATCTTTGGGATGTAGACCTAGCAGTGGTGTTGCTGGATTAAAGGGCAGGCAGTTTTGTAGTCCTTTGGGTGTAGCTCCAAATTGCTCGCCAGAATGGTTGTATCATTTCACAACTCTACCAGCAGTGCATTAGTATCCCAGTTTTCCCACATTCCCTCCAATATCCAACATTTCCCCTTTTGTCATATTAGTCAATCTGATAGGTGTGATGTGGTGCCTCAGAGTTGTTTTAATATGCATTTCTCTAATTAATAGTGATTTAGAGCATTTTTTTAATATGAATATAGATAGCTTTGATTTCTTTGTCTGAAAACTGCCTATTCATAACCTTTGACCATTTACCAATTGGGGAATGACTTGTTGTTTTTTATTTTTAATAAATTTGTATCAGTTCTCTATTCTTGCTGTTTCTTGAATCTAACATTGAACATTAGCACTAGCTCTCCCCTATGCTTACAATTCACTCCCTCCTCATTTCTACTTCCTTTCAGCCTTCTTTCAGATTTCAGTTGAAGTCACACACCTTTTGCAAAACAAAAAACTCCAGACCCTTAGCCAGTAATCTTTAATCTTAGTCCCTTCCTTTTGAGACCATCCCCAATTTATGCTCTGTGTAACTTGCTTGTACATAGTTATTTTCATACTGTCTCCCCTCTTAGACTGTGAGCTTCTTGAGAACAGGGAATGGTTTCCTTCCTTCCTTCCTTCCTTCCTTCCTTCCTTCCTTCCTTCCTTCCTTCCTTCCTTCCTTCCTTCCTTCCTTCCTTCCTTCCTTCCTTCCTTCCTTCCTGTCTCCCTGCCTCCCTCCCTCCCTTCTTTCTTTTTCTTTCTTTCTTTCTTTCTTTCTTTCTTTCTTTCTTTCTTTCTTTCTTTCTTTCTTTCTTTCTTTCTTTCTTTCTTTCTTTCTTTCTTTCTTTCTTTCTTTCTTTCTTTCTTTCTTTCTTTCTTTCTTCCTTCTCTCTCTCTCTTCTCTTTCTCTCTCTCTCTCTCTCTCTCTCTCTCTCTCTCTCTCTTCTTTCTTTCTTTTTCTGCCTTTCTTTGTATCCCCTGTCCTTAGCACAGTGCCCAACACATAAGAGGTGCTTGATAAGTGCTTGTTGACTGACTGAATATGCCATGTACACAAATACCTAGATTATAGGATAGCATGTGATAGGAGCAAAGTAAAAATCCAGACCAAGTGCTCAGCTACAACTTGAGGAGTAGGAGATCTCTTTTAGCTGGGGGAAGCAGGAGATGGCGAATGAACTGGTACTTGAAAGAAGAGATGAGAAGGGAGGGCACCCCAGCCATGGAGAATCATAATATATTTAAAGACACAGATAAGGATATGCAGAATATGATTGGAGAAGAGCTAATAGATCACTGTAGCTGAAGTATAGAATTTGTCAAGTGGAGTAATATGAGATAAGGCTGAAAAGTGAAGTGGGAACTAGATTGTATATACTTTGAAGGTCAACATTAAGCATTTCTATTTTTTTCCTAGAGGCAATATGGAACTATTGAAGGTTTTTGAGCAGAAGAATCACAAGATCAGGGTTGTACATTATGAAAATTGTTTTTTGCAACTATGAAAAAGATCAATTATCAAACATTTATTATGTGCCAGGCACTGGGTTAAGCACAGGGGGTCTAAAAGATGAAAAGTGAAATAATAATCCCTGCCCTTAAGTGGTTTACATTCTAATAAGGGAGAGAATATGCACATATGTAAGTATGTTTTTATTGTTCAGTCATTTCACTCGTGTCCAACTCTTCATGACTCCATGTGGGGTTTTCTTGGTAAAGATCCTGGAGTGGTTTGTCATTTCCTTCTCCAGCTCATTTTACATATGAGGAAACTGAGATAAACAAGGTTAAGTGACTAGCCCAGGGTCAAACAGCTGGTAAGTCTCTGAGGCCAGATTTGAATTTAGGATGGTTAGTCTTCTTTACTTCAGGCCCAGAGCTCTATCCACTGTGCCACCTAGCTGCCCTTGTAAATATATTTTTGTTCAGTCATTTCAGTCATGTATAACTCTTCATAAATCCAATTGGGGTTTTCTTGGCAAAGGCACTGGAGTGGTCCTTCAGCTCATTTGCAGATGAGGAAACTGAGGCAAACAGGGTAAGTGACTTGACAAGAGTCACACAGCTAGTAAGTGTCTGAGGCCAGATTTGAACTCAGGAAAATGACTCTTCCTGAGTCCAGACCCGGAATTCTATTCAGCGGTACCACCTAGCTGCCCTATATAAGTATACACAGACTTGAATATACAAAGAATACATGGTAGTTAGGGGGAGGGAGGGCACTAGCTCAGGGTGTGAAGGGATCAGGAAGGGTTTAGTGTAGCAGGTAGTATTTGACTTGAAGGAAATCACAGATTCCAAGAGGTGGAGGTTAGGAAGGTGTACAGTTGAAACATGGGGGATAACAAGTCCAAATGTATCAGGGCAGGGAATGAAACTTTTTGCATGTCTGTACAATGCAAATTAGAGAACCAGATTCACAGAGACCAGCTGGAACTTGCAAGGGGAAGAAGACAATGAAAGCGGTAGGGTGATGTCAGTGACAGTGAAGAGGAAGGGATAGGTGTTAAAAATACTGTAGAGGGAGAATCAGCAGGACATGGTGACTGTTTGGATGTGTAAAGTGAGGGAGAGAGAAAAATCAAAGCTAACTTAGGATTTGAGCCTGTATGATTAGAAAGATGGTGATTTCAAAGCACTGGCTTTGACCTCTTTAGTACCCCAAGGCCTCCCTGCCCTGCCATGGTGGCCATGTTACTGTCCTAAGAGGGGCATCAATCCAAGCTGGGCACATGTCTAGTGGAGCTGCCCAGGCAGCTTCCTCCTCTGTGCATGCCTGGGATGGGGGAGAGGAGAGAGCAGGAATAGTTCATAGGAGAAAACTGGCTGTCTTTCCAGGCTGTCAAAAAAGAATGTCTGTGGTAGCCTAACCCCGATTACAAATTATCTACGCTGTTGGAGAATAAGTGCTGAGTAGCCCTGCTGTACCATCTCAACAATTTAGGACATGAATTGGTTGGGAGGAAAATGTAATTAAGAACCCTATTATTTAAGAAGAAAAATGTTAATGAAATGTGCTACTTGTTCAGAAAGAGCTGGTTATCTTTAGTCCACAGAAAGATATGTGTGCTTATTATAACAGTCAACAATTCAACAGGCTGGGTTGAGTTTGCCTGTTACATAGACCAGTACTTTAAATATGACACAACTTTACTAGGTTTAGATAATATAAAAACAATGTTTCTTAAGAACTGGCTTTGGGAAGTTCTGATTTTAAGTAATCTGGAACACTTGTTGGGTGTGTGTGTGTGTGTGTGTGTGTATGTGTGTGTATGTGTATGTACACAGGTATATAGCCTGGTATAGCATAAGGAAAAGTTGACATGGAGTTAAGAGACCTACCTCTGAAACTTATTAATTTAATAATTAATAACTTAATAATTTAACATTATTAGCTGTGTGGATATTGGCAAATAAATTAACCTCTCTAAGTATCAGTTTTCTATTCTGTGAAATGGCATGCATTATAATTTGATTACTTATCTCAGAGGCTGTAAACTTCAAAGCACTATAGAAATGTAGTTTTTTTTCAATAAAAAGCTAGGAATCTACTAGATGAAAAACGCTTTTTAACCATGCCATTGCTTTGAGACTGTTGCCTCTGTCATGTGGTACACTATGGCCCTTTTAGAGATAGGTAGATGTAGTATGTAGAACATTGGGCTTGGAGTCAGGAAGACCTGAGTTCATATATGACCTCAGCCACTTACTAGCTGTGTGACCTTGGGCAAGTTACTTAAATGCTGTCTACCTCAGTTTCCTCAACTGTAAAATGGGGATTATCATAGCACCTACTTCCCAAGGTAGTTGTGAAGACCTTGAAGATGGGAAAAGAGAAGATGCTCACTGCCATTGTCTTTGCCCTGCTAGTCCAATGGGCAGGTACAAGAGAAGTGGACCAGGGGAATGGTCCTCCAGTTGTAGATATAGAGACAACTTCTCATTTGTTCTGTATTATTTATTATATTAAAGTCAGTACTAGTTAGAAGAGAACAAGTCTTTGTTTCATGAAACAACCCTTTGAGCTGGGTGCTATTGTTCCTATTTTATAGATAGCTGAGAGGTTAAGTGACCTGCTCAGAGTCAAACAGTCAGTATCTGGGGTAATGAAGTGGCATAGTGAGTAGAGCACGAGACTTGGAGTCAGGAAGATCTGAGTTCCAATCTTGCTTAGTTCTGTGACCATGGGCAAGTCACTTAGTTTCACTCAGACTCAGTTTTCCTAGTCTGTAAAATGGAGATAAAGAATAGCACCCACTTCCCAGGGTCATTGTGATAATCACATAGGCAACATACTTTATAATAACTTTTGAAATGCTATGTAAATACTAGCTATTATTATGCCTTTCCTTCAGTCCAGGGTTTCTGTGTTCTTCCTCCTTTCTGATGCTCAGAGCTGCTATAAGTGCCCAGGGTCACCAGTTCCTATCAGAAACCTGCTCCATTAGTGGCATATGAGTGGCATCCTCCATTAGTGGACAGTGGCTACATTAGTGTCCATGGCAAATTCACTCTCATTTTCTGTTCCAAATGGTGGCCTTTGACCTTGACTTTAGGATCTGCTTCCAGCTGTGTGAGGTTCCTTAAGCCAACCATTAACTTAATTCATTAGAGTTATCTAGTAATGCATCCGGCAGGGAGCCAGGTAGCCAAGAAACACACTCCTTGAACATCTGATATTGCAGAGCCCTGTAGGGGATGCCATACTATCTTATCATGAATTTCTTCTCTGTTTTAGCAGAACTGCCAAGTGTAGTTATCCTTTTGGAAAGTCTCAAGACAATAGTCCAGAGACTATGGGGAGAATACTATGATAAGGATAAGGGGTACAAGAGGATGAAAAAAGGGGGGTATCTTTATGTTCCAGTGACTCTCCTGATATGTTCTACAGTTAGGCTTTTTTGCCCTCCTGGGGTGAGACCATTGATAATGGCCTCCCTTTCTAGCATCAGAAAGGAGAGAGAACACAGTGACCCTGGACTGAAGGAAGGGCAAAATTAGATCCAGTTTGGATTTAATGAAGAAGTCAAAAGGAGTATGGTGAAAAACAAAGTGTCATCCATGCAAATGTGATTGTGTTTCTCCTCTCTGGTTACTGAAGCAGCTATAAGGAGTGGTTTGCAGGCAGGGGGAAAGGTACCATTCTAATTAGTATGTCAAAAGTGGATCAGCAGGGTTGCGGGTTTGAAAGGTTTCTTAAATGCCACGGAGACAATGATAAAGGGCCAAGTGCAAGTTGAAAGGCTTCTGGTTAGCGGACAACAATTTTAAGAATCGCTGACTTAAGCATATACTCTTAGCAAGCTTTTACCCATTCAGACTCCACTTCCCTGCCTATGCTAAAAAGTGTAAGGAGGAAACATCTTGAGATTGAAAAAAATCAATTTTCCTTTTCACTCTTATTACTAACCCAAGTAAATCATCAGAGTGCATTTTACTTGTAGCAAAAGACTGGGGAAGATAGGATTTGGGGTCGTGGAAGGTTTTTTGCTAGGCTCGCTTACTAGAGCAGCCTGATGTATCAATCTTCTTTGGCTGGCTTTCAGGCTGCTGTTAGATGTTAACACCAGTACAGATGTGCAGTGTCTGCTGATACACTTGTTTCCTGACTGTGTTAAATATGGAGAGTAAAACACGTCCTGCTTTAAAGATGCTCCCCTCTCTGACAGCCGGGGGGGGGGGAGATTGTGGTTTTCCTGGGTGGACAAGTATCTTAAAAAACCTCTCTGTTTCCTTTCAAATTGCAGATGCTATTTAAGACTCTAAGCGGAAGGAAAGGGAAGGAAAAGAAGAAATCAAAGATGAGCTCAAAAGATAGGCTTTATTTTTAAACCTCTTTTCTGCCCCCCCCTTATCACTTTTCATTTTTCAATAGAAAGGGACAAAGTCTTGTTTGGACAGCTCTGTTTCTACCCAATAAACCTTCCTCTCTCTCACTCCCTCCCCCCTCAGTGCACCCAGTGCTAAGGCAGTAGTAATCGGACTATAAAATGCCACCCACGTTCTCTACTCAAGAAAATGCCATCAGTTTTCAATTTGCAGAGTAGGAAATATTTATCATAGGGTGTGGGAAAAATTTTATATGCAACATTAACAGAGAAGATTATATAAAATAAATCCGGATAGAAAGTTTATGCCCTGAAACCCAGACTTGGAGACCTTTTAAATCAATACTTTACTCCACAGATACTAACATTTTGCACTATTGATATATTAGGGTAGATATTCAAGATATATAAAAAGAGCCCCTGGAAGAAAACAGATGTGCCACTAAATCCTTCCTTTGACATAGAAGCCTATGAGGACAGCCAAGAATCAGAATTGGATTCCTATAACTGTAAATTCTAGTGTTAAGCACATTGGCCAGACACTGCAGTGAGAAGTAGTCACAAGGTGGCTGTATTCATATGAATTCCTCACAGTCTCTGCCTTCAGCCCTTGACTGTCCCATAGCAGGAAACTGAGAGAGTTTTAATTTGCACTTTTAGGAGCTAGGTGCACTGAGGCTTCTGCATATGCTTTGCAAAGCTGACCCAGCCAAACTGGGACCAGAGAGCAGGACTATTGCCCAATTGATTAGGGAGATGGCATTGTCAGGTTGGTGGGATGGATGGGGATAACACACAACAGCTTTACCAGGTCTTTTCCTGGTAGTTTGAAAGGCTGTGTGGAAATGAGCTTCTGGGAGTCTCTTCCTCAAGAGCATGATCACCACTTCTTTGGGCAGAGGGCAGTGAATAGTGGCAAGGCAAGCCCTTCCCAGGTACAAGCCTCCAGATGTGGCTGGATTACTCTGCTGCTAAGGAAAGTTCTGAATTCTGAGCTCCATTTCATTGGGAAAGGTTTTAGGAGGGAAGGAAAAGGGGAAACTTAGCTGGTGGTTAAAGTACATGGTAGATTGATGTCGGGGGAGTGGGAAGGAAGAGCTGGGTCACCCTGGGGCTATCTGAGGCTCTTGAAATATATGCTGGGATTTATTAGAAATCCTTCACTGTCCAATGGAAAACATCTTCAAACTCTGTAAGTCTTGGGAGGACCCTTGCCCAGACTGAGGAAATAGGCTTGAGACAAGGAAGGACAGGTTCTCAGAAACACAGGTGAGCTTTGGGGTGCAGCATACCCAGATTTTTATGCCTCTGGAGATATTTCTGCAGATTGCTTTAGGAGCCACTGTATTCAGCTGTTGTTCTGAGATTGTCAATTTTCCTTTTCACCTGAGCAGTTCACTAAGGAGGCATAAAAAGTACACAAGCCTTGGAGTCAGAAAACCTGTCCCAAATCCATGCCTCTGTTACTACTGGCCATGTGTGACCTTAAGCCTCAGTTTCTTCATCTGTAATAGCCGACCCACATAACCATTCTGATCATAAAATATGTTTATGTATGTGAATGTGATTCGTAACCACCAAAACCTATCAAAATAAGATAATTATTCAGTTTGAAGCCAGCTAAAGGCTTTGTGTTGGTGGAATCCTCTTTCATTTCTGCCCTCTGATCCCATGAATTGGCATTTTCTTTGATGTAGGGTGGAGACATCAGACTCTAGGTACCTGGGTCTCAGAGGGACTGCAAAACTCTGGGCCCAAACCAGATTAAAATATAATTGGGAAATATTTAGCAAAATAAACAAAAATACAGTACAACATAGATAATGTGAATTTGTGGTTTTCTAAATCAATAGGTGACCCACAGTTTCTATTTGAGTTTGATACTGTCTTTTAGGTGAATAAACCCTCCTCTATCACTGTAGATAACCAACTGCTCAGCCATACCTTATGGTTTGAGAGAATTGACTGGGGCACTGAGAAGTTAAGTAATTTCCCCTTACCTATGAGGAAAGAAGAAAAAAAGTAATTTTATGCATTGAGCATTTGGAATATAAGAGGGACTGCAACTAGGTAGAGTAAATAGGTAGTGGTAGGGAGAGGATGGGAAGAAAGAAGGTTCAGAAACAGGACTGAGAATGGATATTGAAGGAGGAGTTGAGAAGAGAGGTATAGCCAGAATAGTTGAACATGGGTCTAAATGGAAGCTGTAATCACAAGCTTGGACAATGTCAAATCTAGGAGGGGCCTTAAAGATGATTTAGCTCAACCCCTTCCATCTTCAGAGGAAGGAAGTGAAATATAGAGAGGAATACTGTGAATTTTGTATTTCTCTGGGTTGGGCTCTATCCTGTAATCCCTTCCATTGCTAATCCTGGAATTCTGCCTTGGTTGAGGACTGCCAGCTCCAAACTGGTCACTTATACTCCAGATATGCTTCATTCCTCTCTGAATCCTGAGACTCCAGCACCCATTTCTGTGTCTTCTCTGGGAATTAGAGGGGTTGGCCTCTTTTTGCTAAATCTGCTTCACTGCTGTTCCCAACTCCTATTCTCCTTAAGGTTATTGCTAAGACCAGTGTCATGACAACTGGGGAAGGAACAGGAACCCTGTGGGAACCACCTGCTGGTGGTACAGAGGCCCCAAAGTAGTCCCCCTTGCTAGACAGGACTAGTGCTCACTGTTTAAATGGCTATTTTTCAGTTTAATGGACTTCAGAGGATTTCAACCTAGAAAGGACATCAGAGGCCATCTACAGTTACAGTTAGGTAGAATGCTAGAACTGGAGTCAGAAAGAACTGAGTTCAAATTTGACCTGAGAAACTTACTAGCTGTGTGACCCTGGGTAAGTCACTTAACCTCTGTTTGGTCAACTATGGATTCAAAGATAGGAAGTGAGAGAGCTGGAATTCCAATTTGGGATTCATTGCTCTTTGCTTTACACTGTGATTCTCACATTCAATGCCCTGTTGTGATTGTACAATGACCAATAACAGAATAATAGATCTGGAAGGGATTTCAAAAATCATTCCGTTTAATCACCCTATTGTACAGATGAGAAAATGGAGGCCCAGAGAGATTAAATAACCTTGCCCAATGTCACAAAAGTAGTAAGTAGCAGAGTTGAGTTTGGAATCCAGGTTCTCAGGCTCCAAGTCAGCCAGCCAGTCAGTAAATATTTATTGAGGGCCCACTATGCATCAGGTACAGTGCTAAGTGCTAGAGATACAAAGAAAGGTAAAAGGCAGTTTTTGCTCTCTTAAAGAGTTCACAGGCTAATGGGGGAGACAATATGTAAGCAACTACGTGCGAAGAAGATATATGCAGGGTAAATAGGAGATAATCAACAGAGGGAAGGCACTATCATTAAGGGGATCAGAAGAGATTTCTTATAGAAAATGGGATTTTCGCTGAAGGAAGCCAGAGAGGCCAGGAGGTAGAAATAAGGGGAGAGAGTATTCTAGGCATGGGAAACAGCCAGTGAAAATTACTGGAGTCTAAAGAGGGAGTATCTTATACAAGGAACAGCTGTGGGCCAGTGTCATTGGAGTGCAGAGTATATGGGGGGATGTAAGGTATAAGAAGACTGGAGAGGTAGGAAGCAGACAGGTTATGAAGGGTCGCCAAAACAGAGGATTTTATATTAGATCCTGGAGGTTGGAGAAAGCCACTGGAGTTATTGAATGTGTGTGTGTGTGTGTGTGTGTGTGTGTGTGTGTGTGTGTGAAATAGAGAGAGAGAGAGAGAGAGAGAGAGAGAGAGAGAGAGAAGAGAGAGAGAGAGAGAGAGAGAGAGAGAGAGAGTGTCAGATCTCTGCTTTAAGGGGATTATTTTGACAGTTCAGTGGAGGATGGACTGGAGTGGGGAAAGACTTAAGGTAGGGATGCCAATTAGCAGGCTACTTCAGCTGTAGAAATAGTGGCATGGAATTTGTGGCACTGAATGGACCATTGATTCCATCCAGTACTTTTATTTTAAACTGGACTATGATTTCATTGGTATAGGGAGCTATTGGTAAGAAATATTTATCAATGTAGATTGACACCTTCCTGAGTCTTAGAGAGTTGACTGAGGGCACTGAAAGGTTTGTGGCTTGCCTAGGGTCTCATAGCCAGATGTGGGTCAGAAATGGGACTTGAACCTAGATCTTCCCGTCTTTAAGGCCATATTGCCTCCCTATATGGTACTACCCCCTTCATTTTATAGCTGAGGAAAATTGAGGCCAAGAGAGAGGAAGTGATCTACCTGAGGTCACATAGAGAATCAGGTGAAGTCATGGGACTAGGACCCAGGTGTCCCAACTCCCAGTCCCGTTTCTTTCCACAGAGAAATTCAAGAGAAAAGCTATGTTAATCCTTAACCAATTAAAAAAAATATGCCTTAGATCATTTGGACAGTAGTAGAAACAAATAATAAAACACAATAATGTCTGTTCCCTTCCTTGGCTGTCACCAGACTTGAGCTAACATTAATGGTATAGACTCCCTTTATTACACAGGTGTGTAAATCCCACGATTACGTAGGCACTAAATTGTCTTCATCAGTATGTACTCGGTGTTCCATTAACACTAATGGAATCTATCCATACTACTGGACTTGATGTGCTTTTTCCATCTATAATAATTGGGGCTGTTCCTTCCTTGATGTATTCAGTCCTCTTGCTAATGAACCTCGCTAGCATTATCATCTCATTATTGTTAGGAGGAATTTTGCACCTGCACTGAAGGACTTTGTTAATGGCATTTCTCTTGTTGCAAGAGAAATTCTATCAATGTGGGACATACTAGATCAGAAATCACACAGGAAGCTGAAGAGAACCTTGAGAACACTCAGCCCAACTACTCTCATTTTATAAATGTGGAAACTGAGGACCAGAGTTATATAAAATGGTTTACCCAAGTCACGATGGACATAAAGAGCAGACCTTCTCTTTAAATCCAGGATTTATAGAATGTTACAATGGACCTCTTTTCATACTGGACTTGGAGTCAGAAAAGCCATGTTCACATCCCAGCTTAGTCACATACTCCCTGTGTGATGTGGGCTAAGTTCCTTCATTTTGCCTTTGTGGAATCTCCATTCTTCTCCTTTTAAATGGGGCTAGGGACTTCACAGTGATTTCACTGAAATACAGAGTTTTCAGGCTGTGAATGCAGGATGACTCCTTTTCTGTAACTAATAGTCTTAGAAAGTTGCCTTTAATACTGAAAAGAGAATAATAATAACAACAATAGTAACTAGCATTTATATATCATAATAGATTTTCAAAGTGTTTTCCAATAATATCTCATTTTTTCCAATAATATCTCATTTTCATATATCCAATAATATCTCATTTTTTCTCACAACACTGAGAGATAGGTGCTATTGTTATCTCCATTTTAGGGATGATCTTGCATCCTCCATTTAGAGATGAGAAACTGAGGAAGACACTAGTTAAGTAACTCACCATGGTCACAAACCTAGTGTTGGGGGTTGGATTTGAATTCAGAAATTCCAGCCTTCAAAGAGAAAGCTCTTGACACTCTAGCACAATGCTTTGCTTTTTTTTTTTTTTAGATAAGGCAATTGGTGTTAAGTGACTTGCCCAGAGTCACACAGCTAGTGAGTGTTATGTGTCTGAGGCCAGATTTGAACTCAAGTCCTCCTGACTCCAAGGCTGGTGTTCTGTCCACTGCACCACTTAGCTGCCCCAATACTTTGCTTTCTAAGATGAGAGGATTGAATTAGATGCCCTCTGTCCTTCCTTTCACTTTTAACAGGTGATCTTTAGATCCCAATCTAGAGAATTTAGCATCTTGCTATGCTCCCTTTCCATACTTGTATAACTCCTAACTCATCTTTCAGAGAACATTCATTTCAAATAATACTCCCTTCAGTCAAAGTAGGAAGTTTCATTTCCCACAAATGAGAGAGCCAGGGGGTTAGGGAAAAGTAAACATGCTTCATTTAGGGAAGTTTACAATTTTCAGGCCTCATTAGGGAAAACATGAATCTGGGGCAGAAAATATATGGAAATCTAGCTGCTGCCTCAGATGGCAAAGGAGAGGGCAGGCATGCCACTCTATTCCCTAAAGAAGAACACTGGAGGAGTAACCCGGTAGATTGTAATTAAAGATGTCAGGTCCCTGGGGGTAAGTGGAGCTGGCGGGGGGGCGGGGGGGGGGACCCTCACCCTTGTGAAACATCTCGCTTAGGAAAGAGACACAGATACAACAGATTGCCTTCACTGCTCACAGACCAATGGGTTCAGGGACCTCTGGGGCCACTGCTACTGATTTTAATCTAATATTTTCAGGATTCAGACCATTTGGGGGAATGAAGTTAAAAATCATCAGGACTTTTTAACAGCCCTCAAATGGAAAATGTCCTCCATTCATCAGTAGATCTGGGACTGCTGTCATGCTATGTGAATGGGGAACCAAAATTCACCTCTAGGCAGAATTCTGAAGTTCAGCTATGCCAATTCTCATATCCCCGGCTAGTTCTCCCTTCCTTCCCAATGTCTTGTGCCTTCATACTGCTCCCTACATTCCCTGGCCCATCCATTCCAGGCTCAGACAGTGACTTCATGTCAGATCTGAACTCCTTCCAATCTCTTGACTTGAAAGAAAAACAAACATATCTGTCTTATATTCCGTAACCTCAGGATGTTGGGCTCTCTTAAGTGATAACAGGTCCTCTGTTTTCATGTATGTGATTATAGTTAGCAGCATTCATTGGCTGACAACACAGTCAAAAAACACATGTTTGCAAGTGGTATAGGAAAATATATTTTGCAAATATCATTCTC
This sequence comes from Phascolarctos cinereus, assembly GCF_003287225.1. NCBI lineage: Eukaryota > Metazoa > Chordata > Mammalia > Diprotodontia > Phascolarctidae > Phascolarctos > Phascolarctos cinereus. The sequence goes on along the minus strand of NW_027555625.1, from coordinate 133,484,622 downwards.
TTAGATATTCCAAAGCTATGGCTCACAGAATAATGTGGTCTCCTAGGAATCAAAGTGGGTGACCTAAAGGGTAATATGAAGATGCAGCATTAACCAGAAATGACTTGCATTTCAAAAACAACATCAAGATCAGTGGTATCAAACTCCAATGGAAGCAGGGACGTTAAACCATTCATAAGGATCTCTGTGGGCTGCATATTGACTTAGTTTGAAAATGTACTATTATTTATGTTTTATTGAATTTTTTGTTTATTTTGTTAAATATTTCCCAATTACATTTTAATCTGGTTGAGGTTAACTTAGGAATATTGTGGGCCATGTGTTTAATACCTCTAGTCATGATCATATAATAGGGAAAAAAGATGTACCTACTGCCTGGTAAGAATGAGAAAGGACACATGGACAGTCTGAGTGCTATGATAACTTTTTTGGTGAGGGAAGGGGAGGAGGGTTCTTGATTTGTGATTTCATCAATGTTCCCAGGCAGATCAGTTAAAGGTCTTAAAGTTAAATGACTTGAGGTTGTATGTTATAGAGGAAACAGTACTGATTTGAGAGTAAGAGAACCTGAGTTCAAATCCTGATTTGGTCACTTACTCTCTGGGTTAGACTAGATCAAATCTAACTAAGGCCCCTTTAAGTTCTGCAGTAACAATGCTATGATTCTATTATTTGCCAGAGGTCACACTGCTAGAGAGTGTTGGAGGCCGGGCTTTCGTCCAGATCTTCTTGACTCGTAAGCCAGCCCTCCTCTTCTACATCCCACTTCTTCTTGCCATATTAGTAGCTTTGAGATATTAAAAATAATCATGTCATGGCCTCCAGCATGTTGGGCGTATTCTCTGTGAATGATATCTGGAGAGATACGGATGAGAATCATACAGTATCACAAGGGATGGAAAGGTTGCTTTCTCTACCAGTGGAAATCAAAGATGCATCTAAATATAAGATAATTAAAAGTGATCACCATTGATCATCACCCTCTGGGATTGATCATTCATTATACTGGAAGCTTCTTGGATTAGATTTTGTTTCTTTGTGATTGTATCCCAGAGCCTAGCCCAGTGCCTGGCACATGACAGGTGCTTTATAAATGCTTGCTAATGTAAGACTTGCTGATTGATCTTCCCATTTCCTAAGCCTCAGTGAGCCTTTAGAGAAGTCAGTTTCCCTACTGCTATGACTGAAGGCAGATATACTCACTGAGTGAGACTGTAGTTGTGGAATCTCAAGACAAAGGACCTCCCACATTATATTTTTGTCTCCTTTTTTTTGCATTTGGCATTTTGCCAGCAGTTTTTTGGATTGGAGAGGAGGAAGTTATTTTAGCTAGTATTTACTCTAGAAAAATACCACAGTAGGTAATTACCATCTAACACTTGGAGGTACATAAGTTTTAGTATCTCTCTATTTTTTTTTAAACTATCCTTAGATCTCCAAGGGGCCTATGGAACCCTGATTAAGAAACTCTGATCTAGTCTGTTAATCCAACCTTTCATTCTTTCTCTTTTTCTTTCTTTCTTTTGTGAGGCAATGGAGTGAAGTGACTTGCCCAGGGTCACACAGCTAGTAAGTGTCAAGCATTTGAGGCCAGGTTTGAACTCAGGTTTCCTGAATCCAGGGTTGATGTTCTATCCACTGCGCTATCTAGCTGCCCCAATTTTTTTCATGCTTTTTTTGGTGAGGCAATTGGGGTTAAGTGACTTGCTCAGGCTCATACAGCTAGTAAAAATCAAGTGTCTGAGTTCAGATTTGAACTCAGGTCCTCCTGACTCCAAGGCTGGAGCTCAATCTGCTGTATCACCTAGTGGCTTTAATAATCGGTAATAATCTGATCTTAATCCTGTGGTTAAATGATGTATCACAGTCATGTTGACCTGATGACTTAATATGAAACCATTGGCAATATTTCCTGTTTTTGTTTGTTTGTTTGTTTTGTTCATTTTGACTTTGCCCTGTTTTGGTCTTTTATAGATCATAGTCCAAGTCAACTAACAGTTATTGTTATTGACTTGTTTTTCATTGTGTTTGATACTTTGTGACCCCATTTGGAGTTTCCTTGCAAAAATACTGGAGCGGTTTGCAATTTCCCTCTCCAGCTCATTTTACAGGTGAGGCAACTGAGGCAAACGGGGTTAAGTGACTCTCCTAGGGTCACACAGCTAGTATCTGAGCTTTAGCAATTATTAAGTATCTACTACATACCAAGTACTACAATAAGAAATACGGTTACAAAGAAAGGCAAAAAACTTGTCCCTGCTTTCAAAGACTTCATGGTTTAATGAGGTAGGGGTGTGTGTGTGTGTGTGTGTGTGTGTGTGTGAACAACATGCAAACAGCTATGTACAAACAAGACTCATACAGGTTAAATTGAGGTAGTCTCAGAGAGGAACTAAAATTAAAGAGGAGTGGGAAAGGCATCTTGCAGAAGGTAGAATTTTAGTTGAGACTTGAAGGAAGCCAAGAAAGCCAGGCTGTGGAGATGAGGAGGAAAAGTGTTCTAGGCCAGGGGGCCAGTCAGTGTGTTGGGAGATGACATGTCACGTTTGAGGAATTGCAAAGAGGACACTGTCACTGGATCACAGACTATGAAGAGAGGAGTAAGATGTAGTAAGAGTGGAAAGGTAAGAATGAGCCAGGTTAGGAAGGGCTTTAAAAGCTAAATAGAGAATTTTATATTTTATCCTAGAAATAATGGAGTTACTGGAATTTATTGAATTAGGACTTAATACAGTCAGACCTTTGCTTTAAGAAGATAAATTTGGGGGCAGCTAGAGCACTGGCCCTGGATTCGGGAGGACCTGAGTTCAAATCCAGCTTCAGACACATAACACTTACTAGCTGTGTGACCCTGGGCAAGTCACTTCACCCCATTAACCTCCCCCCCCCAAAAAAAAAAAGATAAATTAAACAGCTGAGTGGAGTTTGGATTGAGGTTGGAAAGAGACTTGGGACAGGAAGACCAAACAGTCTGCCATTGTAATAGTTCAAGTATGAGATGATCAAGTCCTGCACCAAGGTGATGGAAACATTAGAGGAAAGAAGGGGCATATATGAGAGATGTTAAAATTAGAGTTTGCTTGTTTGTTTGTCTTTTTGGCTTAAACAGTCTGGTTAAAATAGATGATATTGTAAACCTATGAAAGTATTCTCACCCTCATAACATCCATAAGTGGGATCAGAAACTATTTAAAAGGAAGGTGCCATTTGGCAGACTGGGATAAAGGAATGGTCAGCTACTCACAATTTATGAATGCATGAAGCAGGGATAAGAGATAAGGACTGGCCAGTCAGTGAGTAAAGAAGTTGGTGGGAGAATGAATGAATGAATGATGGTGATAGACTGTCAAGCACAGCCATATCCAGCCTCTGGCTCGGAGAACTCTTGACTATTAGTGACTTTCTCCTGTGGCAGGAAGTGGATTTTAACAATAAACATTCTAAAGAAAATTGGTTGCTTTGTTATAGTTGGTACATATTATGATGATTTTCAAGTTGTAGTTTATACAGAAGTGAATTGGTGGTATTTTATAACTTCAAGTACTGTACATTTAAAATATTAATAATGGCTTAATTTATCTAAGTTAATTCAACTTTTAGAGAAGAGAAGACTCAGGTGGGGTGTTCTGATCAAGCATTTGAAGAGCTACCATGTGGGAAAGGATTAGCCTTGTTTTGCTAAGCCCAAGAGGGCAGAACCAGGAACCAAGACAGGAAGGTGTAGAAAAGGGAGATTTAGGCTTCCAATAAGGAAAGAAAAAAAAGAAATCCAAAAGAAATTGCACTGATGGGGTCCACTATAGTATTATGTTCCATAATTTCAATTGATCCTTCGCTGCTGTAAGGAGCTCCTTTTATACCTCTCTAATTAATTCACTATCCCACTCACCACAGTGGCTTTTCCAAATCTTTTTATTGCTCCTCAAATCTCCCATAACTCCTTCTCACCCAGCCCTCTCAGCTGAGGACTTTGCTTCACATTTCACTGAAAAAAATTGATGCTATTCACAGAAAACTCCTTTTTCTCCCCATTTCTCACCTTATCTCTCCCCATTATTTCCTCCTTCTCTCCTGTTTCAGATAATGAGGTAGTCTTTCTCCTTGCCAAGGCAAATTCCTCTACATGCTCAAGTGATCCCATTCTATCCTGTCTTCTTCAGCAGATTGCCTCCTCTATCATCCCTATTCTCTCATTGACCTTCAATCTATCCCTGCGTACTAGCTGCTTCCTTACGGCCTATAAACATGCCGTTGTCTTCCCCATTCTGAAAACAGCAAAACCACCAACAACAACCTCACTTTGTTCCTCCATTCTCACTAGCTCTCATCCTACACATCTCCTCTTTTCTGTGACTAAATTCCTTGAAAAGGCTGTCTGTAATAGGAGCCTCCGCTTCCTTCTCATTATTTCTTTACTCTCTACAATCTGGCTTCTCATCTCATCATTCAACCAAAATTGCTTTCTCTAAAGTCACTAATACACTCTTACTTGTCAAATCTAATGGCTTTTGCTCAATCTCCAACCTTCTTGACCTCTCTGCAGCCTTTGACATTATTGATCTTCCTTTTTCCTTGAACATTTCTTCTCTCTAGGTTTGTTTATTTGTTTTTGTTTTTTTGACACTGCCTTTTCTTGGATCTCCTCCCACCTAAACTCCAGTGGCTCTCTCTTACCTCTAGGATCAAATGTAAATTATCTGTTTGGTTTTAAAAGCCCTTCATAATCTGACCCCTTCTTACTTTTTTAGTCTTCTTACACCTTATACTCCGCATGTACTCTGTGATCCAGTGACTGGCCTCTCTTCTGTTCCTTGTATGTTTCACTCCATTTCTCAACTCTGATCATTTTCATTGTCTGTCCCCACATGCCTGAACATTCTCCCTCCTCATCTCCACATCCTAGTTTTCCTGGCTGCCTTTAAGTTTCAGCAAAGTCTTTCTTGCAGAAGTCTTTTCCACTTCTTAATCTAAGTGTCTTCCCTTTGAGACTACCCTTAATTGACCCTGTATACATCTTGTTTGTACAAAGTTGCTTGCATATTGTTTCCCTGTTGGACCGTGAGCTCCTTGAGAGCCGGTATTTTGTTTTCCTTTTTTTCCCCAGCACACAGCACAGTGCCTGAAAAATAGTAGGTGTTTAATAAATGCTAGTTGGCTCACTCACTCACTGACAAAAGTGGCTACAATTTCACCTCATTGGAGGTCATATAACTATTTGTCAAGATATATGAGGATTTCCTTATAGGAATGATTATGACTTGATCTAAATGTCTGAAGTCCTTCTCAATCTTAAAATTCTGTGATGAAGTGACAGTATTTTATATTAAATATAGCTCTGGTTTGGGAATCAGGAGACTGGGATCAAATCTCCCCTCAGATTTTGTTAATTCTTAGTCTCAATTTCCTAATCTGAGATAGAGATTATAACGCCATACTTTACTTTCTGGATTGCTGTGAGCAAACTTTAAAGCATTTTAAAGATGTGAATTAACATTTCTATCACTCACATGTATTATGAGATTTTTTAAAATATATTTTTATTCATATAAATAATAAATTTTATTTGATAAATGTTATAATTACAAATCGGGAAGAAGCTGTTTATCTTTCAAAGAATGATGCAGTAGAACTACAGATGCTATCAGATGGACCATCCAATAACAGTGAGAGAATGAAGAGAAAAATAGTAGTTAGTGAGTCCCTACCCAGGAGCATTTAGGCAATTATTTGTTGACCTGATAAAAATGGAGATGTCAGTTTTCTTCCTGGGGCATTTGTATAAGATATAACTGAGAACCTCCCAAGACTTATCAGAATGGATGACAAACACTCTGTTCCATTAGTTCATGTGGTTATAAATTACATGATCAGAAGGAGCCTATGGATATTGCCAACAATTGTAAAGTCTTGAGCAAGAAACTGAAGACCCCTAAGGTCACAGGTTATGTTTTCCACATTGCTTCCCAGGGAAGAGAAGGGAAGCAGAAGATAAAAAAAAATTAATTTTGGAAGTGAACAGTTAACTTAGAACATGGTGTCTGAAACATAGCTGTGAGGTTTCTGGATCCTATCCCTTAAAATACAGAGATGACAGATACCTGGCCCGAGACAAGGTATACCTAACATGGGCTTTTAGGAGTACATTTTCTAGATGTCTTAGAAATCTAAACAAAAGGAATTAAATTAAAAAGGTAGGGTAAGGTAATGATGACCTACGTATGCCCCAAGTTAGAAGCCATAGAAGGTAGCTTCCAAAGAAGGAAGATAAATAGCAACAGAGACAACCAAAAGTTCATAGTAAACAAAGTCAAAAGAAGAGATAGTAGGAAAACACTTAGCCTCAAATGTCCATATATACATATGAAACATTTAGGTCACAGAAGAGGAAGTAACATTATATTCCTACAAAGAAAAGTTCTAGTTGGACTAAGGTCTAACAAGAATTCCTGGAAGAGTAAGAGAAAGAGGTGAGTGGTAGAGGAAAAATCTGAAAAGAAATGAGAGTGATGCTAGAAAATTATGAAAAGAAAATTAATAGCTTGGTAAAAGTAGCCCCAACATATTGAGGAAAATGACATCTTAAAACTAGAATTGGCCTAAAAGGGGCACAAAAATTCACTGAAGGAAAGAGCTCCCTGAAAAACAAAAATAAGAACAAAAAACAGAATTGGTCAAATGGAAAAAGAGGTACAAAACTCTCACTGAAGTAAATAATGCCTTAAAAATTAGAATTGAGCAGTGGAAGCTAATGACTCACAATGAGACATCAAGAAACAATGAAACAAAGTTAAAAGAATAAACAAGGAAGAAATTGTGCAATACCTCATCAGAAAAACAACTGACTTGTAAATCAAGGAGAGATAATTTAGGAATTATTGGACTACCTGAAAGTCATGATCAAATAAAGAGCCTAGACATCATATTTCGGGAAATTATCTAGGAGAACTGCCTCCATATCTCAGATATAGAGAGTAAAATAGAAATTAAAAGAATCAACTGATCACCTCCTAAAGGAGATCCCCAAATGAAAACTCCCAGGAATATTCTAGCCAATTGCTAGAGCACTCTGGTGAAAGAGAAAATACTTCAAGCAGCCAGAAAGAAACAATTCAAATATTGTGTAGTCACAGTCAGGATCACACAAGAATTAGTGGCTACCACATTAAAGGAATGGAGGGCTTAGAATATGATATTGTTGAAGACCAGAGAGTTAGGGTTACAGCCAATCTACCCAGAAAAAAAAAACAGTATAATACTCCAGGGGGAAATTGGATGTTTAATGAAATAGAAGACTTTCAAGAATTCCTGATGAAAAGACAGAGCTGAATTAAAAAAAAAAAAATTGACATCCAAACACACTCAAGAGAAGCATAAAAGGTAAACATGAAAGAGTCATCATAAGGGCATCAATAAAGTGACTCCTAAGAAATTTATCATTATTAGGGTAGTTAAAAGAAGTTTACAGTTTGGAATGATCTCTAAAAAATGACGGGGTGAGAAAATGTACTGGGAGAAGGGGAAATGGAAAGGTAGAAGGGAGAATATTTTCTCACATAAAAGAAGTGTTCAAGGAAGAACTTTTATAGTGGAGGGGAAAATGGGGGAAGTTGTGGGTAATGCTTGACCCTCACTCTCATCAGAATTGTTTCAAAGAGAGAAACACACACAGTCAGTTTTGTATAGAAATGTTACCTATGCAATAAAGAAATAGGAGGGGAAGGGGGTAAGAGAAAATGAAAGGAATGATAGAAGGGAAGGCAGATTAAGGGAGGAAGTGGTTAGAAGCAAAACAGACTTTTGAGGAAGGATAGAATAAGAAGAGAGAGACAAAAAAGGAGAAACAGAAGAAAAAGGAATGGAGGGAAATACAGAGTTGGTAATCATAATTGTGAATGTGAATGGGAAGAGTTCACCCACAAAATGGAAGTGGATAGTAGAATGAATTAGAAACTATAATATGTTGTTTATAAGAGACACACTTAAAACAGAAAGAAACAAAATTCAAATAAAGATCTAGAGTAGCATCTAATATACTTCAACTGGACTAAAAAGAGTCAAGGGTAGAAATCATGATTGCAGATAGAGCAAAAGCAAAAATAGACCTAATTAAAAAAAGATAATCAGGAAAACCACATTTTTCTAAAGGCACCATAGACTATGAAGTAACATAAAAAATTTTTACAACAAGTTTCTTTTATAAAGGCTTCATTTCTCAAATATATACTGAGTATAGAACAGTCAAATTTATAAATATAAGAGCTATTCCCTAATTGATAAATGGTCAAAAGATAAAAACATGCAGTTTTCAGAAGTTGAAATCAATGTGATTCATAGCTATATGGAAAAAACCCACTTTAAATCACTATTGATTAGAGAAAGGCAAATTAAAACAACTCAGATACCACTTCACACCTAGCAGAAATGATAAATGTTGGAGGGCATGAAAGAAAAATAGATATAGTAATGAATTGTTGATGGAGTAGTTAACTGGTCCAACTATTTTAGAGAACAATTGGAACCAGGCCTAAAGGGTGATATAACTATGCCTTTGATCTAGTGATACCACTATTACATCTGTATTTCAAAGAGATCAAATAAAAAAGAAAAGTGCCTCTATGTACAAAAGATATTTATAGCAGCTCTTTTTGTAGTGTCAAAGAATGGGAAATTGAGGGCATGTTCATCAGTTGGGGAATGGATGAATAAGTTGTGGTAAATGATTGTGACGGAGTACTATTGTGCAGTGGGAAATGATGAGGTTATTTTCAGAAACAAACATGGCAAGATTTATATGAACTAATGCAAAGTAAAGTGAGAACAATCAGGAGATCATTGAGCACAGTAAGAGCAGTGTTGTAAAATATGACCAACTGTGAAAGACTTGGATATTCTGACCAATACAATGATCCAAGACAGTTCCAAAAGATTCATGATGAAAAAATGCTACCTACCTGCAGAGAAAGAAGTGATGAAAAACTCTGAGTGTAAATTGAAGTACAATTTTCTCACTTTATTTTTCTTGCCTTCTTTATGAAATATGGCTGATATCAAAATATGTTTTCTATGATTTCACATGTATAATTGGTATCATATTGCTTGCCTTCTCAGTGGGTGGGGAAAGGTGTAGGAGGGAGGGAGAGAATTTAGAGCTAAAGAGTGTAAAAAGATTCAAAAAACAAAAGAATGTTAAAAATAAATATATTCATTTTTAAACAGAAAAAAGGAAAGCTAAAGCAAAGGATGAATTGAGGTTGTCAAAGTAAATTCAGGACAACAAAAAGGGATTGTTTTGTTTTAGTTTAATTGGGAGAAAAATTAAGATCAAAGAAAGAATAAGGAGTTTAACATCGGTGGAATAATGGTAACTCAACAGAGAGAAGATGGAGCTGCTCGATTCTTAGCTAGCTCCTGTTTTCTCTTGTCACAGAGAATTTTTTTTTACTGGAGATTATAAAACAAAAATTACTATTATGGAGTTGATACCTAAGGTAGAGATGGTAACCTGAGAACTTTCCTTGATGAATTAAAGTCACTTGGGCTGAACGAACCACATTCTTGGGCATCAGAAAAACTAGAAGATATGATTCCTGAGCTGCTATCAATGATATCTGAACAATCCTGAAAAACAGAAGTTCCACGGTATTGGAAAGAAAGTAAACGTCCCAATTAAAAAAAGAGAGACAACATAACCTGCAGATTATAGATCAATGAACTTTTTGTTGACTTTTTAGAAAATTCTAGAATGGCCTATTAAAGAGCTGGTTGGGGAACATGTAGAAAGGCAAACAGTGATTACAAAGATCCCATAATGGTTTTATCATGAACAGGTCTTATTAGGTTAATGTATTTTATCCCTTCAGGGTTATTAGGCTGTTAGATAAGGGAAATGTCATATACATACAGGTTACCTCAATTTTAGTGAAACTTTTGATAAACCATCTGATACTGTTCTTGTAGAGAAAATATAGAGATATAAATTAAGCTAGAACACAATTTATTGGATCCAGAATTGGCTAAATGACTGGACTCAATCAGTTATTAATCACTGTGTCATCATCACAGGAAATCTTTGGGGGGTACTCCCAGGTATCTATGTTTGGTCTTGCACTGATTAACTGTTTTTTTTTTATCAATGATTTAGATAACATCATAGGTGGCATGCTAATCAAATTTGCAGTTATGGAAAACTGGTGGCAGAGTAAGGATCTTTGAACATATTGGCAGGAAAACATTGGATTGAATCTGACAAGACATTCCATAAGCATGAATGTGGAGTCGTACACCTGAGTACAAATAACAGTTGTGGGGGAATTACAAGATCGAGGAAGCATCATTCGATATCAATTATTATGAAAAAAAAGATGCTAACTCAGTATGACTTGGTAGTCTGATGTGGTAGCCAAGAAAGCCAATGAAATCTTTGGCTGCATTAAGAGAGGGATGTCTTCTTGGAACAGAGAGGAGATCGTCCTGTTATCCTCTGCCCTTTGCTGTGTTCAGTTCTGGGCTTAAGAAGCTTTTTGATAAGCTGGAGAATGTCCAATAAGAACAAGTAGAATAGCAAAGGCTTTGAGTCCATCTGATATAAGAACTATAAGGAGGGAAATGAACATGCATAGTATGGAGAATAGAAGACTCAGTGAAACTTGATACCTGGATTCAAGTATTTGATGGACTATCAGATGGAGGAGGGATTAGACTTCCTTTGTTTGGCCTTAGAAGGTAGAACTAGGAGCAATGGGAGGAAGTTGCAAAGAGGCCAAATTAGGACTGATATCCAGAAATAAACTTTCTAACAATTAGAGTTTCAATAATTAAAATGAGCTGACTTAAAAGTTACTGAATTTTTCCCTTTCCTTAGAGGTCTTTGGGAGGAAAGTGGATGACCACTTTTTAGGTCTGGTATAGTGGGGATTTCTTTGTTATATGAGTTTAATTGGATGGTTACTGGGTTCCCTTCCAACTCTCAAATCCTGTGCTTCTGTGATTGCAGTTTTATTGTTTAGAATGAAAGGATGACAACTGTATTTCTTCATGTAAGTCAGGATGAATGACAGTGGAGTGTTGAGAAGAAGAGTGAAAAATAAATCCCTTTTAAAAATCATCATCATTATTAGGGGACTTCTGGGACACCTAAATGATAAAATGGCAGACTAGATATTTTCTCCAATCCCCAGGATCTCTCAAACATCTCCAGAAACAAAAATTATGCACCAAAGATAGAGCAATGTTAGCTGTTTTCATGATCTATGATACCCAGAATCTAAAAGAATGTTAAAAAAAAGAAAACATATGCTGACCCTCACTGACCCTTAGCTCTTTCTCTCTCAACTCCCATGCTACAAGCAGTAAGGCTGCACTAGTGACCCAAAACCAAAACACAGGCTTACATTCAACCCATTTCTGTACCCTATTCCCTCTCCCTTTTTCTGGTACCATAGAGACCCGGGCTTCAAGCTGTTGAAGTTTGCTTGGGTCTTGACAGCCAGATTGGCTACAGCCCTTTAGGAGCAAAAGCCTGCCAGGGGCTGCAACCTGGAAATACTGATATTGCAAAGCTCTGGACTACTGCTACTGGGGAATGCAGACTCTGAACTGTCAGTGCAGGTCTAAATTGCTGGTGCCTGAGCCAAAGAACTAAGGAACGGGGGAATGGGATAGGTTACCAGGACAGGACACTGTGCATATGGGAGATTGTGTAGCAATCCATTGAGCCTGACAGAAGATCACAGCATCCAGCTCGGGCCAGTTCTGACCATCCAAAAGTTAATTGGAACAGAGACTTAGTCTGCTTAAGTATAAATTGCCCAGTGTGGAAGGAAGCTAAGACATTTTCGGATCCAGCCTTCACAGAAACTATTATAAGAGGGAAGAGAATCAGGAAGTGAATGATAAGGAAAATGGAGTGGGGGGAGAGACTGAAAGTACCAAAGATTTCAGGAAGAAGAAATCTCAAAGATCTTGAAAAATAACAAATAAATCAACAGGAAAAACAGTGACAACAGAAGGAAATACGGCCTCCAGATCTGGTAAGCAAGTTCAAGCATCTAGGAATAAATACTTCAAAACAAAAGAAGATGATATAACACTTCATGAGACATAGGACCCTGTGGAGTTTGAGGAAAACATGGAACCACAAAATGCTATTACTTGAGTGGTTTAACAGAGAAACGAGAATTAGGAGAGCAGAATATACGTCCTGCAGAGTAGAAATAATGAGCAGAATAGAAAAACTTGAATCTGTAATGACAAGCCTCATCAAAGAAACAAAAGAAAGAACAATAGATAGGGAATGCAAATACATAAAAATAAAGGATAACCCAGAAAAAGAGAAGAAAAACCAATAAGATTAAAAAGAAAATATGCTAATAATGCAAGCAAACCATGTTGAACTCAGATAGGATGTGCAGATAGCCTAAATATCACAGGTCTCCCAGATAAATAAAATTGTGAAAGGAAAGGAGGATTAAGAAGAAGGGATCGGGGTGAGGGGAAGAAAGTTAATGGAAACAGGACTACCTTAAAAAATATTAAAGTAGAATGACCAAGGAATGTAAAACTATGTTTACAACAGAAGAGGCAACTTGAAACTGAAAAGCTTCTGCACAGACCACCTTAATGCATCTAGGATAAGAAGCAAAGTGGTCAAATGGGAAAGAAAAAAATAACCTTTGATAAGAGTCTGGTATCCAAGATCTATAATCAGTTCATACACATACACGTATACTATATATGTAAATCAAACATTAGATTCGAAAAAAAGAATAGAAACATACATACATATTAGACATTCCCTAATAGATTAATGGTCAAAGCACATGAGCAAACAGTTCTCAAAAGAAGAACCTCAAAGTATTCACAACCACATGAAAAAAATCCTTCAGATGACTAATAATAAGAGGAATACAAATAAGCAAATTGGCAAAGATGACAAAAAATGGAATAGTTAAAGATAGGCACACCAATACAGTGTTGATGGAGCTATGAAATAGTACAACCATTCTGGAAAGCAATTTGGAATTAAGTAAATAAAGCAACTAGAATATCCATATTCTTTGAACAAGGACCTCCATTACCGAGCTTATACCTGAAGGAAGCCAATGACAAAAAAAAAAATCACCATATTCTTCAAAATGTTTATAGCAGCACTTATTGTGGTAACTAAAAATGGGAAACAAAGTAGATACCCATCAATTGGGTAAACAAATTGTATACATGAATGTGTTAGAGTATTACTGTGCTGTAAGAAATGATGTGTGATATATTCATAAAAGCAACGAAAGATCTATATGAACTGATGCAGAGTAAAGCAAGCAGAGCCAAAGAAAACAATACACACACTAACTATAATAATATAAATGGAAAGAACAACACACCAAATACAATAAAGAATAAACGTAACAAACTTATAAAGAGCAAATAGAACTCAAATGAAGAGATATGAGAAGACACCCTTCAACCTACCCTTTTTTTTTGGAGGTAGGAGGTCCATGGGTGTTACATATTGCACATGTTCTTGGATGCTTATTGATACGTATTGATCAGTTGTACTGACTTTTTTTCCTTCTCCCCAAAATATTAGTAGTCATATGGGATGGCTCTCTAGGTGGGAGGGGGGAAGGATATCTGTAATGTGATGTAATATAATGTAATAAGAAACAGAAAATTTTCATAAAAACTTAATAAAAACAATAATCATTTTCACATTTATTTATCACTTTCAAATTCAAAGTAATTTTCCATGCATGAGTAAATCAAACACCAGATGTGAAAACAGGAGATGAAAACATCTTGATTTAACCATATTCAAAAACACCTAAAGAGAGAGAGTAACCGGTGTTGTCCCTAGAAACATTAGGTGCTCAAAGAGGTGACCCCCAATATCCTTCCTTTTTCTAGCATCATGTTTCTAGTGAAGAAGACCCAGTCTGTCTGGGCAAGAGTCCAGTTTATAGATCCAAATTCTCTGATTCACTGGCTCTGATGGATGGGCTAAGTTTTGAAGGAAAATCTGAATCAGGATTCAGTTGCTGAGGAAGGTGACAAACAAGAAGTATTAGCTTTATGAAAAGTTCTCTTTCTTTCCTTCAGGAATCAGGGTTAAGTGACTTGCCAAAGATCATGCAGCTAGTAAGTGTGAAATACCTACCACCTAGATTTGAACTCAGGTCCTCCTAATTCTAGGGCTGGTGCTCTATCTGCTGCACCTCCTAGCTTGCCCTAAATGTTCTCTTTCCAACAGTTCTGTCTGCCTTACTTTAAACTCAATCCAGAAATGATAAGAATCATAACTATCTCCATATAATGGGGGCTAACTAATTATTGAGTGCCATATTGGTCTAAAACAAAACAAAACCAAACCACACTCCCCCTGCATCTGACTTGTTAAAAACAACAATGAAGAATGGCCTTTAGTCATTCTCTTACTAAACTTATGGAAAGATCAACAATGAAAGTGACAAAGATAAAGAGGGTAGAGATAATAAAAATGAATAAAACATTTTTACTCGAATTGAAAGAAGCATAGAAAAAAGTCAATTTAAACATATACACATATACATACATATATATATATACACATATACATAAATTTAAATTTTTTTAAAGGTGAAGACTTGTAAATGATACTTAGAAGCTTTGCACCAATGTACCAAATCTACACCCCTTCTATTCATTTTCCAACTTCCACCATCTCTCTACCCTTCCCTAACTAGAGCCAGACTATGCAAATTACCAGGGGGCCAAGGGAAGGCCAATCCTGGCATCCACTAACATTAACCCTGCTCCAATGGCAAAGGCCTATGTCTTCATTACACTTTTTTTTTAATGTGTGCTAAGGTGACATTAGCTTCCTAGGCTACCAAGCCACCATTTGGACTCACACCAATCTAGCAGTCCACTAAGTCTGTTGTTTTTTCCTACATAAACCGCTGCCTAATCACATATTATATCCAAAAAATATGTCCCAATCTGCACTCTGAGTCCATTACTTCTCTGTTAGGAGGTGGGTAGTATGTTTTAACATGAGTCCTCTGGAACTGTGGTTGGTCCTTGTATTGATCAGAATTCCACATGTTTCAAAGTTGTGAGAGAAATTATTAATAACCAATGATTTGGGAGATCCAGAGTTTCCTCCTTTTTCTAAAGCCTTGATTTTAAAAGTTCAGTCTCTTGAAGGACATTGCTGAGAATGAGACTGGATTTTCTGGTTCAACCCCCCACTCAGGTGGGGCAGCTATTGTTTTCTACTCAGGTTTGGTACGGATAAATTTTTTGAATAGATAGTATACTGGCTGGGTTAACTTAAAAGGTGAACGAAATGATCAAAGTTCAGGTCTACCTCTCATTGTAATATTCATTCTATTATTAATTGTTAGCCAATCAGAGTTGGTTGCCACCCTGGAAAACATTCCTTTTCCAAAAGGGCATTTAAGCCTTGAGGTGCTGCTATGCTTGTCTTTGGTCTAAGAGAGAGATGGCCAAATGGCCATCCTTTTATTAAAATGCTGTCATTATTAATAAAATGATTCAATTACTCAGAATTATCTCTCTCTTCAACCTTCTTAAATGCCTCAGTTACTTTTCTTTACAATATTGTTGTCACTGTATAATCCATTCTCCTGGTTCTGCTAACCTAACTCTATATCAGTTCATATAAGCCTTCCCAGGATGAAACCATCCTCTTCATCATTTATTACAGCATAATAGCATTCCATAATATTTATATATCAAGAATTGTTCAGCCTTCCCCTGGTTGGTGGGCCTCTCTTCATTTTCCAATTCTTTGCCACTCCAAAAATAGCTGCTATAAATATCTTGGTACATGCTTAGAGGGTTTTTTGTTGTTATTGTTATTTATTCTTTCCTTAAGATGAATCCATTGTTTAAAATATCCTTCCTCTAAGTTTCCTTTCTCCTTTCTTCCTTTTCCATCCAATTTCCCTATTAAATGAATTTTATTTCTGTATTTAACTGTATGTGTGTATTTTTCCCTCCAGTTGACTAGTTTAAAGTATGGTTCAAGTATCAACTGTTTCCCCCAATCGTTCTTCCTTATCTCCTTATTTGTATATTACAAACTTGGGTGCCCCAATTGAAAGAGGAAAATCTTGTACTTGAACCTTGCTTTTTTATCTTGTTCTTTTAAAAACAGTTTGTTATTAATTTAATTTTAAACAATTTTTAAAGAGCTTAAAATTCAATTAGAAGAGGCAGTTCAGTGCAGTCTGGAAGAGGGGCACTGGTGTAGAGTCAGAAATCTAGAGTCATCTGAAGTTTGAATTCTGGCTCTGCCATTAACTGGATGACCTAGGGCACATACTTTCACTTCTCTTGGCTTTCTCAAATATGTAAAATGGGAAGAAGAAGAATACTTCTCTACCTTAGAGGGTTATTATGGGGAAAGCAATTCATAAAATTTAAAAATGCACTAAAATGTGTGTTATTCTTATGGTTACTGTTGTTTCAAATTTTTTTTTTACATAACCAACATGTAAATGCCCTAAAACTCCTCAGTCATTGCTTGCTTCTATGCCTTTCTCCCATTGATCATCCTTTCATCCCTATATTTGTGTATATGATGATCATTTACTTCTGTTTTTGTCACTTTGCATTATCTCTTTCCATCTTCATATTCTTTCTGTCATTCTTATTATATTATATTATATTGATGTACTCATTTGTGTAGCCATTTCCCAACTGTTGGACAGTTGGTTGTTTACAGTCTTTGACAACAATTATCCATAATGCAGCTCTCTCTTTCTCTTTCTCCCCCCCCTTTCTGTATGTATGTGTGTGCATATATATATATATATATATATATATATATATATATATATATATATATATATATATATATATATACATATATATATATATATATATATATACATATATATATATACGTACATACATGTATACACAAACACACATATACATACATACATACATACATATATATATACACACATGTATATGCACACCTACATATACACATATCCATCTCTCTCCATACACACACACACACACACACACACACACACACACATATATAACATCTTTGGACAGAGAACTCTTTTCTTTGTGATGAGGGTGTATTCTCAACAAAGGAATTGTTAGAAGGCAGGATTATTTTCACAAATCTTGCAGTGAACTACTAGATAGCTTTCCATAAAAGATTCTACCATTTACCTTTCTATCAGCCAAATGGAGGATTTTTAAAAAATCGTCACATCTAGTGCCAAAGTAGACCTCAATAAAATGACATTTGATAGAAAAAAATGTAAATTTTGCCTATAATTATATTAAATAAAGGACCTTTTTTTAGGATTGCCACTATTACATTGTGTTGCTGCCTTTTACAGCTTTATGTCATTTTCAACTTTGATCAAGATACCATCTATGCCTTCACCTAATCACATGGGATATGCCTATTCAGAGCCCTCTGGTCCTCCTACAGTTGTCCAGGTTGTCAGTGATCATGGTTCTTTGGATCTGACTGTTTATCCAGTTCTAGGATCCACCAGATTATCATCCACTCAAAGATCTTTATCTTTTCTATCATGACATCACTAAAGCCTTTGTCAAAATCTTTGTTGAAATTCAGACATTTCGTGTCTATGTTTTCAACTCCCCCCAATCTCTCAGTCTGAAAACTCTATCAAAAGAGGAAATGGGGAAAGCCTCACATGATTTATTCTTGAGGTGAATTAAAGCCAAGTGTTTTTAGAGATCACTGTTATTCATAGTCATGGGTTATTTCTTTTTAGAAAATCACTGTTAAACTCATTAAGCTATAGTTCAACAATTCTTCTGGTACCTAGGTGGCATACTGGCTAGGGTCAGGAAGACTTGAATTCAAATCTGACCTTAGATACTGAGTAAGTCATTTAACTTCTGTTTTCCTGAGTTTCCTCAAATGTAAAATGAGGATAATAACAAATTAACCTCTCAAGGTTGTTATGAGATGATATCTATAAAGCGGTTAGCACACTGCCTGGCACATAGTAGACTTTATATAAATGTTTATTCCCTTGCCTTTTCCTTCTTTCTTCCTTGTTTTAAAATCAGGAAAACATTCATGGATCTCCAGTCCTTTTCACTTCTTGATCTTGTTCTATCCCTCAAAAGTCATTGAAACTGGTCATTACAATAGTCATAGAGTCATAGGTAGGTCTGTGGCTCTTAGAAGTTAAGTAGTTTTACATCTTCAAAATTCTAGCTACAACAGGTGTCATGAGATGACAAAACAATTTCAGTGGGAAGAAGGTGATCCACAGTGTCCCATGCTGCAGAGATAGAGAAAGATGAAGGTGGAAAGATGACCATTAGATTTATCAATTAAGAGATCTTTGGTGACTTTAGAAAGATCAATTTCAGTTGAATGGTACATCTGGAAAGCAGATTACAGAGGCTTAGAAGAGAGTGTGGGGGAAACACAGAATAGACATGGCTTTTTCAAAGAGTTTAAGAGAGAAGGGGATAAATGACATGAGATCATAGCTAGTAAGGATGGTAGGAACAAATGAGTTTAAGTCTGGAAGAAGAATAGATTTGTTTGTAGGCAGTAGTGAAACAGTCACTATTTAGGCAGAGATTGAAGATAAGAGTGGAGATGATTGTGGAAATAATCTGTTCCAAAATTTTGCAGGGGATAGGATCAAGGTTACATGTGTAAGAATTAGCCTTGAGAATAAGGGCCATCTCTTCCTTTAAGGACAGAGTAAAGAATGAGATAATGGGGGAAGATTTCTGAGTGATAAAAGATGAAGAGGAGGGAAGAAGAAGAAACTCCCACTGAATAGCATCAATTGTTCAGTAAATTATAAGGTAAAGTCCTCAGCTGAGAGGTTGTGGGCAAGGAAAGCTTGAGGGTAGAAGAAAAGGCTTGGAACAGCTGATGTGGAGAGTGGGATAGTGAATCAATTAGGGAGTAGAATCCTTTCTTTGCTATAGTGAGGGCCTAATTGAGATTATGTAACATAAATTTGTAGCAGACTCAATCAGGAGGTTTTCAAGATTTTTTCCAGCTCTATTAAGTAATATGAGCATAGGAGACAGATTATGCTAGTAATGTTAGATTGCGGTTTGGAAAGGTCTGATTGGTTATAGGAAAAGGGGCAAGGGACTTGAGAAGAGAAGTGAATTGAGATTATGACCTCCTTAAGGGTATGGACTGTCTTCTGCTTCTTATGTATCCACAGAACTTGGCACAGTGCCTGGCTCATGGTAGGTATTTAATAAATGTTTATTGACTGACTGGTTCATGAAAGGGTCAAAACAAAGATAGACAAAGAATGTTATCAGTGCAAGGGCGATGGTTTGCGAAAGAAAAGGGGAATGAGAGGGATAGAGAACACAGTGAGATGAAGAACAGGGTTAAGGGTTGTCAAGCATATGGAAAGGTGAGGTGATAAAAGGTTATGATCATATGAAGGAATTTTAGCGTTCATGAAGATGGAAGTGGAATCCTTATGTGTGATGGGAAGATCAAGGTTATACCTATCTCTGTGTGTGGTGAGGTTGAATGAAAGAATAAATCACATGAACTCAGTAGACTGAGGAATTGGGAAGTTATTTGAAAAAAATCATTAATATCTATGTTGAATTCTCACATTATAAGGGCAGGAGTTGGGATGGAGAGATAAAGTGACTAAATACTCAATTCATTGAGAAAATAATGAATATATCCCAGGCATCAATAGATAATAGTCACCAGGATCTGCATTGGGTAACAAATGTAGAGTGTGAAGCTGCTGAGTGATGTAGGTTGAGGAAGAGTCTAGAAGTTGCTATGATGTTTAAAGAATATTTGAAAAATAGATATTACACTTTCCCTTATATATTTACACCATATCCCCCATATGTTCTGAAGTGTCAGAGTCAAAAAACAAAACTCAAGTGTCAATAAAAATGCAGGGATGGGGGGAGAAATTTGGTAAGATAACCCTTGATAGAAAAATGACCTCATTAATTTTAATTGGACTGCAAGTTCAGTATAAGTTAGTGGTATAATGTAGTGATTTTAAAAAGTGAATAATATTTTTTTTGTAATTGTGATTTCATCCATGTTTGTGAACTCTTAGCATATTAATAGCTCTGTAACTTTCAGTCTTAGAGAGTTTCCTAGGGGCATTGAGAGGTTGAATCATTTGCCCATAATCACACAACCATTATATAAAAAGGTATGACTTGAGCCCAGGTTTTCTTGACTCTAGGATTCTATCTACTTTACTATGCTGAATCACCTATATAATCTTAGGTTATATTTAAAAATTAGTGTCCAAAGTAAGGACGTGATCATTTTTGTATTGTGCTTTTACAAGATTTCTCTTGGAATATTGTGTTCCATTCTTGGTGCCCCAAGGGATCATCAGATCATAGACATAGAACTAGGTCCTCAGAAGTCATCTAATCCTCTTACCTTTATTTTACAAATGAAAACTGAAGTGCAGATAGGGGAGGTGATTTAACTTAAGTCATAAGGTAATAAGTGTCAGAGTTGAGATTTGAATTCAAGTACTCTATCTCTATATCCTGTATTCTTTCCAGTGTATCATGTTCTCACTATCATTTAGAAAAGATATTGACAAATTGGAATGTATCCAAAAGAAGGATGATGAGACAAATCAAGACTGTTCCATCGAAAGATCAGTAGAAGGAATTTGGATGCTTATCCTGTCAAAGAGAAGACTTGATGGGGACATAATCACTGTCTTTAAATATATTGAAGGGCTGTCATACAGAGAGGATTAATTTGTTTTATCCTAGAAAATACAACTAGTAACAGAAGGTGGAAATTGTGAAGAAGCAGATTTTGGCTAGATAGAAGCACATTTCCTATCAGTTAGATCTATCCTGTGATAGAATAGATAGCCTTGAGAGGTTGTGAGTTCACCATTCCTGAAGGTCTTCAAGCATATAATGAAAGACCACTTGTCAGGGATCACAGATCACAGATTTAGAGCCGGAATGGACTTTAGAGTTCATTTTTCAGAGTAGGAAACAGCTCCATGGTGATTGCCCAAGGTCACATGGGTAATAAGTGGGAAAGTTAGGATTTAAACTCAGGACTTCTGACTCCAAATACAGTTCCTTTGCTGCCTCTCTAGGATCTTGTAGAAGGGAATCTTAGGCAGATTTAGTTTATGCTAGATTATATCTGAGGTCAGGGCAGCTAGGTGGGACAGTTGATAGAGTTGCAGGCCTGAAGTCAAAAAGATTCATCTTTTGTTCCCTCTCTTTTTTGAAACAACTTTGCAGCCAAATGTGTTGGCACACATCTGTTATCCCTGCTACAAGGGAGGCTGAGGCAGGTGGATTGCTTGAGCTGAAAAGTTATGAGCTGCAGTAGGGCTAAAGCTGATCAGTTATCTGTAGTAAGTCTCCTGCCAATCTAGTGAGCCCCTGGGATGGGGGTGGTGGCAACCAGGCTGCCCACAGAGGTGGAAAGAGAGGTCAAAGCTTCCATGACAACCGTTAATGGAATCAAGACTGATAGTAGCCGCTGTACTTCCAGTCCAGGTGAGATGGAGAGACCCAGTCTCTGAAAACAAAAACAAAACTGTTTTGTATTTACTTTATACCAATGGTGTTCCACACTTCATGCTGCCCCCCTTTAAAAATTATGTAAGCTCCAGAGCTGAGTAGAAAATTTGACTTTCAAATACAAGACTCAAGAGAAGCATGAAAAGGTAAAAAAGAAAAAGAAATCATAAGGGACTTATTAAAGTTGAATTGTTTACATTCTACATGGAAAGATGATATTTGTAACTCATGAGACCTTTCTCAGCATTAAGGTAGTTGGAGGGAATATACACCTATCCATCCATCCATCCATCCATCCATCCATCCTGTGTGTGTGTGTGTGTGTGTGTGTGTGTGTGTATGTGTGTGTGTACATATATATAAAATCAGGGCACATGGTGAGTTGAATATGAAGGGATGATGTGTAAAAATTAAGGGATAAGAGAGGATTGTTCTGGGAGAAGGAGAGAGAGAGAGGTAGAATGGGGTAAAGAGGCAAGAAAAAGCTTTTACAGTGGAGGGGGTGAGAAGGAAGAGTGAATCTTAACTATCGTTTGGGTATGGAAATCTATCTTTCCTTACAGGAAGGAAAGGGATAAGAGAGCAGGGTGGGGTAGGGAGGGGATGATAGAAGGGAGGGCAGATTGGGGGAGGGGGTAATCAGAAGCAAACAGCTTCCAGAAGAGACAGGGTCAAAGGAGAGAATAGAAAAAGCAGGGGTGGGATAGGATGGAGGGAAATATAGTTAGTCTTTTACAACCTGACTATTATGGAAGTGTCTGCATGACTATATATGTATAACCTGTACTGAATTGTTTGCCTTCTCAATGCGTGGCTGGGGAGGGAGGAAAGGAGAGAATTTGGAATTCAAAGTTTTAAAAACAAGTGTTAAAAATTGTTTTTACATGCAACTGGGAAGTAAGACATACAGGCAAAGGGGTATATAAATCTATCCTGCCCTACAGGAAAATGGAAAGGGAAGGGGATGGGGGGGGTGAAAGAAGGGAGAGCAGATTGGGAGAAGAGGTATTCAGAATCGCATGCCATCTGGGGGTGGGAGGAGAAGAGACATGGGGAGAAAATTTGGAACTCAAAATCTTGTGGAAGTGAATGTTGAAAACTAAAAATTAATTAATTAATAAATTAAAAAATGTTGAAAGTTTTTTGAGAGCAGGGCTGTTTCATTTTTATCATTGTTTTCCCAGAGCCTGTCTTGTTGCCTGGCACATAGTGTGTACTTAATAAATTCTTCTTCATTTGAATAAATCTTTGCTGTGAGTGATGGCTTTTATCCATGAAAATGACACTGACAAGTTTTCTTTTAACATACTGAGAGAAGTTTCCTTAGCACAATTATAGATTTTCTTGGAGGAACCCAGAGGCCCCTAGGAAATTATAGCCAGGGATTTAGCTCCTGTAGCTGGGGTCATCATATTTCAGAGGGATTCAACTGTACTGTCATTTTAAAATCACCTCATCATCTCCCTGTGCTCTAATCACGAATGACACTGGCTTTAGGGGGTGGGGGCTGGTTACCTCTGACTTGATCTGCTTTACACATACAGATCTAAATAGACTCCTAGGAGATAGCACATTTTCTCCAAGCAACACAGAAGACCAGCTTGGAATTAGTGACATTATTCATCACCCTGAATGCCTTGGTTTTTCGTCATGTGACCCTTCTCCTGAGGCGTAGACACAAGAAGGCATGTTTAGTTCCCTGTACTTGCCACAACCAAGAATGAGACATCATGCTTTGGTGGCATTAATGCAGTGGGAGAAAGCTGCAAGGCTTGTATTTGAAAGGATAATTGAATTGCAGAACTTTTCATGTAAGTAGTCAGAAATGTGACTTTGCTGCAGATAAGTTGGTAGCAATGAAGATTTTCCTCCCTTGTGGGCTGGAGGGTTATGTATATTTCTTTTTTTAATTTACTTTTAATTTATGGAATAAAACAAGCATTTTCATAACAGTATAATAAAAAAGATGATTGCACATGAAACTGCAAATCTGCTATGCACAACTTGCTATTTCTTTCAAATATACAACAAAACTACCATGTAAATTTCTTTTTTTATTCCCTTCCCCCAGCCCTAGATATGGCTACCATTAGATAGAAGTGTGTGTGTGTGTGTGTGTGTGTGTGTGTGTGTGTGTGTGTGTAAAATTACTCTATACATACTTCCCTTTACCAGTTCTTTTTCTGGATGCAGATATCATCTTTCTTCATATGTCCTTTATAATTAATTTGGATACTTACAAGAGTCAAAATAGCTTATTTGTTTAAAGTCATTCTTAAAACAGTATTACTATTACTGTATACAATGTTCTCCTGGTTCTGCTCATTTTGCTCTTCATTGTTTTGTGCAAGTCTTTCATGTTTTTCTAAAATCACTGAGCTCATCATTTCTTTTTGCACAGTAGTATTCCATCACCATCATATACCACAACTTGTTCAGCCCTTCCCCAATTGATGGGCATCTTCACAATTAACATTTCTTTGTCACTACAAATAGAGCTGATATGAACAGTTTATATATAGGTTCTTTTCTTTTTTTCCTGTTTATCTTCAGAAATAGACCAAGTAGAGGTATTGCTAATTCAAAGGGTATAGGTGGTTTAATAACTCTTTGAGCATAATTCAGTATTGCTCTCCAAAATGGTTGAATCAGTTCACAATTCCCTCAACAATGAATTAGTGTCCCAATTCTTCCATATCTCCAATATTTGTCACTTTCCCCTCTTATGATTTTATCCAATCTGGTAGGTGTAAAATGATATCTCAAAGGTGTTTTCATTTGTGTTTCTCTAATCAATAATGATTTAGAGCATTTTTTCATATGATCACAAATTGTTTTGTTTTATTCATTGGAAAACTGTCTCTTCATATCCTTTCATCATTTATCAATTCGGGAATGACTTGTATTCTTATAGATTTTACAAAGCTCTTTGTATATTTGAGATACAAGACCTTTATCTGAGAAACTATAAATTTTCCCCCAATTTTCTGCTTTGCTTCTGATCTTTTCTACGTATTTTTTATTTGTATAAAAACTTTAATGTAATCAAATTTATCCATTTTATAACTAACTTTGCTCTCCATCTCTTGTTTATTCATAAATTGTTCTCCTATACATAGGTCTGAGAAGTAATATGTTCTGTATTCTGATTATCTTGTAAAATCTCTCTTTATATGTAGGTTATGTGTCCATTTTGACATTGTCTTGGTAAATGGTGTAAAGTATTAGTTCATGCTCAGTTTCTGCCATACTGCTTTCCAGTTTTCCCAAAAACTTTTACCAAATAATGAATTCTTATCCCAAAATCTTAAATCTTTACTCTTGTCAGATATAAGGTTATTATATTAATTTGTTGCTGTAAATTGTATGTCTACTCTATTCCATTGATATACCTTTTTATTTATTAGCCAGTACCAGATAATTGATAATTACTGCCTTGTAATATAGTTTAAGATCTGACATTGCTAAACTTCCTTTCTTTACACTTTTTCCATCATTTCCTTTTATATATTTGACTTTTTGTTTTTCCAAATAAATTTTGTTATTTTTTCTAATTTAGTAAAAAAGTTTGGTAATTTGATTGGTGTAGTATTGAACATATAAATTAGTTTGGGTTAAATTATCATTTTTATTATATTGGCCCTGCCTACCCATGAACAATTAATATTTATCCAATTATTTAAATCTGATTTTATTTGTATGAAATATTTTTTTATCATTTCATTTACATAGTTCTAGGTTTGTTTTAGCAGGTATACTCCCAGGTATTTTATTCTATCTGTAGTTATTTTATTTTGTTTTATTTTATTTTTTGTGAGGCAATTGGGGTTAAGTGACTTTCTCAGGGTCATAAAACTAGTTAGTTATTTTAAATGGGGTGTTTTTATTTTTACTATTGTGACATATAATAATGCTGATGATTTATGTGAATTTACTTTGTATCTTGCAACTTTGCTAAAATTATTAATTATTTCAACTAACTTTTTAGTTGAGTCTTTGGGATTCTTCCAAGTATATCATCATATCATCTGTAAAAGAGATAGTTTTATTACTTCATTCCCTATTCTGATTTCTTCTATTTCTTTTTCTTCTTTTATTGCCATTGCTAGGATTTCTGATACAATTTTGGATGATATTGGTGACAGGAGGCATCCTTGTTTCACACCTGATTTTATGAGAAAGGCTTCTAATTTATCCTCATTACAAATAATGCTTGCTGACGGTTTTGGATAAAAACTTTTTATCAATTTAAGGAAAAATCCATCTATACCAATACTTTGAAGTGTTTTTTTTCAATAAAAATGTGTTGAACTTTATCAAAAGCTTTTTCTGCATCTATTGATATAATCATAATTTTTAAACTTTTATTATTGATGCAATCAATTATGTTAATAGTTTCCCTTATAAATCCAACTTGATCATAATGTATAATTTTTGTATTATATTGTTGTAATCATTTAGACAGCATTTTATTTAGGATTTTTGCATTCATATTCATTAATGAGACTGATCTATAGTTTTCTTTTTCTGTTTTTACTCTTCCTGGGTTAGGTATCAGTATCATATTTGCTACATAAAAATAATTTGGCAGGATCCCTTCTTTACTTATTATTCCAGATAATTTATTTAATATTGGAATTAATTGATCTTTAAATGTTTGATAGAGTATGTTTCTTTTATTGGGGCAGCTAAGTGGTGCAGTGGGTAGCATGCTGGATCTGGATTCAGGAAGACCTGAGTTCAAATCTGACCTCAGATACTTACTATGATCCTAGGTAAGTCACTTAACCTCTATTTACCTCAGTGTTCTCATCTATAAAGTGGGGATAATAATAGTACCTACCTCTCAGGATTATTGTGAAGATCAAAGGAGACAATCGTAAAGCACTTGATATAGTACCTTTGCTGTTGTTCAGTTGTTTCAGTCACGTCCAACTCTTCATGACCCCATTTTGGGGCTCATTTTATAGATGAGGAGCTGAGGTAAACAGGGTTAAGTGACTTGCCCAGGGTCACACAGCTAGATACAGTGCCTGGCACATAGTGCTATATAAATGTTAGCTTTTTATTATGATCCTTATTATTTCCATCTGCAAAAGAAAGCATGGATTTAGAGCTGGAGGGAACTTCAGAGATCGCCTAGTACAACTTCCTCCATTTTACAGATGAAGAAAACTGAGGATCAGAGAAAGCCTATCATTTAAGGCCAGAAGCTAATATGTGGCCAGAATTTGAACCTAGATCTTCTGGCTCCAAGTGTAGCATTCTCTCCACTCCACCAAATATTTCAGGCTTATTTTTCCTATTACCATTTGAAAACAAGAGCCATTCATTTTAAATGCTACCTTGGAAAGATTTTGGTATCAACATGTCTCAATCAATTTGGAAGGTTTGAACTGCCAGCCTTTTTTTAAGTACTTGATAGAGTTGCTTAATCACAGGTTGTATGAGATTGGTCCAATCTAATATTAGAATATCATGCAAAAGCCCCTGAATCATATGTTGAAAGACCTAGGCCTGAATTCTAGTTTTGTCACCTGTGTGAATTTGGACTAGCAAAAACCTACCCAGGTCTCAGTTTTTTCGTCTGTAAAATGAAGTGGACTAAATGGCCTCCACAGCCTTTTCCAGCACTGTATCTATGATCTTATGACCATAAAGTTCCTTTCAACTCTATATTATATATTCTATATATATCAGGGACTTCAGCAGCCTTGGAAATCCCCTTGGACCATCATGGAGCTCTTTCCATGGTCATTGAAAAGGTACTTATCTGAGGTTGAGGCAGTGTCTTGCTCTCTAGGAGCTTACATTTGATAAGGGAGATGATATGGTTATAAAAAAGTGTATACAAATACGTACAAAATAATCACAAGGTAATTTTTTGGGGGAAGTAGGCAATAAAAGCTGGGGGTGTCAGGAAAGGCATCATGTAAAAGATAATGCTTATGTAGGCTTTTGAAGAAAACAAGGGATTCTTAATAGGAGTTCTTAATCAGGAAGCCATGAACTTTTAAATATTGCCTTTTAAATCTCTCTCTCTCTCTCTCTCTCTCTCTCTCTCTCTCTCTCTCTCTCTCTCTCTCTCTCTCTCTCTCTCCTTATTTAGAAATATATCCTTCTGTAATCCTAGGTATTTTGCTTTATGCATTTATAAACATTATTCTGAGAAGGAGTCTGTAGGTACATTGCCAAAGGGAATCTTACTAAAACAACAACAAAAACAAAAAGTTAAGAAACCCTATTCTACAGGGTAGAGATGGGAATGAGGCATGATAGGGACAACAAATGTAAAAGTGTGGCTATGGGAAATGGAGTGTTGTGTTTTAGGAAGAGTACAAAAGTGAGTGATCTCCTTTCTTGAGGCATACAATACAGTGGTATATATTGTGACATAAAAAGTTTGAGAGACATAGTTTTTGGGTAATTAATCATTTCATTAGCCATGCTAGCATATAATTAATAAAAGGCAACAGTAACACTATTGAATGCCAAAGACCCTTCATGGAGCCCACTTAACACTTATATGTCCTTGAAAGTGTAGGTATTGCTGAGGATGATAACCAACTCTGATAGGTTAACAAGTAATAAGAGAAGGAATATTAAGAGAAGTGGACTCTGGGGCACATGACTGATCATCACTCAGTCTTGGTCAAAAAGACTTATTTATGCCCGTATCACCTCCCTCTAGGGTAATGTAGACAAAAGGGAAACTTTTATCCAGACATTTCTGAGTAAAACAGAGTGGGTCAGAATCCATCAATTCACCTAAACTAAAATTTCTTTACCTTTTGATCAGATCTGAGTTTCTTCTCTCATCATCAGGCCTGTACTTTAAAGGCTGCCTGAATAATTTCTGATTTCTGAATGAGGAAGTAGAAAAAGGGAAAAAAAACCTTAGTCCTATTTCAACAATTAGTAATTAATATAAGAGATAAATAATAGTTTTTCTCAATTATCCACTGCCAAAAGTCTCTTGTTGGTAAGGGCATCCTCACTGGCTCAGGCAGTTGCTAGGCCTTTTTGGCCTAGGCTCATTTTAGCTATTACTTTATGTTGGTTAAATGACTATAGAGAATTGTGACAGTTTGTAGCAAAATGCACAGTGAACTAGAAGTTGGAGGGTCTGAGTAAAGGTTCCAATTTGGCATTGTGACTATGGACAAGTCACTAAAACTATCTAAGCCTTGGTTTACTCATGTGTAAAATAGGAATTAGAATATTTGCAATACCTAACTCAGGAGGTGAATTTGAAAAAACAAAACAAAACAAAACACTTTATAAATTGTGACACATTATAGCAATATGACTTATAATTTGTTTTTTCATTTTATTTGAATATTTTATAGTTAATCATTTGTGTATATATTGTAGTCACTTCATCCCCCTCTAGTACAAGGTCATCTTGTGAGGACAAGGGTTACTTTATTCTTATATCACCAGCATCTACCACAGTGCATCTTACACAGTAGGAACTTAATAAATATTCCTTAAATGGAATCAATCATCATCCAGAATCCCAGTTCTCAGAGCTGGCCAACAAAAGCTCAAATGTGACTGGTGGTGGGCATGTGGACCATAATTATGGTCTTCTTTGATGAATGCAAATAGTGGCAGAATCATAGACAAGGATCTCAGGTTCTAGATCTACTTTTGCCATTTACTAACTGGGGGATAAAATTAGGCAAGTAATTTACCTTCTTTGAACTGAGCTACTCATCTGTGAAACCAAAGAAGTTAAACCCACCTTTCAGGTTTGTCGTGATCCTTAGTGTGTAAGCCTTTCGAAAAAGTTGAAAGATCAGCACCAAGGTCAGGGATTACTTTCCCCCGATTCCAGGAATAAGTCCTGCTGCTGAAGAACAGCTACTTTGGGACTTTGAAAGCAGAAAGTGAAAAAATTGTGAGAATGGTTATTGAGGGGAAGTGTAAAATCATATCATTCCCGTGTGCAATACCTCCTTCTTTTCCCAGGGCTGGATCTGAAAAGAGTGACTTGTTTCCCCTTGATGAAAAAGCTGACCTAAATTTCTGCTTTTGGCTCTTCACCTTTGAGTACTAGGAGTGTATTTCAGTAGTAGTAACAAACCTGCAGAAAACCCTGACCCCAGTATGATGTAAAGCCCTCAGAGATAGAAGTGCAATTAAAAATGATGCATTCACCAATTTCTGGCCTGTTGTCAATATTAAAAACCAAGGTAGCTTGAGTGACATCACTGAAAATGCAAATATCCATGTTAATGACACCACAAAATTGCTTCACTGACCCCCTTCCCCCTTTTGAAAAATTGTACTTATTTCCCTTTATTGAAACACAGCAAACAACACCTTTAAGGTATTGGAATTTCTTGAACTTGCTTTCAGATTGGCAATATTATCTCCCTCCCCTCTCCTCCCTTTTTTTAAGCCAGAGAAATAAAGGAAGGAAAAAAATCAAAAAGAAAGGGAAGAAGAGGAAGGGAAGGAGGAAAAGGGAGAGCAGAAGACCAGAAAGGAAGAGAAGAAGAGAGAAAGAAGGAAGAAAAGAAAAATAAAATTAAGCACTTACTCTGTACAAAGCTATTTATACAGGCAATACTTTGCAGGGAGCTTGAACAGACAACAGGTATGGAAGGTTTCAGTTGCAAGTTAGAAGAAAGAGTCCCTTGATTCTTTGAATGAGATGGAAAAGCAGAGGTAAATGCCTCTTCTTTAATGCCATTTCCATAGAAAGTTTTAATTTGTGCAAATTCAGAAGAAAGGTATAATGCTGAGGCTTTATTTTCCATATTTATTTGAGTGAAATAACATGATGTTGAAATTAGTCATTTTTCTCCTAGGATTTCTAAAGTATACTTGCCATGGAATTTCAGACTCTAGAGCCAAGAGGAACCTCAGATGCTATCATGTTAACTATATATGAGCAAGAATACCATGTCTAGCATCCCTGACAAGTGGTCATTGGCCTCTAAAAGACTTTCTTTTTTTCCCCTTCTTAAATTGTTTATTGGAAAAAGTGGTCCGAAGAGAGTTCTAGATTCACCAGAGAGCAACAATACCACACAAGTTAGAAGTCATAGGAAAGGTCAGCACAAAGCTCTGGGGTCTCACTTCTTCTTAAACTGTGAAGGATGGCCTGGAGTGTTAGGGCAAACCCAGGTGAAAGGTCTTGACTTAGTAGGCATGGTTAGAAACAAAGAGCAACTTGCTGTCTGCAGCTCCTGGCTTTCCACTTGGAGCATACCTGTCTCGAGCAGCTTGGCTGTTATCCATGGCCCACTTAATATATTCCTCTTCGGCAGCCTGGACATTTTCTTTCTTTCCACCCTAAGTCCTAAAGGCAAATGCCTGCAGGGCCTGGCCATAAGAAAAGGTCAGGGCCCATAGCTTATGCGAGGAGCAGAGGTTGATGCATTGAGGTTGATGGAGGCATCCTCCACACTCTGATCTCAGACAGGAAAGTGTTACCAGTGAATGCAGGAGGCACAGTCTGGTGAAGGGTAGTTGATCTCCTTATGTGAATACTTCTGGGTACCAGGCATGGCCAGGGGATACCTTGTTAGGCTTCAGCAAGGTCCCTTCTGGATAGACATGGTGGTCACTCAAAGCTTCATAGACGGCAGCCAGGACCTTCTCAGCAACATACTTACAACACTTCCCATTGTGTTCTCCATCAGAAAGGATCTCTGGATCCACAATGGGGACAATGCCATTCTGCTGACAAATGCTGGTATGTTGGACCAGTACACTGACATTCTCCATGATGGCAAGTGGGGAAGGTGTATTATCCCTAATCTTTAGTACATAGTGCCACTTGGCAAAGTCAGCCCATCCTTCTTATACTGGGCACAGCATTCACTAAGTCTATCCAGGCCTTTGGTGGTAGTCTCACCATTGGTCCCTGCCAGGGGCATTATACCTTTGGCCACCTTGATGCCCACAATGGCACCCTTTGCCTTTATGACTTTGGGGAAGGGATGACCATCATCAGCTTTATGGTAGACTGTCTCATGGAAAAGCATGACACCTCCAGTACAGGAGTTCACTTGATCATGTGCTGTCAGAAGTAACTGCTCATAGAGACACCAGTTTTCTGTGTTCTCAGTTCCAATGGACTGTAGCCACTTTGCAGTACTACCAGTGGACTCATCTGCTGCCAAGATTCCCTTGATTGGAGCAACAATTCTATGAGCTGTATCAGACAGTTCTTTCTTTTGCTCTGGTGTCAATGGTAGGTATTGGCAAGGCATGTTTTCCTTGGCTGATAGTTTCCGGCAGGAAGCAGACCACTTATGGTTGGGAGCTGAACTTCGCCTAAAAGACTTTCAGTGAGGGATAGCTCACTATCTTTTAAGGAAGCTCATTTTGCTTTTGGACAGGTCTAATTTGTTAGGAAGTTTTTTCTTACATTAAGGCAAAATCTATTATATGTAACCTCTACCTACAAGTACTACCTCTGTC
Source organism: Phascolarctos cinereus (assembly GCF_003287225.1). NCBI lineage: Eukaryota > Metazoa > Chordata > Mammalia > Diprotodontia > Phascolarctidae > Phascolarctos > Phascolarctos cinereus. The sequence continues at coordinate 133,452,636 of NW_027555625.1, read as the reverse complement.
CCTTCAGGCTAACCAGGACAAGTCTCATCCATCCATGTGACAACAAATTATCCCTGTTCCCTTCAAACAATCCTCCTATGACATGGTTCCAGTCTTTTTGCCATCCTTCTGCAGATGTAGTTGAACTTGTCAATATACACCCAGACCTAATCCCAGTATTCAGTTATAATTTGACAAGGGTTGGACTACGCTTCTTTTGTTCTGGATATCATAAGCAATGTTCATATAGAAACCCAAGGATCACATTAGCTTTTAGGGCTGCCATATCACCTGGTTTCAATTAAATTCAACAAACATATATAGGAACTTAATATATGAAAGGTGTGAGGAAGACAAAATAGCACATGACTTCCTGATGTAGGAATCATTCCAAATCACCTTTCCATATAAATCATTTTTATAATCTTTATAGTTTTATCATCTTTTTTTTAAAAGAAAAGGTAAATAAAAGTAAAAAACTTAGAAACAGGATAAAGATGTTAAGTTATTTTGTGAATAGTTTATGAAATTAAAATAGTCCTAAAATGACCTATTTAAATATGCTGTTATGTTTAAAAATAGGGCACAGATAAAGGAACAGACATTGTCAAAGACTATCATAATTCTCAATAAACTTTTATAGGTAAGTGCTGATTAGTGACAATAATGAATCCTATGAAGTAGTGGCATTATTTGAATTTCTACCACATATTTCCATTAGGCTGGAACCAGTTACCATATTTTACATAAGCAAACCTTCAGACAATTTGAATTAAATAAAACACATACGATCACTTCACTAGATTCATTATTTGCACTAATTAGGACTGAAATCTAACTGACATAAAGTAATGGCCACAGTGAAGGAGGCCAAAAAAATCACTGCCTCAGGCTATGAGAACTTGATTGTGAATTAGAGACCCATGGCAGCCAATGGCAGTACTGACTTGGATATAAATAGATTTTAAAAATCTTATAGAAGATGGTGAATGATTAGGAAGAATACTGGCTTATAAAACTGAGAAGAGTTTGAGAGAGAAAACAACAACATTTTCAGAAAGCTTGGTGTGATATCCTATCTCAGTCTGGAGTTCTTTTTGATCTGATACAAATGGAATGCCAGGAACCACAGCATTTGAAGTGGTTACTTTTATCACAAATATACACACTGAACACTATTCTTTGCTCTCTCAATAACTCCAGATGATAATGGTCCATACTATTGTTCAGTGGGACTTGAGAGGCAGAGAGGCAGTATCCATATCCTCCTTGGAGGGGTTCCTTTCCTCTGTTTATTTTATTTTATATGTTTGCGCATATGAGAGCCCATTCCTGAACCCCACATCATCCACATAAGGGCAACTCCCCATTGTCTCTGACAGCTATCATATTACTTATTTTACCATATCTATAGCCCAGTTCCATTTCTTACCTATAGTAGATCCAATTAAGCAAGGCCACCCAAAAGCGTTTGAACATATAACTGAAAGGAGGAAAATAAAGGCAAAAACAAAACCAGAAAAGATCATTTAACATTATTAAAATAAACTCTTTTCTTCATCAGTGTCAATAGAGCCTCCACATTGACTCTCTGGCATCCCAAACCTTGATATGCAACTGCATCAGGAAATAGAAATGGCATGGAATAGGGCAAAGATGGGGAGAGTAACTACACTAAGCCAGGTATACCTAGATGAGGTTCATTCTGGAGGTGATACAGTTTTGAGGCTGTTGATCATTTCTCCGGATATCTGGAAGAAGTAAAGATACAGAATAATTGTAAGTCATAAAAGTTATTCACTAGAAGCACAAGGCACATCAATTAATTCAAAAATTTACTTCATTCTTTGAGGTATTTTTAAATGGTGTTCTTTTTAGTGGTTTTCATGCCCAAAAAATGGTGATGAAGAGAATACCAGTAACTACTGACCCATATGCTTACTTTCTCACCCCTCAAAATCTTATGAGAAACAATTCAATATATATTGAAGTTGTCCTTTGATGAAAACGTCAAAAGGAAATAGCCCCACTTTCACCCCTGATATTCTACCACATCTTAGTTATGTAATCGAAAAGTACAGAGAACACAGCATCTCATTTCACTTGATTGTTGACTATATAAAAAGAAAAAAAAGGATATTTGATTTAGTAGAGCAGACTACAGTACTATAAACTTTTCACTAACAAAGTTTCTTCCATGAATAAGCTAATACAGGAATCCTTGAAAGATGCAACAATGGCAATAACTTTGTTTGACCCATTATTCAGAACAGATGAGATATAAAACAAGGAGACCTATACTCATCAAAGGTGTTTGCCCCTGTCGTGTCTGTAGTCCAACATGTGGCCCCAGCAGAAGAGGGATTCTGGATATAGGGCTAGGTCCTCCAAGTGCTCCAAATGAAACACTGAAACAATAATAATAATAATTTGCAATTATATAACACCTACTATATGCCAGGCACCAGGCTAATTGCTTTACTTACATTTATGTATATATACGTATATTATATATGCATTTATATTATATATGCATACATTTGATCATCACGACAATCCTTTGAGTAGGTACTATTATCCCCATTTTACCACTGAGGAAACTGAAGCAAGCAGGTTAAGTGACTTGCCCAAGATCACACAACTAATAAATACTTGAGACTAGATTTGAACTCAGGTCTTACTTGCTCTAGGTCTAGAGCTGTAGCCACTGTGCCATCTAGCTTCTTCCTAATTCCATGAAATCTACAACCATTCATTTTCACACTCACAATTCATACAATAAAAATTGTGTAAATAAAGAATATGTATTATTCAACTTATGCTATGTGCTTTGAAGGACAATCCAGAAAGAAAGTGTATCGGACATATATTTTGGACACATCGCATGTTTCAACAGAGTTCAGAAGTAAAGCAAAGTAATAGAAGAGGCTGCATTTCATCTTTTAAAAAATATTTTATTTTTTCCCAATTACATGTAAAAATGATTTTATTTCATTCTTCAGAGTTCTAAGATATTATGTTTGGAAGGGACCCTAGTGGTCATCTTGTCCAAGCCACAGCTCCAAAAAAGCCTTCTCTCCAACATGTCAATAAAGGGATTGTAGCCTTTTCTTGGAGACCTCCTGAGAGGGAAAACCTACCATCTCCTGGGGTAGCCTGTTCTTTTAGCAAATTTTTCCTTATGCCAAACCTAAATTTACCTCTCTACAACTCTCACTCTCTGGGTCAAACAGAAGGTGTCTAATCATTCTTTCATAGGGATTCATCCTTTTCAATACTGGAACATGTCCACCCCAAGTCTTCTTTCATTCATGCTAAATATCCCCAATTTTTTAGCTGATCTCCGCATGGCAGGAGGGTCAGTCCTGTCGCCAAGCTCCAGCTTATTTCTATCCTTCCTAAGATGTGCTTCCCAGAACTTCATCCAATACTCCACATATGATCTAACCACATCAGAGTAGAATGGGACTGCCCCCTCCTTTTTCCTGGAAGCTTTGCCTCTCTTAATGCAGCCCAATATCACATTAGCTTTTCTTTTTTTAATTTGGTTGCCACAAAATTCTGATAACTCATTGAATTTACAGTCTTCTTTTTTGGGAACTCACATAGCACTTTTGATATACTCAAACTCTTTCCTGAAACACAAAAAAAATCTCATTTTTAAAAACACCATTATTGTTTTAGTGATTTTCTATGGGTGAGACTCATGAAGTAGAATAATCCCCAAGGAATCAAATTTGCTAATCATCACACGGGCAGTGGAGTGATATATAGTGGATTTAAATAGTTGCAGGATTTTAACAATGATAAATGGCATGCACTAAATCGTCTAAAATTTATCAACAAATATCTGTATGACTAGATAAGGAGGTGAGGTAGTCATGCAGAGAGAGCGAAGGATGATGGATGGACAGCCTATTTTTTTCATTGGTACTCATGGGAGAGAGACATTTTCTGGTGCTGAGCTTTCCTCTTTCTCTTCTTGGAATGTTTGGTGCCCCAAGGGCAGGGCCTGTCATGGAAGGAGAACAACATGGCTAATGGTCATAGAAGCTTAACTTAGACTGTTATCTGGCCTTTAATTCTTCAATGGGTTCCACTTCTGGGAGCCAAGATGGCAGAGTTAAATGTAGTCACTCTTACCCTCCCCTATCAACCTCTGAAAACACAGAAAATATCACCCCAGAAAAAACCCTGAAACAGCTAAACCAAAAGAAAGATGGGGAGCAGCAGTGCAGTAGTCCAGGTAGCTTGTGGGATTAATGGGAAAGGACCCTCTTACTCTGAGGGAAGGAGAAAGTATGGGATGGGGAGGCGCCCCAGCCAGCTAGCGGAAAGCCACACTTTAGCACACCAGGAGGAAATCCTGGTGCCTTGGCATTCTACAGCAAACGGGTCTCCCAGTGCCTCAGCAAAAATAAGGGAAGCAGCACTACAAAGGGCCCCAGGCACATAAGCACCCTGCAGCATTTATCTGAAAGGAGCTGAAGAAAGCAACCTAGAGTCACCCTAAAGTTCCAGCCTTGCTGATTCCAGCCCAACACCAGGTAAGCTATCAGAACCCTACAGCCTCCAACTGCCAACCAGGAGGAGATCATCAAGCCCAAGTGGTAGAGCAGGCAAACACCAATACCTGGACCTCCAAGTGCCTCAGTGAGGGTGGGGGAACTGGTGGAAAGCAGCTCAGAAAACCACCAGGTGCCTTGGCATTCTACCGCAAGGGAGTCTCCCAGTGCATTAGCAGAAATAAGGGAGGCAGCACTGCAAGAGGCCCCAGGAAGATAAACACTCTGCAGCACCCACCTAAAAGGAGCTGAAGAAAGCTAAAGGAAAGGAAAAGCAGGCACCCTAGAATGACCTGAAAGTTCCAGCCCAACAACAGGTAAGCTGCCAGAACCCTACAGCCTCTAATTGCCAATATAAGAGGCCCCAGCACACAAAGCCAGTGACCAAGACCTAGGCTCCCAACACAAGAAGCTTGGGTCAGTGCCCTGTGCTCCCCAGCAGGAGAGCTCAATCTCTTTAAAGGCCAGGGAATAAAGAAACACCATGAGTAAAAAAGAAACATACCGTAGATTCATATTATGAGAAGAGTGAAGATCAAGACAAATTTTGAAGAGGACCACATTGTCAACAAATCCACATCTACAACATCAAAAGGGAATGTGAACTGGTCTGAAGCCCAAAAATCCTTCTTAGAAGAGCTCAAGAAGGACTTAAAAGTCAAATGAGAGAGGTAGAAGAGTCCTTTAAAAATACAATTGGCCAGCTGGGAAAAAAGTACACTGAAGAATTCTTGAATGGGTGTTGCTCCAGACAAACTGAGACCTGAGAAATAACTTAGCTTAAAAAGGCTACGGTCACCCACTGCATCTGGGGCCATTATTGCCAGTTATCCTGACCTGTGTCTTGCCACTGGACTTCAGTGACTTTGGAGGGGAGAGTGTGGCTGATGACTCCACACAGTTCTGCCTCACTTAAATCCAATTCACTTGCAAGTCAAGACATCACCTTCCTGATGTCATTGGTCCTCTTAGAGAATGAAGGATGAATTAATAAGAAGACTCTAATTGTAGCAACTTACTTCTGATGCTTCAGAATTCAAGGACATGGGGGGGGCACAGAAGAATAAAGTAAAATAGAGATAATGACCACAAAGCAAATTGCTTCCTGCTGTTTTCTGACTCATCTAGCTTCAGTTGCCAGACTTTGAAGGTTTCCCCCTGTCCTTTATGTTTTCTGGCTTTAACTTTTAGATCAGAAGGATGGTTCTAGCAGAGAGCATCTGGAAAGGTAACTTTGTATTGGTGGTAGCAATGGGAAGCTGTAGAGCACTTCTAAAATCCTTTGGTTAAAAAGGTGTGGCCCACAGTTTCAAGGATTGTCCAATCCATAGATCAAGCCATGGATGTTTGCTGTCTTCCCATAAACCTTACATCTCCCAAACAAAGCAGGAGCAGAAGTTCTCTCAGTCACCCATGACCCTTTCTAAGCAAGTTGGTTATTGCCAACTGGATATTTCTGGGTCTGACTTGTGGATTGGGTGATGCCTGAGGTTCCAATGAAGTGGTGGGGCAGGATCTTAGAAGATGTTTCTGAATATTGGTTGAAAGAAAAAGACTATAGTATAAACTTAGGCGAAATGTTAGGAATTTGATACTTAAAGGATCCTAGCCTATGACTGTATTAATATTACCCACTAAATTTAAACAGAAGTTGTGTGGCTGTTCATTTACCTGGGGGATGTTTGGAATTTATAGGAAATGTACATGTGTTTATCAGTCTGCATGTGGGGTTCTTAGAAAACTATAGAAAATAATAGGGAATGTTTTTAACATTTGCTTGCCCAAGCTACGTTTTTTAATATTCTGGTGCCAGCTGCCAAGGAAAGGAGGATTGAACTCAGCTATTCAGGTTCAAACAGTCAGCTCTAAATTGAATTTGTAGCACATACATCCTCATTGCTCCCATCTTTTTCTTGATGCCTTTTGTGCCCAGGCTTTACAGAAGCAGAAGACCCAGTTAAGGACCCACAAATAGGCCCCCTGGAGAATATAGACACATGGCAGGAGAGCCTGCCTTTTTTGTACCTGACAGTGAGCAGCCTGGCCCAAACAGAATGAAGAGGGAATGTAAAGGAATATCAATTGCTGTATCTAAACCCCTGAAATCCTCTTTTGAGCCTCATCTGACAGTTTCTTCCCATATACTACATGGTGAATATCCCAAAGATAAAGCTGATTTGATGTCTGAGCACCATTACTGTTCTGCAACATTGCCTCCAAATCCCGTATAGTATTTGCCTGTAGCCCAATCAATGGGTAAAGAGACAGCCAAAGCACTAGATTTGTACTCAGCAAAGGTATGGGTTCAAATCCTATCAATAACCTTTGTAGCTATATGAAGATGAGCAGGTGACTCAACTTCCCTGGACCTCAGCTTCCATGTGTAAAACAACAATAATACTATCAGTAGCCCCTATTTCAAAAGGTTGTTTTGAGCATAAAATGAGAAAATGTATCATCACCCTCATCTCTAGTGCACAATGCCCACTGTGTTCCTCCACCTATATATACCTTTTACAAACATCCTATAATGTATAAGCATCATTAAGTTCACTACAAATAGCAATATCCATTCCTAGAGTGTTTGCATATAAGGTCATAACTAGGACAGGATGATTAGGGCTTTGATTCTGGGTCCCAAATTTAGAGGGAGCTAACAGTCACTTGCAGTCCTCAGCAGCATAGAAATAACAGGGCTTAGAACCTAGTGGGTAAGAATAATTACCTAAAGTAATCAAAAGCTATTAAATAAATGGCAGACTGGGGTGGTCTTAGATGCCCCCCCCAAGCTGTGGTTTCTAAGTAGTATCTTTCAGAGTATCTATCCATCCTATTCTCCCTTTGCACCATCCCTTACCACCTTAGCAGGATGATACCCTGGACATGTTTGTTCCTGGTTGCCCTGGAATAACACTGTGGCACTTACTCTAAGCACAAAATTACTACTTATAGTTCTTTGTATGTATTTTATTTTCCATGGATAGAGTTAATTAAAATATGGATTCCCAGAAAGGTACTAGGGTACATTGGAAGGAGCGCTGGACTTAGAGTCAGAAGGTCTGGATTCAAATCCTTGCTCTGCCACTTGCTAATTAATGTGATTATGAGTAAGTCATTGACCTTTCACTAGCTTGTTTCCTCCTTTATAAACTGTGGATAATCATATGTGAATTACCTATATTGCAGGACAGTTATGAAGGGGGCTCTTGGTAAAGTATAAAGCTCTGTAGAAATTGGATTTCATGATGGCACTAAAAGTCACCAAAACCAGTCATTTAAAAATGTGCAACCACAACCCTTTGAATCCTTTGTTGGGTAGTCACAGGTTGGAAGAACACACATGGGTAGCCTACAATGGTCACCAGAAAGCAGAGCGATAAAGGTATAGTGTAAAACAGGGATGCCTTAAGTCTTCTGATCCAAACTGGATATCATGTCATGGCCCTTTATATCACGTATCTGCTCGCCACTGTGCTTTCACAGTGAACAGAGTTGTAATGGTATGGAAGTAACATAATGTGGTCTCTTTGGCAGACAAAGGTCTTGTCTTTGTGTTTCTCTCTTCTTACCAAATTATGTTCCTTGGCAAAAGGTGCTCTCAATCAAAGGCAAAGACTGCCAAGTGACTTATTCACTGTTTGACAAAACTAACAACTCATTAACTGAAAAGCACAGGGAAAGAAATGATCAAAACTGCTGTGAATCCATTAGTGACTAAAGATGTCGGGAGTTGAAGCATGTGTGTAATTTAATGCTAGGGTTTTTGTTTATTGAATTAGTCCTTCCACCTCTCCCACCGCTCCCCCTCCTGCCAAATTATGTATGTATTTATTTTTATGTGAGAATGAATGACTATGATGGAGCCAGACTTGTTCTGGAGCTTGTGTTCAGGTCTAGGAACCACATTTTGTAAACATTGATGAATGTCTAGAAAGGTGAGGGATGGTTACTTGGTTGAGGGACTGAGGATACTTAACATAGAGAAAAAAACTTAGGACAGGAGGAGAATTATAACTGTCTCTTCAGGTATGTTAGGATTATACTTTGGAAGAGAGATTGGATTTCTTTTGCTTGGCCTCTGAGGGCAAAACTAGGGGAAATGGGCTCATGTGTCAAAGAGGCAAATTATGGTTAAAATATTTCAATCGATATTCATTAATGACATTGTTTCAGCACAGTGGATAGAGCACAGGTTCTGGAGTCAGGAAGGCCTAAATTCAAACCCACCTCAGACACATAGTATCCATGTAACCCTGGGCAAGTCATTTACCCTCTGTATGCCCCAGTTTCCTCATCTGTAAAATGGGGATAATAAAAGCACCTACCTCTCATGGTTGTTATGAGGGTCAAATGGCATAATAATTGCTTATTTATTTGTTTGTTTATTTATTCTGAGTTTTCAACATTCATTTTTATAAGATTTTGAGTTTCAAATTTCCCCCTCCCTATCCTTCTGCCTCCCAAGATGACATGCAATCTGATATAGGCTATACATGTACAATCATATTAAACATATTTCCACATTAGCCATGTTGTAAACGAAGAATGAGAACAAAAGGGAAAAACCACAAGAAAGAAAAAAACTAACAAAAAAGAAAAAATAGGATGCTTTTATCTGCCTTCAGACTCCATAGTTCTTCTTGATCTGGATAACATTTTCCAACATGAACAATGATATAATAATTGAAAAGCACTTAGCATGTAGTAAGCGTTGCATTGTTGTTAGCTATTATAATTATAATTCTTTCAAAGAGGTCAATTTGATATAATGAAAAGATTCCTATAAAGGAAGGCCATCCAAAGTGCATACTAAATGCTACAAAACTGTAAAAAGATAGCATTGACCATAGTCCCTGTCTCTGAGACCCAGAGGTCTTTGCCACTATTCAAATAGTTGCTTTTTAAGTCTGAATTTTCTTATTAATAATAACAGTAATAATAGTAGTCTACAATTATGTTGTAAAATTTGCAAGAAAACCCTGTGAAGTAAATACTTTGTTATCCCCGTTTTACAAAGAAGGGAATGGAATGTCAGAGAGTAGAAATGTCTATCTTGTCCATGGTGATGTGCTAAATAAGTGTCAGTTGCAGGATGCAAAGCCAGGCCCCTCCTAACTCTGTTTAGCATTCTTCACATCTTTAGGTAGAAATGAACTTCACTGAGGCCAGTGGAGAATCTATGGGAAAGATTTCCTTCTCCAGGCATAACGTCTGAGTAATTATAGGGAGTAAATCATAAGATCAAAAGGGTTAGAATAGTAAGAGACCTTTAGAGATCATTTACTCCATCTTTTAGATTAGGAAATAAGGACTTAGGTACTCCCTTTGGTATTTGGAGATAAGAAGGTTCTTTCTCTTGTATCCAAGTTTTATGATTTCTTCCTATCAGAATGAAATTAGATGAAGGTGAGCACCCAACACTCCTGTGAGTAGGCACCCTGCCCATGGTTAAGCAACATGATCATCAATGTGGCATAACAGCCAAAGGAGCCAATGCAACTTTAAGCTTCATTAATAGAAACAAAGTGTTATCCATAATGACATAGGTCATAGTCCTGCTGTGCTCTACACTGGTTAGGCCACACATTCAGTATTATATTCATGCCTTTGCATCGTATTTTAGAAGAGACACTGACATGCTGGAGTTCATTCAGAGGAAGAGTGATCCAGATGATGAAAAGACTGGAGAACAAAGTGTACAAGGATATGGGGAAGGAAATGGATAATGTTTAGCCTGAGGAAGAGAGGATTTAGAGTGGATGTTATCAAGTCTTCGAGTATGTCATGGACTAGAATGGGATTAGATTTTTTTTTTGTCTTGGTATCATAGGTTACAACTAAAGGCAGTTTTTGGAAGTTAGCCTTTGTATAAGGAAAAAAAAATTGAAAACAATTTGAAAACAATTAGAGCACTCTTTTTTAAAAAATATTTTTATTTAATTAAATATTTCCAAATTATATGTAATTTTTTTAAACAATTTAAAAATATGTAGTCCCCAAATCTTTTCCTCTCTCTTTTCTCTCCCCCATCCTTGAGAAGGCAAGCACTTTGATTTTGATTATGCATGTGAGGTCATGCAAAACATGTTGCCATATTAGCCATGTTGCAAAAATCAAATAAAATAATAAAAATAAAGAAAAATTTAAAAGTATGAGTCAATCTGCCTTCAGAGTTCATCAATTCCCTCTCTGGAGGTACATAACATTTTTTCATTATAGGTCCTTTGGAATAGTATGGGATTATTGTCTTGATCAGGGTATCTAAGTCTTTCACAGTTGATCATCTTTACAATGCTGCTGTTACTTTGTGCAATGTTCTCCTGGTTCTGCTCACTTCACTTTGCATGAGATCACAGAAGTCTTCCCAGGTTTTTCTGCTCACCATTTCTTATAGCACAATAGTTTTCCATCACAATCATATACCACAAGTTGCTGAGCCATTTCCCAATTGATGGGCATCCCCTCAATTTCCAGTTCTTTGCCACTGCAAAAAGAGCTGCTAAAATATTTTTGTACAAATAGGTCCTTTCTCCTTGTCTTTGACCTCTCTGGGAAGAAGACCTAGCAGTGATGTTGCTGGGTCAAAGGGTATGCACAGTTTTATAGCCTTTTGGACTTTGTTCCAAATTGCTCTCCAGAGTGGTTGAACTAGTTCACAACTTCACCAGCAGTGCATTAGTGTCCCAATTTTTCCACATCTCCTTTAACATTTGTCATTTTTCTTTTCCATCATATTAGCCATGTAATAGGTGTGAAGTGATATCTCAGATTTGTTTTAATTTTCATTTCTCTATTCAGTAGTAATTCAGAAATTTTTATGTGACTATTGATAGCTTTTAATTCTTCTGAAAATTATCTATTTACATCCTTTAATCATTTATCAATTGGGGAATAGGTCTTATTTGTATAAATTTGGCTCAGTTCCCTATATATTTGAGAAGGGAAACCTTTATCAGAGAAACTTGTTGCAACATTTTTTCCAGTTTCTTGTTTTCCTCTTAATTTTGGCTGCATTAGTTTTGTTTTTGCAAAAGCTTTTTAATTTCATGTAATCAAAATTATCCATCTTACTTCCCATGATCCTCTCTATCATTTGTTTGGCTGTAAACTCTTCCCTTATCCATAGAACTGACAAGTACATTTTTTATTCTCCTCTAATTTACTTATGCTATCACTCTTTATGTCTAAATCATTTATCCGTTTTGACCTCATCTTGGTATACAGTAGGAGATATTGATCTATACCTGGTTTCTGTCAAAATGATTTCTAATTTTCCTAGTGATTTTTGTCAAATGTTGAGTTCTTACCCCCAAACCTTTGATCTTTGGGTTTATCAAACACTAGATTACTGTGGCAATTTAGTACTATGTCTTGTGTAACTAATCTGTTCCACTGGTCCACTACTCTATTTCTTAGCCAGCACCAAGTTGCTTTGATGATTACCACTTCATAATATAGTTTAAAATTTTGAATGGATAGGCTACCTTCCTTAACATTTTTTTTATTGATTCCTTTGATATTCGTGATCGTTAGTTTTTCTACATGAATTTTATTACCATTTATTCTAGCTCTGTAAAATAATCTTTGGTAGTTTGATTGGTATGGAACTGAATAAGTAAATTAACTTGGGCAAAATTGTCATTTTTATTATATTGGCTTAGTCTATTCTTGAGCAATTAATATTTCTCCAATTGCTTAGATTTGTCTTTATTCATGGGAAAAGTGTTTCATAATTGTGTTGATATAATCCCTTGGTTTGTCTTGGCAGGTACACTCCCAAGCATTTTATACTATCTATAGTTATTTTTAATGGAATTTCTCTTTCTATCTCTTGTTGCTGGGTTTTGTTGGTAGTATATAGAAATGCTGATGATTTGTGTAGTTTTATTTTATATCCTTTAGCTTTGCTGAAGTTGTTATTTGTTTCAACTAGTTTTTTTAGTTGATTTGAACACTTTTTAGTGGAATGAACTCCATTAGTGGATAGCGAATTCCACATCACTAGAAGTATTCAACTGAAGACTAGGTGACTGCTTATCATAGCTGTCAAATCAGATAGTTTCAAAATGTTGATCAGTTTTGTGAATTTGTTTTCATTTTCTTCCTCCTTGAAAATACTAATTGTTTAAAAATTCTTTGTTATTAAGGATAGCTTTCTTGAAGAGGACAGGCAAAAAATCCAAGAGGTAATTTGAGTCACATAAACATATAAATAAAGGCCTGTTATTGTAATAATTGGGCTTGTTGAAGAGGAAATTCTCAGTCAACTATGAACTGTAATCACTGACTGTTGAAATCCTTTCCATATACACATATAGAGTCATGAGGAAAGCCTCAAAGATTTCCAGCATATAAGATTAAGAGAACCTGACTTTTTAAAATTGAGGGAGTATCCTTTCTTGAATCTCATTCTAGAGATATCCTTTCTAGGATCCTCTATTGCATAGCTCTTTTTTAAGGATTGTCACCAGTACAGTGTGGAAAGATCTCCAAACTCAGCCAAAATGGTTACCAATGAAATTTCCTTCTGAAAGTCTATAGTTTTCTTTAAGTTGAGCTAGAAGTACAGAAAATTGCTTAGGACTTGTGGCTCATTTTACATGGCGTTTTAGTGTAGGATAAAGAATGCTGTACTGGAAAGAGATCTGGATTGGAGTCTACTTCTGCACTAATTCTGTGATCTTGGGCAAATCTCTGAGACTCGTTGTTATCTGAAAAATGAGTGCTGAAGTAGATGACCTCTACGGTCTCTTCTAAGACTTAAATTCTTTGAATACCATGGAGGGGAAAATTCCTGCAGTCACAGAAGTCTTAGTTTGCCCAAATGAAACTCCATATGATATGTGGGCTGGTATAACCCATCCTTTCTAATCACCAGTCCTTTGGTTGGCTTGATCATAGAATCATAGATTAAGAGCTTGAAGGGACCCTGGAGGCCATCGAGCTCAAAACCCTCATTTTATAGACAAGTAAGCTTAGGCCCAAAGAAGTCATGTAGGTAGCACATGATAGTGACAGGAGTTAGTCCCTGTTCCTCTGCCTCCAAAGCCAGTAGGTTTTGTTTTGTTTCATTGGTCACACTGCTGGGATTATTTTCAAGCATGGATTAATTTACCTTTTTTCTTGGATGTAACCATATGAAAAAACGATCTTTCATGGTTTCTGCTTCTCAGATGAAAAAGGTGCAGATCCATGTGCCCTCTGGGACTGGACTATGCTTATGACTGGCTCTCAGGGGAAATGAGTATAGAGCTTTCTTAAGGTGAATTCTTTGGGAAGTTCCCTCCTAAATGATCAGAATTCTGGACTTTGAATCAGTATCATTCAGGTGTGAATTCTATCTCTGACACTAGTTATGTGACTATGCTCAAATCAAATAATTTCTCTGAGCCTCAGTTTGCTCACCTGCAAAAAGGAGATAATAGTTACTGTAGTTTTTGTGAAGCTCAAATGAGATAATGTGAGTATTGCCCTTTGCAAAATGGAAATTACTATATAAAAGCCAGATATTATTATTAGGTAGAGACAGGTTTTAGCTCAAGCAGTTTTATAGAGGGAGCAATAGATCTTGGATTACATACCTCTCAAGATGGACATAATTTGACTCTGCATCTTCTCCACCTACTTAAAGTTGCATTCCCCCATTGTCTCTCAATATCTTCGCACTGGGGACAAGTAAAAAATAATAGTATTACATTTGTATAGGGCTTCAATATTTATAAAGCATTTTCCTTCCAATAACTCTATGAACTAGGTAATATAAGTAGTGTTATTCTGTGATGATTCCAGATAAAATACTAAAGCTCAAAGGAACAGTGACTTGCCCAAGAACAAGGAACTCATGTTAGAACTGGATTTTGAACTCTGGTATCTTGATTCCAAGTCCAGTATTCTTTCTACCCGAAGGTCCTGGAGGGAAGGGCATCTTGTATAAGAAAGCAGCTCCTAGAAGACACCTCCCAAGTTGATGGCTGGGAAGCTCTAAGAAGAACCATAAATTTATGGTATTTAACCACCATTTGTTATCATTTTTTAATGCAGCAATTCGTCATACATTTCAAAGCAGATAACAAATTTCCTTCCCCTATTTCTAGCCATTTCTTCTCCAAAGGAAAAATATCTCAATTGTTTTCAACTTTCCATGTTGTTTCTGTTTTCTAACTCTGAAATTATATTATTTGTGTGTTTCTTTATAAGTCACTGAACCACTCATGGCTTCTTCTTGTAAAGCTGGAACAATACTCCCCATACTAACTACCTCATGGGCTTGTTATGAATGTAAAATATTAATAATAAAATCAATAAACTGCTATTAAGTACATTCTCTGTGCCAGATGTTGTGCTAAGTACCACTGCTAATAATAGCTGGCAGAGTTTATATAACACCTTAAAGTTTGCAAAGTACTCTACAAATATCATCTCATTTTATCCTGACAACAACTCTAGAAGGTATGTGCTAGTAATATCCCCCATTTTACAATGAAGAAAACTGAATTAGTGACAGCCCAGTCATCCGGCTAATACATATCTGAGTCTGGATTTGAACTTAGGTCTTCCTGACTCCAGGTCCAGTGCTCTATCCAATGTGCCACTCAAGTGAGAAAGAGTGTGTGTGTGTGTGGGGGGGGAAGTGCTTTCCAAGAAACAAAAAGGATGTGCAATGTCAAATTACAAAAAGACTTTAGAAGACATCTACTTGGACTCCATCATTTTTCAGATAAAGAAACTGAGACCAAAAAGGGATTCAGTGATTTTACCAAGGTCATAAGAGACAACAAGTAGCAGATCTGGGGCTTGCACTGAGATCTTCTGACTATAGTCTTTACAATTCACTGGTATTTTTGTTTTTATCTTGCCATGTTTATGGAACCCCTTTTCACCCACGTACACTTTCAATTTTCTTTCACAGAGTCGAAAACATGCAAGCAAAGTCCGACTTTATTACATGCTCCACCCTATAGATGGTGGGTGTCCAGCCAAGAAGCTGCGATCAGAAAATGTGAGTATACAATGCACCTAGAGGATTCCCATGCTGATTTGGCCTAATACTCTAAAAGTCATTTTACCACCATTGATGTTTTAAATCATCATCTTAATTGAAGGCCATGTTCAGATTAGTCAAAAAAGTAAGTAGGAATACTTTTAATTAAACAAAACATAATATTTCATACATGCCTGGTTCTTTTTTTGCCTACCAGAGCACATTATCACTATAATGCCAACATACATTCATGAAGTGTCTGCTGTATGTAGAAGCTTATTCTGGCTTCTAAGAGAGATGCAGAATTTAGCTGAAATATAATCCTGGAGCTTGTAGAACTCAGAAAATCACAAACATGAGCAGTGACTGGGACCTTGTGATGAACTGGCCTTGGGAGCAATGGAGAGAAAGAATATGTAGCTGTAAAGAGACTGTAAGTCTAGGTAAGGTCTGAGACACAGAAAGGGTTAAAATACAATCAGAATACAAAATGAGATAGGCAAGGGAAAGACCAAAGCCTACCAGAAGCAAAACTCACATTTCAAAATATATCTCTTTAAGGCTTTCTTACACCAGCCCTGTGAGGTAAGCAGAGCCAGCAATATTATCCCCATTTTACCAATGAGGAAATTGAAGCTATTAGGATATAAGCTCAGGTCTTCTGAGTCTATATCATTCTGCCTCTCAAAGAAACAACTTAATTTATAAAAATAGCAACAGCAACAATAATAATAACTAGCATTTACAGAGTTATTTTAAAGTTTGCAAAACACTTCACAAATATTATCTCATTTGAGTCTCACAGCACCCCTGGGAGATAGATTCTATTATTATCCTTGTTTTACAGGTGAGGAAATGGAGATTGAGAGAGGTAAATGACTTGCCCAGAATCATACAGCTAATAAGTGTCTAAAGCAGGGTTTAAATTTGAGTCTTCCTGTTTCCAATCCAGTGCTCTATCTGCTGCGCTACCTGCCAGACTCATCAATTTTTAGTTATACTAAAATTGATATTTACTAGAGAAGTGATATCTTAAAACCATTTGGGGAGTCCCTAACTGATCTTGGCTGAATCTGTTTCTGGCTTCTATAAACATACATAGTTTCAGGAAGCCAGAATGCAGGCCAAGACTTATGGTCTATAAGCACCAGTATCTTGAGTGTGAGGATTTTTCTTCCATTTTTTTGAAAAATGATGATGTTTTGACATGGCATAAGGGGATTCAAATATGGTGTTGATGTGTTGAAATACTGCTATGCTTTAAAATAAGAGTGATCTGCTCAGGTATAGCCATGTGAAAAATGGGCATTGTGCTTAGAAAGATATTTTTACAAAATATCTGATATCATGGAAAGCTCCCTGGATCTGAAGTTAGCCTGAATTCAAACTTGACTCTGAAACTTAACTTTGGACAAGTCACTTACCATTTCTGTTCCTCAGTCCCTTCCACTCTAAGATCAGCTGTGTCATGGCCTGTAGATATTACCAACTCTGGCCTGGGCCCTCTTATTTTTTCTTTCAATACTCCCTCAGTGACCTCAACAGTGCCCATGGGTATAACTGTCAATTCTTTGCAGATAACTCAGAGTTCTATTAATATATCTAGCCCCAGTTTCTCTCGAGCATCAATCCTGCAATTCCTTTTATATTAATTAATTATTTTCTAATGAAAATCAACCCTCTCTCGCTCCTATCTCTTCCCACCCACATTGAGATAGCCAGGAAAACAAAACCTCTGTCAAAAACATGTATGTATGGTCAAGCAAAACAAATTCTTATATTGGCCATGCCTATAAAATATCTCAACTCCATACTCTGAATCCATCCTTTTCTATCAGGAGATAGGCAGTATGTTTCATAATGAGTTCTCTGGAATTATGATGCATCATTGATTTTGATAAGTACTCCCAAATCTTTCATAATTTTTTGTCTTTACAATATTGTTATTATTGTACAAATTGTTCTCTTGGTTCTGCTCCCTTTGCTCTGTATCAGTTCATATAAATCTTCACAGGTTTCTCTGAAACTATTTCCGTCAAATGTTTACAACACAGTGGTTTCCTATCACATTTACAGCTGTAACTTGTCCACCCATTCCCTAGTTTGTAGGCACCCCATCAGTCAGTTTCTAATTATTTGTCACCACACAAAAAACTACTATAAATCCCTTTTTTTGGTGTGTATAGTTTATTTCCCTCTATCTTTGTTGTCTTTGGGGTATAAGCTTAAAAGCAGTAGTATCACTGGGTCAATAGCCTTTGGGGTGTACTTCCAAATTACTTTACAGGATGGCTCTACCAGTTCACAGTTCCACCAACTGTGTATTAATGTACCTGTTTTCATAACCCCGACAGCATTTGTCATTTTCCTTTTTTGTCAACTTTGCCAATCTGAAGGGCATGAGATGGTACTTCAGAATTGTTTTAATTCACATTTTGCTACTTTAATGATTTAGAACATCTTTTTTCATTTAGCTATTATTAGCTTGGAATCCTTCCTCTAAAAACTGCATCTTAATATCATTTAACCATTTATCAAATAGAGAAAGGATCTTATTGTCAAAATTTGAATAATTCTCTCCATATCTCAGAAATGAGACTATCAGAGAAACTTGATGCAAATATTCTTTTTCCCTTTTATCTGACTTTTTATAATTTTAGCTGAATTTCATGCAAAATCTTTTTAATTTTATATAATCAAAATTGTTCATTTTATCTACTGTGATCATCTTTATCTCTCATTTGGGCATGGACTTTCCCACTATCAGTAGATGCTATGTCTTCCTTGCTTTTCTAATCTGTTTATGATGTCACCCTTTGTGTCTAAGCCAAGTACCCACTTGGAAATTATCTTGGTATAGTGTATATGGCATATGATGTGAGATGTTGAATTATACCTACTTTCTGTCACTGTGCTTTCCAGTTTTCCTAACAGTGTTTGTTGAATAGTGAGTTCTTGCCCCCTTAATTGGAATCTTTGGGTTTATCAGTAGGTTGCTAGATTCATTTGCTACTCTCTGCTGAGTATCTGTATACTCTATTATTAAATGTTCTGTTTCTTATCAGTTGTTTATGTCTATGAATATGTAGATTCTCAAATATTTTATATTTTCCTTAGTAATTTTAGGTGGAACTTCTCTTTCTATCTTTCTTGCTGGATCTTGTTGATAACATACAGAAGTGCTGGTGATTCATGTAGGTTTATTTTATATCCTGCAATTTTGCTAAAGTTTTAAATTGTTTCAATGAGATAATTATTTTTAAAGTGCTTTGCAAAGCTTAAATCACTATATAAATGCTAGCTATTATTATAATTTCAATTAGATTTTCAGTTGACTCTCCAGAGTTCTCTAAACCATCATGTTGTCTAAAAAAGAGATAATTTTGTTTCTTTTTTTTTTTTTACTATGCTTCTTCCTTCAATTTCCTTCTTTTGTTTTATTGTTAAAGCTAACATTCCTAGTACTATATCAAATAGCGATGATAATGGTGGACATCTTGCTTCATGCCTGATGCTATGAGAAAAGCCTCTTGTTAATCTTCTATTACAGATAATGCTGACTCTTGGTTTTATATATATATATATATACACACACACACACACACACACACACACACACACACACACACACACACACACACACACACATATACATATATATACACTACTTAACAATTAAGGAAAGATCCTTTTATTCATATGCTTTCTAATTTTTTTTTTAACAAATGTGTGTTATCTTGTCAAAGCCTTTTTGAGTATCTATTGATATAATAATATAATTATGTTGTTTGTGCTATTAATGTCAATTATGTTTATAGTTTTCCAAATATTAAAATAATCCTGTATTACTGGTACAAATCCAATCTGTGGTCCTAGAGTATAATCTTTGTGATATATTGCTGTAGAGTCCTTGCTAATATTTTGATTAAAATGTTTTTTAATAAATATTCTTTAGGGATATTGGTCTATAGTTTCTGTATTTGACCCTCCATGGTTTAGGTATTAATACCATGTTTGTGCCATTGAAGGACTATCTTGAAACCTTTTATTTTCCTATTTTTTTCTAAACAGCTTATGTAATATTGGAATTCATTTTTTTAAATGTTTAATCTAATTTCTTGGAAATTGTTCTGGTGATAGGTTTGTTTTCTTTTCTTTCCCTTTGGGCATTCATTTATAGGTGGTCCAATTTCTTTTTCTGAAATCTAAATAGGTCTGGGACCTCTTTTTGCCCTGAACACTGGGATGCTTCATGTGGCACACTGCTGGCCAGTCCTCATCCCCACTGTCTGCAGGTCTCTCAGTTTCCCTAGGATGTCTGGGGTCAAAAATATGACTCACTGTGATTGTTTCCCCCTAGATTTCCCAATCAGGACTCAATCCAGTGCATTTTCCAGATCTTTGTGGAGTTGGGTTGGAGTTGTGTGGAGTCAGCTACATTTCCTGTTACTCTACTGTCCTGGCTTTGCCCTCCCCTATTGGACATTTCAAACTAGATAATGCATAGGTATTTCAAATTTTATGTGTGTAAAACAGAACTCATCATCTTTTTTTCTCTAACTCTCCCCTCTTCTAGACTTCCTTTTTTCTGTCTAAGGAACAACCATTCTTTATGTTGATTACACTCATAACCTACTGTCATCCTCAACTCTTCACTCTCCTTCACTCTAAATATCCAATTAGTTACCAGATGTATGCATGTCAACCCCTCCCTCTCTTGCATCTGACCTACTCTTTCTACTCACTCTGATACCCCCTTACTTCAGACCTTCATCAATGCTCACCTAGATTATTGTACAAGACTCCTCATTGATCTCACTGTCTCAAATGTATCCCCTTTGTAATCTGTCTTCCACAGAGTTGTCAATGGGTGCAGAACTGATTGCTCAATAAACCCCAGTGGCCCTATTTTACTTCTAGGATAAAACATAAACTACCCTGTTTAATATTCAAAAACATGGCCTCAATGTAACTTTCTACCCTCATGATGTATTACTTCCTCTTCGCTGTGTGATCCACCCAAAACTTCTTCTTTCCCTCACACATTATAGTCCATCTCCCATTTCCCACAGCTATTCCTTTGCCTTGGACACAAAGAATGATACAAAGAATGTACTTCCTCCTTGCCTTAATCTTATGGAATACCTCTCTTTCACCAAGATGCAGTTCAAAATACTGTTTTCTACATAAAACTTTCCCAATACCTTCCAATTACTAATGCCTTCTTTCCCAAACTATTTTATATTTAAATACTTTGTTTTTATTCTCTTTACGGTTATTCTGTATATACTTATATATTTGCTTGTTGTCCTCCCTATTAGAACATAAGATCCTGCAGAGTAGGAATTGTTCCCTTTTTGTCTTATCCCCAGTGCCTGGAACATAGCAGGCACTTAATAAATGCTTATTAATTAATGGGGTGAATACAATACTTGCGTTACCTGATCTGATAGAGTCATCATGAAGAATGCTTTACAATTCTCAAAGTTCCATAGAATTTTGAGTTACTTAGTAAATAGTTGTCATGTTTCTTCCTGGAGATCTCTGGATGGTGTGAACAGTACAATCTCCTTCAAGAGCCCCCTGCAATATTTCATCATTTTGAAAGTAAAAAATAATAGGGTTCATGGCCTTTCAGCAAGTGGCCTTTTGGAAATGGATTCTCTTATAGTAATTCACTTTTAAAATCATGGAAATTGCTCTTGGATTTGAAACCTAGGACTAGATGTGAAGCTTAAAAGCTTCTGAGGAAGGACAAAGATCACCAGGCTGGTAAGAGCATAGAAAGCCAGGTCATAGCAGGAATATTTCAAGAAATTTGGGTTGTTGAGAGAATGTAAACCTTTAGCTGTCTTTAAGTATTTGAAGGATTGTCTTATGAAAGAAGGATTAAAAATGTTCTTCTTAGTTACAAAGGGCAGGACTAGGATCAGTGGGTAGAAGTTGCAAAGAAGCACGTAAATGTGCTATAAGAAAAAAATATTCTAGCAATTAGAGTACCCCAAAGTGTGATGTGCTGCCTAAGTCTAGGGTCTTGGATTCTGTGAGTGCTCTTTGTCCCACTCAGGCTTTGCCAAAACAAACAAATAAACAAACAAAAAGCACAGCTCTAGGTTTTCATTGATGTCTTTTGTTTTTATTTCACCTAAGGCTTTCCCCCATATCAGTCTCACTCAATCCTTGCCTACAAGGAGCTTACATTCCAATGGTGGTAAGACTGCACACACACAAAAGAGCTGGGGTGTAGGAGGAATGACAGTATGAAGATACCCAGCAAGGAGTCACTTTTCAAAGTCAGACAAAGTTGGGAACAGAGTTAGGAAGAGGGGCAAGAGAAAATTTATCTCTTGTTTGGGAGCAAGCTTTTTGTTGTAGCAAAAGGAAAAGGGGATTGTAAAGGATGAGGTGGATAGGCAATGTCATAGAAACAATGAATGTGAATTTGGATAGACTTTGAGAGAGAGTGGAGGGTGGAAGGGCCTGGTGTGCTATGGTCCATGGGGTCGTGAAGAATCAGACACAACTGAGCAACTGAACAATGACAAATTATTTGTTATACTTTCACAAATTCAGCTTTAATTATTTTATGTTCTTTATTCTTTTGATTTACATTGTTTTTATCATTATGTATTTCGTTTTTTGGCAAAGTGTGCTTTACTTTATATCAATTCTTGTCATTCTTTCAATGCTTGTTATCACACTCATTGTTTCTTAAAGCATAGCAATATTCCATTGTCTTCATGCACTAACATTTGTTTTGCCTTTCCCCAATTGATTGGCATTGACTTTGATTTCAGTTCTTTGTTACCACCAAAAGTGCTGCTATAAGTATTTTGGTGTATATAGAGCCTTTCCTTTTGACAATGACCTTGGATATACACCAAGTAGTAGAGTCTCTCGCTCAAAGTGTAGAGTCATTTTATTTGTCATAACTCCACATTATTTTCCAGAATGGCGATGTGAATATACCAATTCATAGCTCCACAAACAATGTATTAGTGTGCTTATCTTTTCACCAACATTGACTATTTCTATCAGCAGTCATCCTTGCCAGTTTGCTGGATCTGTGGTAAAACTTCAGAATTCCTCATTAATAGTGACTTGGGACATTTTCAACTTTTTTTACTAGTTTGTAATGCTTTTTAGAACTTTGATCACTTCTCTAATGAGGAATAATTTTGGGATATAGATATAGCTCTGTCGCTATCTATTAGTTGTCTGTATATTTCAGATACTAAAATTTTATCAGAGGTATTTTATAGAAATATTTTCCTACATTATTTTCTAATGCGTCAGGGGAAAATGGACATCTGCACCATTCAGCAAAGAGGAATGGGAAACCCTGTTCTGGAAAATTCCTGAATCCTCATCCCTGTTTTCCTACTTACAATTGAAATCTAGAATAGTAGTTTAATCTGTTAGTATATTTGTTGGGGTGGGGGGAAAATAAAAATAAGACGCAATTTTTCTCCTAATTTATTTGTTTTATAAATATGGATCCCTTTCATAGATTTCCTTAATTCTATAAAATCAAGGCAATTTAAACAAATGAAAACTAAACTTTTATTAGTCTTTACCACCATTTATTATTTTAGTGTTTGAAAGAGTAATATCTTTTTCATTAGGCACCATCTCTAAAAAAACAGAGACAGGAGAAACCTTTGGGCAGCACTTGCTAACAAAAGCCTAATTAGTCTAATCTGGGGACAGTTCTCACTAGTGCCCATTACTCTTAGCAACTTGAGCACTCAGGTTATTTTATTTTATTCTTTATTTCTTTATTTAACCACTAACTATAGATGGATAAAGGCTTCGGGTTAGGAATTTCTGAACTCCTGGGTGCACAAGAATAGAGAATGTTTCCTTTGTCCCAGACCTTGAAATCCTCATTGATGAAATGAAGATGATTGGATTAGATGTTCACTAAGGCCCTCTCCTGGGCAGCTAGGTGGTTCAGTAGATAGAGCACCAGGCCTACACTCAAGAAGACTTTCTGAGTTCAAATCTGGCCTCAGACATTTATTAGCTGTGTAATCCTGGGTAAGTCACTTAGCCTTCTTTGCCTCAGTTTCCTCATCTATAAAATGAACTGGAGAAGGAGATAGCAAATAACTCTAGTATCTTTGCCAAGAAAACCCCAAATAGGGTCATGAAGAATTAGTCATGACTGAAATGACTGAACAACAAGGTCTTCTTCCAATCTAAATCCCCTGTCTATGTTCTCTGTCTACAGACCTGATTGTAGAATGAAGAAGATATAACATCTGGGCTTACTAATTTCTTATCAAGAATCTGTGACCTATAGCACCCAAGATATTCCATTGTCATTGATGGTGTGGCCTTTGACTTTTTTTAAAAAATTGTTTTTTAGGCAATTGAGGTTAAGTGACTTTCCCAGGGTCCCCCAGCTAGTAAGTGTTAAGTGTGCGGTCTGAGGCCAGATTAGAACTCAGGTCCTTCTGACTTCAGGGCTGGTACTTTATCCATTATGCCACCTAGCTGCCCCCTGGCCTTTGACTTTTGCTTCATTCATATCTGTGTCTTTGTCTCTGTCTTCTTCCTATTTTTCTCCTCCTTCTCTGTCTTTCATCTCCCACTCTTTGGGTTGCCATTTTCCACTTTTGGCTTTTGACTCCTTTTGCTATATTCCTTGCCATTTTCTGATTTTATCAGACTATCTTCTATGTTTTTCTTCCTATACTTTCCTCTCTGCAGTTCTAACTCATTTTCTTCTCTGGCCATAAGGGAAAACTAAAAGAGGTATAAATATTTTATATTCCATTGCCAGACAGGAATATTAGATCTGAAAGAGTTGATGATATAAACATAGAATCAGACATTTTCAGAGCTGGGGGTTATCTTAAAGGTCATCTAGTAGTAACTAGCCACCTTCCTCATTTTACACATAAATACAGGTGTATTTGTTTTACCATTCTCTAATCTTTTCTCTCTTTGTTTGGGTTCAATCATCCAACCTATAACAATGGTGGTAGGTTGATAAGGAAGTTAGGGGATCAGAGCAGTTAAATTGGTTGTCCAAGTTGGCACAGCCAATTAGTAGGTGTTAAAAGGTTCCTGGGAGATTCATTTTGTTTTTTAAGACATCCAAAGAAGCCTTGAAGTAAAGAGGAAGAATCCATTGCAGTTATTTAAGGAACCAAGGGAAAGGCCTCCTCTCTCCACTCTAGTATCTTTGCCAACAAAACCCCAAATGGGGCCTGTCAGTTCTTTGTTTTAACTCTGTAATACTTGTTATAAACTGCACTGAAATTTTGACTTGCAAAATCTCTCAGGTCACTTTAGTATCATCAAAACTAAATGCTTCACTCCTTAATTCCTTTTGTTCTCAGTTGCTTAAATCAGTTGGTAATGTTACCAACCAGCAAGATATAATAGCTTCGAGATGTCAGAAAAACCCATCACTCTGGAGTCTAAACCCATCAAGAAGTAAACAATCTCACTTTCAAGGTGTTCCTCTACTGATCTCTCTGTGTAATTAGTCAATACACTCATTTAATTTTCAACTATCACTGGACTCGGTATTTTATCATACTAATGGAGTAGGTTTAGGTCTCATCCTTAGGACATTATAATATATCTGAGGACAGCTAGGTGGTGCAATAGATAGAGCTCCAGGAGTCAGGAAGACCTGACTTCAAATCTGGCCTCAGAAACTTACTAGCTGTGTAACTCTGGGTAAGTCACCGAGTTTGCCTCAGTTCCCTCATCTGTAAAATGATCTGGAGAAGAAAATGGCAAACCCCAAATGGGGTCACAAAGAGTCAGACACACCTGAAACTACTGAACGACAACAACCATATCTCTGGGGAGAGAACACTGTAAAGGACACGAGACAGTTGATGCTGACTAAAAGTTCAGTAGGAGTCAAGAGAAAGGAGAATCCACTTTGAGCAAAGGTAGGCCAGAACAAGGATTATCCAACTGGAATTAGACCTTAGATATCTTTCCATCCAGTACTTCTCAATTTATAGATTAAGAAATTGACACCCAAAGAAGAGAAGGGTCTCATTTAATGCCACACAAGTAGAAAATGACAATTGAAATTCAAAAAAGTGTATTTCGAGTTCAAATCCAGTATTCTTCCCACTCCACCAGATTTTCTGAAATTGATAAGTTCTTGGAGGTTGGGTAGGATTTTGAAAGGGGGAGGAAGAAAGGGAGGAGATAATTTCAACTTGGAGAAGCAGCATGAGCAAAGTCTTGGATAAATTGAACATGGTATGGTACTGAGATAATTACTCTGGCCTGGATGAAGTAATGATCACATATTAAAGATTAATAGGAAGCAATAACCTTGGGCAAATAAGGTGTGACAAGGATGAGAATTTTGGATTTAGTGAGGTAGGCAATACAGAATCATTATAGATCATTGAAAAAGAGGGGAACATTCCAAAAGACTTGGAGGATTAACCCAGGGAGGAGATCTAATGATTGAAAAATAAGAAAGAAAGAAAAAGAGGGGGATGTGATACATCCAAATCATAAAATGGCCAAATTTGAGGGGGAAAAACCTTATTCTCTTGTTTTGGATATAGGGAAACTGAGGCCTGGAGAAGAGAAATGACTCGACAGTCCAGACTTGATAAATTCATCTAGGAAGTTCTGGGGTCAGCAGAGTGACAATTATGGTGGTGGAGGCTGTGGTACATATTGATTACCCAGGAGGTCTTTCTCTTCTACCCTGAATTAAGTTGAATCCCTTAAATTCCTTGATTTCATCAAGGGTAACCCCCATATGGTTCCTTATTTCATCCTCTTGAATCCTTATAATCTCCTTTAGTGTTCCTTTTTCTAATTAGCCAATGTTGAAAGTGCTCTCTGTAGCATTATTGAGTCCTGCATGACTCTCTCTTCATTTTGTACTTACATTAAATTCAGAAGTCTTTCTATCCCATTCTAGTTTGTTATTTTTAATGGAACAAAATACCTTGGGAGATAGAAAGTCTTGCCCGAAACATAATCATTATCACAACTGGGGCTTAGTTGGCTCTTGGGCAGGTCAGGCTGGTAATGACCTGGATCTGGAGGCCAGACAGTTCCACAGGGACAAAGCAGGTGATCAGGAGTTATGCCAGCAATTGGCAATAGGAAAATGTCCAGGCAAGTGGGTAGTTGGCAACAAAGAAGTGTGGGACTAGACAATAGGCAGAGGTCCCAGCCAGTGGGCAAAGTGTCAGGGGAATTTGGCAGCAGGTAATAGAGTTTGAGGCAGGAATATTAATTAGTATATATTATATTGACAGTGTGAAGAAGCAGCATGATATAGTGGACAGAGGGATATATTTGCAATCAGGACAATCTCTGACAGTACTAGCTGGGGACCATGGGCAAATATTTTAAGTCTCAATGCCACAGGTGATTCTCTAAGATTTCAATTGGTACACAAGTTGCTACTGGAATCAATTTCCAATTGTGGGTTCCCAATACTGTTGAAATCACATGTCAGGATTGATTGATTGGGCTTTCCTATTTATCCAAAATAATAACTTGTCATATCTTTGTAGTGAGTTAAGTATGGGTCCCACGTGTGTAGAGAGGCCCATACGTATGGCAAAGCACTGTCCTTGTGTGTATGGCTCAAAGTAAGCCAGAATAGACATCTCTAGCCTCTTCTCCCCCCAACCCTTCTCCAAGGGAGACTTTCATTACTGCCAGAAGGAAAAACAGGAAGTGGGCTTGGAGGCCACAACTCTACTTTACTCTCCTCAAAGAAAGGGGGTACTGGGCTAGATTATATCTGTTCCCTTAAATGTTGTTCATCTAGGGGATATGATTAGGTTCATGCAACTTTTGATTTCTTTGCCATTTTGGGGGGAAGGAGAATGCCAAGCTCTCTGTCCAATCACTATCCACAGTCAACACACATGGAACACATATAACAAAGAAACCTGTTTATTCGAATCTTAGCAAAACAGAAATCAAAGAATATATGCATAGGAGAATACATACCACACAGTGCAGAATGATGGAGCTCTCTCATTTGGAGTGAGTTAACTCAGCTCAACCAAGAGAGTTCCATGATCCAAGGAGAAACTTCCCAAAGTCTCTAGAATAGCCATCTGGGAATAGGGATATAATGGTCCTCTCATCTCTTCCCGGTGTCTTTTCCTTCAGTAACCTGAAAGCATGTTGTCTTCTTCTACCTTCTCTCTCAAAGTTGGAAGGCAGGAGCACTCAAATAATGTCTTCCTAAAGTGGAACTAAGTGAGAATTGAACCTCTTGCCCTATCCATCATACAGGAGGGAGTCCTATACCAATGGGTTTTGGGAAAGAGGTTACTAATACACATGATAATGTTATATTAATATGCAACTAGCATCTATTAAATCATTTATGTGCAAAGGACTTGAGGTGGGCCATGATAACTGCCTTCAAGGGATCTGAAGTTCTGTGGCATATAAGAGGGATTAAATTTATTCTACTTGGTCCCAGAGGCAGAAGTTGGATAATGTTCATATTAAGCTTTGATGCAAAGACAGCTTTCTTAATAGAACTTTATAAATTCAAAATAGATGACCCCAGAGGAAGTAGGTTTTTCTCTCAGTAGAAGTCTTCTGGCAAAGACTGGATGATCCCTTGCTGAGTATGTTACAAAAAGAATCCTTGTCCATATATGAATTAAGACTAGATGGTTTCTGAGATTCTTACAATTCTGTGACTGTAATTCTATAACGTAACTCCAGCTGTGATTTCTGGAGTAGTACCAGGGGAGAGAGCTATGGTCCAGGTCCTTGACTCATTCTTGACCTTGAGAAAGAAAGAAATATTGTCCCTTAGAGTTACAGCTCAAAGGGTGCAGAGGATCTATTCTGCTGCTGGTCCCTCCGTTGCCTTGTGCTCTTGCTTTATCTGTTATGACCAAGCTGTCACCTTTTATCCATCACCTTCCTCCTGGCTTAAGCCTCTCTCTAGGTCTCCTAGCTTACAGCCTCATTTCTTGGGGACAAGGACACTGTACCCCAGCCAAGTCCCTGCTCTTCATTCCCAGGCTTGCTTGAGGCAGGCTGCCTGTGTGTTCACACAGTAAGCTCAGTAACCACTGATTGGTTACCTGGCTACCTTATTCAGCAGCTAGGAAATCCAGTGGATAGAGTGCTGAATCTGAAGTCAGGAAGGTCTGAGTTCAAATCCAGCCTTAGAGACTTATTAGCTGTATGATCCTGGGCAAGTCCCTTAACCTCTCTTTGCTTCAGTTTCCTCATCTGTAAAATGGGGATACCTACCTTCCATGGCTGTTGTGAGGATCAAGTGAGATAATATTTCTAAAGTGATTTGCACAGTGCCCGGTATATGGTAAGATTATATAATGCTTATTATTATTTATTTATTTATTTTTGCTAGGCAATGGGGTTAAATGACTTGCCCAGGGTCACACAGCTAGTAAGTGTTATGTGTCTGAGTCCAGATTTGAACTCAGGTCCTCCTGAATCCAGGGCCAGTGCTCTATCCACTGCGCCACCTAGCTGCCCCAAAACGTCCTCGGGAATGCTTGTTATTTTTAATTACAACTTTGTCGTTGTTGTTGTTGTTGTTCAGTTGTGTCTAACTCTTTGTGACCCCATTTGGGATTTTCTTAGAAAAGATACTAGAGTGGTTTTGCCATTTCCTTCCCCAGCTCATTTTACATGAAAAACTGAGACAAACAGGGTTAACTGACTTGCCCAGAGTCACACAGCTAGTAATTGTCTGAGACCAGATTTGAACTCAGGAAGATGAATCTTCTTGGTTCCAAGCCCAATGCTCTATCCTCTGTGCCACTACCTCTCCTCTTTCTCCTCCTCCTTCCTCTTTCTCCTCCTCCTCCTCCTATTACTACTACTGCTGTTGCTGCTACTGCGACTGCTACTACTACTATAACTACTACTACTACCACTACTGCCCTGGCACCATCTACTTCCCACTGGCCCTGTTATTAGATCTGCCAGGTCTTTGTTTACTATTGATTGCCATACTCTCCTAATGTCCCTACTACACACCTAAACCTACTTCAGCACTTATTGCTAGGAGATTATTGTTGGAGATTACACACACACACACACACACACACACACACACACACACACACCCATATACATACATACATACAAATATATATGTATATAATACACATACACACATACATACATACATACAACTGATTGTTGCATCTTTTGTCCCCTTAATTTCATTAGAGACAGTCTCAGGATTATAGGCTTTAGAATTGGAAGATAAATCATCTCACACAAATCCTCTGTTTTAGAGATCAGTCAGTCAACAAACATTTATCACATACTTACTACATTTCAGGGGCTGTGCTAAGTGCTAGGAATACAAATACAAGCAGAAAGAAAGATAGTCTTTGCCCCAAGGAGCTTATATTCTAATCAAAGAAGACAACAAGTAAAAGGAAGTTGAAAGGGAAATTCTAGAGAAAGTTCTGTGGAGAGGAGTCAATAATGCAGCTGATATCCAGGAAAGAAAAGTGATTTGTTCAAGGTCATGAAATGAATAAAGGGGCCGAGCCTGGATTTGGAAGGGGAATGAAGGGGATAGGCATCTACTATGTCCCAGGCACTGTGCGAAGTGCTTTATCTCATTTGATCCTTCTAAAAGCCTTAGGAGGTAGCCCCATTTTACAGTTGAGGAACTGAGGCAAAATTCAGTATTAGGTCTGTTAGGTGGGAAATGAGGAGATATTTCAGGAGATGTAGGTGCTATTCCCCTCCTTCAATGAAAGAGTGTATGGCTCCACCCTCCAATAAGAGGGAACAGAGGGATCTGATGAGGTTGAAGGTAACAAGACTAGTTGGATTATACACACGGTAAGATTTCACAGTGATGAATTTACTGTGAAAAGGGTGGAGGCAGGCGCATGGGGGCATGATGGAGAAGCCAAATAAATCCAAAATGAATGATACTGGGGAAACCAAAGATGTCTTTGAGAATTAGTCTTGTTCAACTCTTGTCACTCTAAAGCCTACAGTTTCCTTTTCACCTTACCTTGAATTGTGGTTAGGGTCCCCTGTCCTTTAACACTTCCTAAGGGAGGGGCAATGGTCCCACTTGTGTTGTATGAGCCATTCAACAAGGCAAAGGCTGTAGAAATTAGCTCATCACTGGCCAGTTCTTCATATGTAATTTGCACCAGACTCCCAAGTCTGCAAATATAGTTACAGACATGCCTGGTGAACTGAGGGGACACAGATGGAATGAGATATATTGGTTTCCTTTTCCGTAGTGCAGAAGTCCCAGCAGGACACAAAAATTCACTCAGGGGAAACTGTCCCTAAGGCCTCTAGTTACCACCTTGCTGTTTCTCTCCCACTAAGATCCCACCTGCTTCCTCATGTCACTTACCATAACCAGCTGTTTATATTGCTTCTTTCTCATATTATTTACCCTGCTGAACTGTACTATCTGCATATGGTCCAGCTTGGGTAGAAATTGGAGGCCATGCCATCTTCTGGCACAAATGGCTGGATCAGCTCCCTTCCTGTGTTTCTACTATGTTGCCTTCCTCATTATGGAAAACAAAAGTCACAGTCTCAAAGTTAATATGTAGGTTGGTTGTTATACATAGTGATGCAATTCCCAGACTATCCAACAAAGGCATATTTAACCCAGATGGAAGTGAAATAGTAGCCAGTAACAAAAGAAGAAAATGCTTAAAATTTAAAGGCAAATGGTAAATTTCACAGGGTAGCTAGGTGGCACAACGGATAGAGCACCAGCCCTGGAGTCAGGAAGACCTGAGTTCAAATGCAGCTTCAGGCACTTAATAGCTATGTGACCCTGGCTGTTTTCCTCAGTTTCCTCATCTGTAAAATGAGCTGGAGACAGAAATGGCAAACCGCTGCAATATCTTTGCCAAGAAAACCCCAATTGGAGTTGTGAAAAGTCAGATATGATAGAATAATCACATCCCTAATTATAAATAGACTAAAACAGTAATGTCAAAATAAAATAGAAACAGATACCTGTGAGCTATATATTGATTTAGAAAATCACAAAGTAGGGGGCAGCTAAGTAGCACAGTGGATAGAGTGCTTGCCCTGGTGTCAGGAGGACTTGAGTTCAAATCCAGCCTCAGACACTTGACACTTAATAGCTATGTTATCCTGGGCAAGTCACTTAATCCCATTGCCTAACAAAACAAAACAAAAAAAATAAAATCATAAAGTAACATTATCTATGTTGTATTGTATTTTTATATATTGTATTTTTATTTATTTTCCAGTTACAGTTTACTCTAGGTCAGGAAGTGCTACAATCTGGATTAAACAATCCAATAAAACAAAGGAATGACATGATGAATAAGAAAATAAACTCAATGTTTTTTGTTTTACTTTGTTTTTTGTACGTATTTCTCTCCTCCCCTCTTTTTTAACCTAACAAATACTTTTACAAAATATGTGCAGAATGAAAATGAGAGGCAGGACCAATGACATGCATTAAGTAACTTTTCAAAAAGCAGGATTCTTGATCAGATCATCAAATAAAGCAAAAATACAAAGTCATAAAGTCAAGAGAAACAGGGATTCAGCATCATGCTTAAAACTAATATTGATAATGAAACATCATTGATGTTAAATACACATGTGAACCAAATAGCATAGATATAAATTCCTAAAGAAAAATTTAGCTGAGTTGCAAAAGACAGAGATAGTAGTGCTATAGTTATATATGAGATTTTAATGAGAAATATTGAGCTAAACAAGTTCTGATGGAAAAGTTAAAGCTGAAAGACTTGTGGCGTATTCTGAATAATGGCAACATTAACTTTTCTATATTTAGAATTCTAAATATAGAAGGGACCTCACAGTCATTCAACACAACCTTTTCATTTTAGAGATGAGGATACTGAAGCATCGAGAAAAGTGACTTGTACACGATTTTAAGTGACAAAGCCAAGATTCATACCTGGCAATTCTGATGATCTCTGATGCCCAATCTAGTGCTTATTCTGCTGCACCACACTGCCTCAAATTATACACGTGTGTGTGTGTGTGTGTGTGTGTGTGTGTGTGTGTGTGATGTATTGTGTATGTGTACAGACTTCTCAGCACTACATGATCTTCTTTTCCAAAATAGACTATGTGCTATGACTGAGCAATTATAAATGTAAAAAAGCAGAAATACTAAACATATTCTTTATAGATCATAACACAATTAAAGTAGTTATTAATAGAGAGAACATAAACAAAACACAGAACTAAATGACATTCTGAATAATGAGCAGGTCAAAGAACAAATAATAGAACAATTAATGACTGTGTGAAAGAGAGCAAATAGTGATGCAACATACCAAAGTTTTGGGGTTGTAGCTACATTAGTTTTCAGAGGAAAAATTATGTCTCTGAAAACATCCATTAACCAAATAGGAAAACAGAGAATTAATGAACTGAATATGCAATTAAAAAAAACAACTAGAGGATAATAAGTATAAAGGAGGAAATCTTTAAAATTGGAAGAGATAAAGATGAAGTAGAAAACAAAAAAAGAATGAACAAAACTCAGTTTCTTTGAAAAGACTAGCAAAATTGATATCCCTTTAGGTAACCTGATTTAAAAAAGAACAAAATGAATTTGCCAAAAATAAAATCTGATAAGATGTACTCAAAACACAGTAAGAAAATTAAAAACAATAATCAGAATTAAGTATATATGTATATGTATTTCTATATAAGAAAAAAACACAAGAATTTTTTAAATGGATTACCTACAACAACGTAAAATACCTAAACTGAAAGAATATGACATAGAGATCTTAAATAACCCAATCCTAGGTAATGAAAATGAACAAGTTATTAAGGAATTACAAAGGGGGAGAGAAATCTGGTCTAGATTTATTTATAATTTATTTCTAATTTCTAAGTAATATTTAAAAGTCAGTTAATACCCATGATATTTAAATTATTTTTTGAAAATTGAGATACACTCTACCATACTCCTTTTAAGAAAATCATTCAGTTCTGAAACCTAACCCAGGAAATGATAAAGGAAATAAAAGGAATTATGTAGATAGCTATTTCTAATGAATATGCACTTGACACATAGCTTAAAATGCTTTTGATTGATTGGTGAGCTATGAAGAAACATGAATTCAAATAACTTAGGATAATTTCAGCCACACACACAAAAAAATTGAGGAAATAATTGACTCTAGCATTCAAAGGAGGAAAGGAATTCAAGTTGCAAACCAAAATAACATGTCCTGCAAAGCTAAGCTTGATCATCAAGAGAAAATTTAGACCTTCAACAAAAGGGAGAAATTTGTAAGCACTCTACTGTAGAGAAACAGAAGAAAAGTAACTGAGTACAGTTGTGAAGGAAAATCTGAGTAACAGAACCAGCTTTAAAAGAAAAAAAAATCAAACTGATAAAAGGAAGAACAAAGATACAATCAAAGAGCAAAATACTTAAAGATACTTTAAAAATCAGGTAAAGGAACAGAGAAAGTAATGAATTCTAAACTGAACCCCATGCTTCCCTTTAAGTGAATCCATATATTTTTTGGAGATATAGCACAGAGAGAAAAGGGAAGTTGGAGGCTTCCTCAGCCACTTTATAGGTGAGCAGAGAAGAGATGATAATTTCTTTCTCAACAAAATTTGTACATATTATAAATATAATTACATCATTATAAGCAATAAGTAATAGGTCTAAAGTTATAAATTATTTAAATAAGACTTTGCTATTGTATAGATATAATTATGAGGGTGGCTTGTTAGGTTTTGGAGTTAACCTACCAAGCTGCCCTCATAATTATATCTATACAATCCTAGCAAAAGCAACAGCAATATATCCCTCTAAATTCTTCACTGTGACCAAGTTGGATTAAATACATTAATTACTACCAAGATGGCTCAACATTAGGAAAACAATATAATGAATCATATATATTAAAATAACCACTGGAAATGGCATAATTATATTAAAAAGTTGCAGAATTTTTTATAAATACTTTTTAATTATGTTAGAAAAAGTCCTACAAAGCATCGACATAGAAACATCTTTTTAATACAGTAAAAGAATATATCTATATATCTATATATCTATATATCTATATATCTATATATCTATATATCTATATCTATATCTATATATATCTATATATCTATATATCTATCTATCTATCTATCTATCTATCTATATATATATATATATATATATATCCTACCATTATTTGAAATGGGGATATGTTAGAATTTTTACCAATAAATACAAGAGTAAAGCAACGATGCCTTCTTTTCCACTATTATTTAACATATTTTTAGAGATGCTAGTAATTTGATAAGATTAGATATGAAAATAAAAGGTATGAACAGAATGAAAACAGACAAAATTATCTCTATTTGCATATGATGTGATGGTTTACTTACAAAGATTCAGAAATAAACAAATTGAGATAATAGCTTCATTAAAGTGACAGAATAAATTTAAATCTGTAAAACTCATCAGCATTTACATGCTGATAAGCAAAACCAAGAGAAAACATTGAAAAGGAAAACCCCATTAAAATAACTAAAAATGCATAATTTATTTTGCAGTTAATCTTCCAAGCCACTTTCCTGATTATATCTATACAAATAGCAAAATCTTATTTAAAGAAAGAGTGAATTAAGTAATGGGGAAGATAGTCGTTGCTGAAGGCCAAACCTAGCTAAATAATAAAAGCAATCTATTCAAGTTAAATTACCAAGGGTTTGGTTAGTTTATAATACAAGGTAGAATTCATTTGGAGGAATAAAAGGTAAGGGACATCATAGAAGAGAAAGTAGGAATAAAGGGAAAATAAAACTTCTTGATAGCAAATTATAGAGCAACTATCATCAAAACTAATTGTTATTTCTTTTAAAAAAGAATAGCAAAGTAGATAAATGGAGCCATCTAGTTAAGCAAGGATTAGAAACAATCAAATTCAATATTGCAGTGTTCAGTAAAAACAAGAACATAAAATACTTGGGGAAGGACTTCTTATGTGATTAGACCTACTAAGAAACCATTGTAACAAATCTAGAATTAGACTAGCACATTACACCATATACTACGATATATTCCAAATGGGTGCATGAATTAACTATGAAAGGTAACATTGCAAATAAAAAGAAAAATGGAAGAAAGTGGATTGAAGTATCTTCCGCAAGAGAGATGCAACATATAAAATAAGCAGACTAGTGAAGTATATAGAAAGAAGGTCAAGGAGTCAGGAGTCAATAAATAAATAAAAAAAAGAATTTATTATGAGCTAATCACTATACTAGGCACTGGGACTATAAAAACAAAAATGACACTTTCCCTGCCCACGAAGAGCTTATATTCTATGGGGTAAAGGAGGAGGAAACAATGTGGGCATATAGAGAGTAATACAGACTATGCTGTTTTTCAGTCATGTCCAACTCTTCATGGCCCCATTTGGAGTTTTCTTGGCAAAGATGCTGGAGTGGTTTGCCATTTCCTTCTCCAGCTCATTTTACAGATGAGAAACTGAGGTAAACAGAGTTAAGTGACTTGCCTAGGGTAACATAGCCAGTAAATGTCTGAGGCTGGATTTGCACTCAGATCTTCCTGACTCCAGGCCCAGCACTCTACCCACTGTGCCACCCAGCTGCCCCAGTACAGACTATGTACAAAATGAATGCAACATGATTTTTTTTAGGGGGAAGGACACTAGTAACTAGGGAATCAGTAAAGAAAGAACTGTTTTCCACTCCTGCTTCTGACAAGCAATGACAGTGTGATTTTACCCAGCAACTCTCAAATACTCTTAAGTTACAGAACAGTTGTTGGTCTGCATTAGCTAAGGGAGTTTCCTCACTTGGCCAAACAAAACAAAACAAAACATTTCACAATTATGGTTATGGGGGAAATAATTATTTTTCTAAAAAAATATTATGAAACTGTACAACCATCAACAAATATAGGGATTTTTATGTGACAAGAATACAAGAGAGAATTGCATTTGATACCATAAATATCAAGTCTGTGCAGCTTATTTTTTTATGTATATAATAAATGTAACACTGTAATTCCAGTACTGTTCTGTTTATCTGTGGCTTTGAACTTTCTTCTGCTCCCTTCTGCGTATTTTGTAAATGTTTCACTAATGCTCTTTTCTTCTTTTTTTTGGACATCGTTATTAATATCCCTTCCTCCCCTCTAAACTCTCCTCACCCACCATCAAAATAAAACACAACAAAATTACAACAGAAACAAACCCTAAATATCCTCTCTTGTTACAAATAAGTAGAGGCAAGCAAGAAAAGATCCACAACTTGGCCATATTGGAAAAGATATGTTTCATTCTTTATTTCTAGGCCATCACCTCTCTGCCACTGTGGTAAGTATGACACATCAATGATCATCTAGAGTCATAGTGCATAACAGCATTGATAAGAATTCTTAAGTCATTCTAAGATTTTTTTTTCTTTTGTCACTGTTGTAGTTATTATTTATATTTTTCTTGGTTCTTAGTTTAATCTATATCAATTTATATTTCTTTCAAAATTTCCCTGAATCTAACCCTTTCCCCATTTCTTATAACATAATAACATTCCATTACATTCATATATCATAATTTGATTGTCCATTCCTAGGGTAAAAATTCTTAAACAAATAAGAAATATCAGCAGTGCTAAAACATGTGATTTAGAGTAAAGAAACGAGAAATTTTTACACGAAGAAAATCACTGCAAGTGCAATAAGAAGGAAAACTGTTGATAAGGGGAGGGGAAGGGAAACTCTTATCAAGTATCTCTGGAGAGGTCTGATGTCCAAGACAAATAGGAAATTAATACAAATATATAAGACAAAGAGTCATTTTCTAATGAATAAAGAAAATACATGGAAAATAGTTCTTTAAAAAATAATTGTGGGGCAGCTAGGTGGTACAGTGGATACAGCACGGGCCCCAGAAGTCAGGAGGACCTGGGTTCAAATCTGGCCTCAGACCAAACACTTGACACTTAGCTGTGTGATCCTGGGCAAGTCACTTAACCCCAATTGCCTAAAAAGAATACAAAGAAAAAGAAAAAAAATAATTGTATACTATTAAGAACCATATCCAAAATAAAATAAGAGAAATGCAAATCAAAGTCATTCTGACCTTTCACCTTGTGGCTAACAAATTGAGGAAGTTAATAAAAAGTGGAAATAATATTAGTGGAGATGCAAAAAGACAAGTACACTAATACACTATCCGTGGAGCTGTAAATTGTTCTAATAATTGTGGAATGAAGCACATAATTATGTTAAAGCATCAATAAAATACCCTTATGTTTGGACCCAGAGATTCTACTTTTAGGCACGAGTACTGAGGAAGCTAAAGATAGCAGGGAAGATATTTTCCAAAACGTTTGTATTAGCTCCTTCTGTGGTTGCAAAGTTTCTGCTTTCTTGTAAGTTACCCTCTAGTGAAGAGGTAAGACACATGTATAGACAACTATAATACAAAATGTTGCATAAGTATGTTATGAAGTTCCCAAACAAAAT
This sequence comes from Phascolarctos cinereus, assembly GCF_003287225.1. Lineage (NCBI taxonomy): Eukaryota > Metazoa > Chordata > Mammalia > Diprotodontia > Phascolarctidae > Phascolarctos > Phascolarctos cinereus. Next base: position 133,414,619 of record NW_027555625.1, on the reverse strand, counting down.
ATTTTATGTGATCTCGAGTAAGACTGGCATCAGTAGCATAGGGCACTGGAGAATTAAAGACTTCATAACAGGAGAAAGTGGCAGGGAAGACTTCATGGGTAATAATAATGTGACCTATCATGGTAGTATTCACTCTGTGCCGGTTACTGTGCTAAACACTTCATGATTGCTTTCTCATTTAATCCTCATAACAGAATAATTTCTTCCAGTATCCTGCTCAATCTTCCTTTCAGAGAGCTATCCCATATGACAAAATAAAGAAGAAAAGAATTAGCTTTATTAAGCACCTACTATGTGCCAGCCATTGTGATAAGCACTTTTTACAAATAATAACTTATTTATCTTCACAACTATCCTGGAAAGTAGATGCTATTATTATCCCCATTTTATAGATGAAGAAACTGAGGCAAACAGAGAAGGACTTGCCCAGGGTCACAAAGCTTGTAGGTGTCAGAGGCTGAATTTGAATTTAGGTCTTGCTGACTTCAGTCCCAGAGTTCTATGAACTGTGCCACCTAACTGCAGGTAGCAATTCAGCAGGCAGAAAGGGGAAGGAGGACATTCTGGGCACAGGGAACAAATAGTGTGAATAAAGAAATAGAAGTGGTTGAGCAGAACCAAGAGAACATTGTATACAGTAACAGCAATATTGTTTTAAAAACATCAAATACCCATATTAACTACAAAGGCCCTATTAGGAAGATATTATCTATTTCTAGAGAAAGAACTGATAAATAGAAATATGTATAGAATGATTTTACATACATATGTGTGTGTATGTATACGTGTATGTGTGCATACACACACATAATTTTGTGTCTAATGACAGCCATCTCTAGGGCAGGGGAGTGGGGAGGGAAGAAAAAAGTAAAAAAAAAAGTTACATGATAACTTTATTAATACATTTAAAAGGAATAGCAAGTTGTACATAATAGGTAGTTTCATGTGCAATCATCTTTTTTTCATTCTACCATGTTATGGAAATGCTTGTGTTATTTCATAAATTAAAAAAATTAAAAAAGAGATAAAAGTGGAAAGGTCAGAGAATGTTCAAGATACAATACAGTCCTGTTTGCTGGAGCGTAGCATAGCTGGAGTATGATAAGATAAAGCTGGCAGGGAAGAGTACGTCCTGATTTGTGGAGGGCTAGATTGCCAGGCAATAGAATTTGCTAAATTTTCTACCCCTGCTACTGTGTTGCAGTCTGTGTTTTCTTGTAGTTCTAGCTGTCTTATAGTTTAATAATTTCACAGATTTAGAGCTGGAAGGGGCTTCCCAGGTCATCTAGTTCCGCCTGCCCATTTTACAAATGAAGACATGGAGGCCAGAGAGGTTAAATGTTTTGCTTTGGGTCTCACCGATAGCAAGTAGAAGACAGTGATTGTAAACCCAGGTGCTTTGGTTCCAAAGGCAGCATTCTCTCTCACTATACTGTGCTTGTGCCTCCCTTTGTCCTTTACCAAGGAATTGATTAATGAATGTTTACCAAGTGCCAAGGACTGTGTTAAGCACTGAGGGTAAAAAGAAAAAGCACAGTTGGTGCAGGGACTCTCACCTCTTAGGCATTGTTCTATACATCCTAGTTCCTATTTTCCCATTTAATGGCATCCTCCTGATCATCCTGTTTCTCCTTAGTAACTACTGGGTTCAACTACTGGGTATCCCTTATAGTTCAAGTGTTTTTCTTGTGGAACAGAATATGATGTGGTCAGTACCATATTTTCAGATTGGGACCTGCTTTGCTACAATGTCTTGTTTTCTTTCAGCTTTCCTTTCAGGATTTTTATTTTTATTGTTTCTGTACTGGCACGAGGTAGTGTGAAATTTGAATTCTAATGGAAGACACAATCATACATTTAATGGAACTCGATTGGGCTCCTGCAATGCTATGTTAAGGATGGCTAATTCTTAGATAAACACCAGAAGTCTTTGGAGAAAAGATTTTTTTTTTAAATAGGAAGGACCAGGTAATTTCATGCTAATTTTTTTTAATACTTAATTGAGGAACTTAAGAGAGGCTCTTAACTACATGATATTTTTTCAGAATTATTGGAACAAAACTTAACCCCCCCCCATTAATTCTCTACATGAACCTAAGCAGCTTCTTCCCTGGCAGTGCCTTGGTTTCCTTCTCTGAGAATATGATTGTTTGGTTCCAAAAAAGAGAAACAGCTCATATTCATAAGCAACTTACTTAGGTATGATTTATTAATGTTAAAATAAAGGACATGGTGAAAATGTGTGATGCACTGTGGTGTGGTCTCTTGGGAATATTTTGTGTTGATCTGGGACATACCACAGCACAGAGGAGCTGGTTAGCTTCTCTGTTAGGAGGTTTGTTAGCTGATTGGGATGGTAGAGTGACCTAAAGGGCTTCTTAATTTGGGAGTTTGGACCTTTTTATATTCAGGATGACAAAGGGAGGGAGATCCCTTCACACACAGCAATCTAGGGTAAACAGCTGCCAACCACTTAACCTGAAGAAGTTAGATAAGAATGCCCACAGGGTTGGCAAAACCACAAGTGGTGACTAGGATTTTCCATGCAAGGAATGGCAAGTAGTATGAAACTCACTCTTAAATCAATTTTTTAAGATAAGTATTCATAGAAGATATGGAAGAGACAGAGACCATGAGAGAAATCAAGGGGACTCTGTGTGTGTGTGTGTGTGTGTGTGTGTGTGTGTGTGTGTGTGTGTGTGTGTGTGTTGGGGGAGGAGGCACCATAGGGTGGAATTGAGGCAGAGATGGAGCTTACCTCGAATGTGCCAGCCAAGGGTATGTAGAAACTTTTCCATTTGAACCAATTATTCATCCAAATTAGGTACTGAACTCACCTGTTTTTATACTACTAACATGGTTTTTACACTACAAAAGTGGTATAAGTATGGTCTCCATGATTCTTCTATTTTGGTGCCCTTGGATAAAACTTTGATTACCCCACCCTAATTACAACTCTGGGTAAAATTCCTTTAAAGTTCATCACAATCTAAGTCTAGCTTACCTCATGTGACTGATTTCTCTTTACTTTAAATTCTCCTTCATGTACTCTGTCTTTTAAACAAACACATCTACTTGTCCATCTCCAATTTCTTCCTGGTCTTCTGTCTTTGCCTTTGTGCCTGGACTATACTTTTACCTCACCTCTTTCTTAGAATCCTTAGGTTCCTTCAAGGCTCAGCGCATGGGTTCCCTCCTATAGGAAATCTTTCCTAACCCCTCACTCTAATTTCCCATTAGTGTTTTCTCCTTTTTCAAATCATACTGTATTCATTTGTCTGATTATGTGTTCCTTTTCCCCAGTACAATGTGTTTATTTGGGAGCAGTAATTGTTTTTGTGTCCCTATTACCAGTAGTTGGTACTTAATAAATGTTAGTTAGACTTAATTGAAATCAGTTTGTTGCTCAGTGACTGCTCTTATTGACTTATCAGTCTCTGTGGCTGTCTATGACTTCTCTTAAAGAAAAAAAGAATCTAATCAATTAATAAGCATTTATTAAGCACCTTCTATATGTTACCTACTATGTGTCAGGAGGAAGTCTGAGCACACTGTCTCCTAGACCACCTGTCTCTCACATTCTATAATCCTATTTTCCTGTGTGTTTGTTACTACGCCCTAAAGTGGACTTACGGAATTAAATGGAGTTGCATAGATTCTTCACATCCATGTGATTTGTAGTGTTCAGTAGAGGCAGCAGAATCATGGCCAAGCTGGGTAAATGTGCCTTGGCTGTGGGTTTGATTTAGTGACAGCTGGCATCTAGTGAATACTGGTCTCAAGGAAGGTTGAGTAACAGCCCACACATCCTTGTCTCATGGGGGAGAATCTGACCCATATGGGCAATTCAAGTAATAAACAACAGTATAGGACATTAGGAATCAGGCTAAGAACCTAGTCTGAGCAGGGGGAGCACGAATAGACTCTGGGAAGTTAAGTGATTAGAACCAAAGCCCAGATGAAACTCAAAAATGTAGGTGCAACACGAATATAAAAGTGAATACAATTTACCCTCTGATTGGGCTTTTAGTTCCCAGACTCTCTGATCCTTCAGCATATGAGACTGTCATTGAGACTCTCAATATTTTAGTGAAGGAGTGGAGTCAAGATGGCAGAGAGAAGCCAAAAAGTTGCCTGAGCTCTCTCTAGTTTCCCTCAGAAACAACATTAAATCAAGCCTCTAAATGGATTCTGGAGCTACAGAACCCCCCAAAAAGATATAGTGGAACAATTTTCCAGCTTAAGATAACTTAAGAAGGGCTTGAGAAAAGCTCTGTCTCACTCGGGTAAAAGGGGGCTCAACCCAATGCAGACAGTGTCCAGGCAAGCCAGCAGGAGGCCCTTAACCACAGTACAGATTAGCAACTGAGGCCCCTCAGTCCTGCCTCAGCAGGCCATCTGTGAGGCCTCCAGCCCCAGTGGAGAAGGTACATTGTAAACCCTGGAATCTCGATGCAACAAGCACAACTAGGCTGGGCCACCCCCAGCACAGTGGGCAAGCCACAAGCACCTGAGGCCCCAGCGTGGAAAGGCCAGTGACCAGGCCCCTGGCCTTCAGCATAAGAATCTAGGGATAGTGCCCCATGTGCCCCAGGAGCAGAATTCAACTTTTTTTTTATTAGTTTATTTTGATTTATCAACAATCACTTCCATAACCTTTTGAGTTTTAATTTTTTCTCCCCCTCCCTCCCCAAGATGGGCATGCAATCTGATATAGGCTATACATATACATTCTTATTAAACATATTTTCACATTAATGATGTTGTAAGGAGGAATTAAAACCAATAGAAGGAACCACCAGAAAAAGGAAAATAGAACAAAATAGGAAGAAAAAATAGCAAATAGTATGCTTCAATCTGCATTCAAACTCCATAAATCTTTCTTTGAATGTGGATAGCATTTTCTATCACGAGGCCTTTGGAGATGTCTTAGATCCTTGCATTACTGTGAAGGACTAAGTCCATGAATGTTAGTCATCACACAACGTGGCTGTTACTGTGTACAGTGTTCTCCTGGTTCTGCTCACTTCACTCGGCATCAGTACATACAAGTCTTTCCAGGTTTTTCTGAAGTCAGCCTGTTTATCATTTCTTATAGCACAATAGTATTCCATTACATTCATATACCACAACTTGTTCAGCCATTCCCCAATTGATGGGTATTCCCTCAATTTCCAATTCTTTGCCACCACAGAAAGAGCTACTATAAATATTTTTGTAAGAATTCAACTTTAAAAATCATGGAATAGGCTGAAAAATGGATAAGAAACAGAAAGGAGACCTGACCAAAGAAAGCTACTATGGCAACAGGGAAGATCAAAACACAAACCCAAAAGAGGACTTCAAAATACCTACGTGTGAAGCCTCAAAGGGGAATATGAATTGGTCTGAAACCTAAAAAGTCCTCTTGAAGAGCTCAAAAAGGATCTTAAAAATCAAGTAAGAGAGGTGGAAGAAAAACTGAGAAAGGAAATAAGTTTTATGCAGGAGAATTATGAAAAAAGAGTCAATAGCTTGGAAAAGGAAGCACAAAAATTGACTGAAGAAAACAACTCATTAAAAAATAGGATTGGCCAAATAGGAAAAAAAATCCACAGAAGAAAACAACTCCTTTAAAAATAGAATTGGCCAATTGGAAAAGGAGGTACAAAAGCTAACTGAAGAAAACAGTTCCTTAAAAATTGGAATTGTATAATTGGATGCCAATGACTTTATGAGACATCAAAAATCAATCAAACAAAATCAAAAGAATGAAAAAAAAAAGAAAATGTCACATACATCGTTGGAAAAATAACTAGTCTGGAAAATAGATCCAGGAGAGATAATTTAAGGATTATTAGACTACTTGAAGGCCATGATGAAAAAAAAAAGGGTGGGGGGAGCTGGACAGCATGTTTCAAGAAATTATTGAAGAAAATTGCCCTGAAGTCCTAGAACCAGAGGGTAAAATATTCATTGAAAGAATCCTTTGATCATCTGAAAGAGATCCCAAAATGAAGACTCCAAGGAATCTTGTAGCCAAATTCCAGAATTATCAACTCAAGGAGAAAACAGTACAAGTAGCCAGAAAGAAACAATTCAAATATTAAGGAGCCACAGTCAGGATTACATACAATTTAGCAGCTTCTGCATTAAAGGATATGAGGGCTTGGAATAAGATATTCCAGAAGGCAGAAAAACTTGGATTATAACCAAGAATCAACTACCCAGCAAAACAGAGCATAATCTTTCCGAGGAAAAGATGCATATTCAATTAAGTAGAGGACTTTCAAACTTTACTGATGAAAAGACCAGAACTAAACAGCAATTTGATCTTCAAATACAAGACTCAAAAGAAGCATAAAAAGGTTAATAGGAAAGAAAAACATGTTATTCAATAAGATTTAAATTGCTTTCCCTACACTGGGAGATGATACTCATAACTCTTGAGAACTGTATCTCTCTTAGGGCAGTTAAAAGGAGTATACCTAGGGGGCAGCTAGGTGGCTCAGTGGATACAGCTCCAGTCCTGAAGTCAGGAGGACATGATTTCAAATCCGGCCTCAGATCAAACATATAACGCTTACTAGCTGTGTGACCCTCGGCAAGTCACTTAACCCCAATTGCCTTAAAAAAAAAAGAAAAAAAAAGGAAGACGGCGGAGTGAAAGCAGCAACTTGCTTGAGCTCTCCACCAAACCCCTCCAAATACCTATAAAAAATGGTTCTAAACAAATTCTAAGACAGGAGAACACACAAAAAGACAGAGTGAAACAAATTTCCAGCCCACGACAACCTGGATGATTGATCAGAAAGCTATATGCACTGGGCTGGGAGCGCAGCGCAGTGAGGCATGGGTGTGCAGGCCGCAGCAAACCTGGAGCAGGCCTCAGGCAGCTGTGGCAGTTTCCAGACTCCTCAATCCAGGGATGCCAAAGAAAACACAGAAGGTCTGTTTCTGCGGTGCTGAGAAAGGAAGGCAGGGTCTCAGATCCATTCCCCAAGAGCATGGCCCTGGGGTGGGCAGCTGCTTCCCAAGTTTCCAGCCCACAGACTGAGGGGGAATTGAGTGGATGATCAGAGGGGGATGTCAGGGATCTCTCTGCTGGTGCTGAGGCAGGAATCTCTTGCTTTGCCTGTGCTTGGATCTAGGTCACAGTTGTGGACGGGGTTCCTGGGGTGAGGAGGAGCCCTGGCACGGTGGAGCTTGTAATGGCTGTGGACAGGAAACCTTCTTCACAGTTCCAAGACAGAAAGGAGTACTTGTAGTTGCTAATAGACCACAGCACAGGCCAGGAAAGGAGTAAACACCTCACCCCTTATCATACCACCTTTCAAGAACTGAAAATTTACAGGTCCCTCCAAGTGTCTCTGAAAACAGCTATATAAACCCCTGAAGCTTTGGACAGTACATTCTCCACATTGGAAGCAGACTCTTACCTTAACAAAGAGTTTAAAACTCAAGTAATTGGCCGGGATTATGATCAAGCAGCTCAAAAGGAGTCAGACTATATTATCTTACTTTGGTGACAAAGAAGATCAAAATATACAACCAGAAGAAGACAACAAAGTCAAAGCTCCTACATCCAAAGCCTCCAAGAAATATATGAATCAGTCCCAGGCCTTGGAAGAGCTCAAAAGGGATTTTGAGAAGCAAGTAAGAGAAGTAGAGGAAAAACTGGGAAGAAAAATGAGAGTGATGCAAGAAAATCATGAAACACAAGTCAACAGCTTGCTAAAGGAGACCCAAAAACATACTGAAGAAAATAACACCTTAAAAAATAGCTAACCCAAATGGCAAAAGAGGTCCAAAAAGCCAATGAGAAAATGCCCTAAAAAGCAAAATTGGCCAAATGGAAAAGGAAGTCCAAAAGCTTACTCAAGAAAATACTTCCTTAAAAATTAGAATAGAGCAATTGGAAGACAGTGACTTTATGAGAAATCAAGACACTGTAAAACAAATCCAAAAGAATGAAAAATTAGAAAACAATGTGAAATATCTCATTGGAAAAACAACTGACCTGGAAAATAGATCCAGGAGAGAATTTAAAAATTATTGGACTATCTGAAAGCCATGATCAAAAAAGAGCCTAGACATCATCTTTCAAGAAATTATCAAGGAAAACTGCCCTGATATAGTAGAACCAGAGGGCAAAATAGAAATTGAAAGAATCCACTGATCTCCTGAAAGAGATCCTCAAAGGAAAACTCCTAGGAATATTGTAGTCAAATTCCAGAGTTTGCAGGTGAAGGAGAAAATATTGCAAGAAGCCAGAAAGAAACTTCAGTTACTGTGGAAACACAATCAGGATAACACAAGATTTAGCAGCTTCTACATTAAAGGACGCAGGGCATGGAATATAATATTCCGGAGGGCAAAGAGATAGGATTACAACCAAGAATCACCTACCAGCAAAACTGAGTATAATCCTTCAGGGGAAAAAATGGTCATTCAGTGAAATAGAGGACTTTCAAGCATTCTTGATGAAAATACCAGAGCTGAATAGAAAATTTGACTTTCAAATACAAGACTGAAGTGGAATATGAAGAGGTAAACAGGAAAGAGAAATCATAAGAGACTTATTAAGGTTGAACTGTTTACATTCCTGCATGGAAAGATGATATTTATAACTCATGAGACCTTTGTCAGTATTAGGGTAGTTGGAAGAAAAAAATTATATGTATGTATAGGTAGATAGATAAGAGGGTACAGGGCGAGTTGAAGATTAAGGGGTCATATCTGGAGAATAAAATTAAGGGATGAGAGAGGATTATGTTAGGAGAAGAAGAAAGGGAGAGGTAGACTGGGGTAAATTATCTCACACACACAAAAAAAAAACCCAGAAAAGTCTCTTACAGTGGAGGGGAAATGGAGGCAGGTTAAAGGGAATGAGTGAATCTTGTTCTCGTAGGATTTGGCTTATGGAGGGAATAACATACACATTCAATTGGGTAGGAAATCTGTTTACCCTAGGAAAATAGGGGAGGAAGGGGACAAGAGTGTAGAGGGATGATAGAGAGGAGGGCAGATTGGTAAAGGGGGTAATCAGAAGCAAATACTTCTGAGAAGGGACAGTGTCAAAAGAAAGAATAGAATAAATGGGAGGGCAGGATAGGATTAAGGGAAACAGAGTTACTTTTTCACAACATATCTACTATGGAAGTTTTTTGCATAACGGCACATGTATAACCTATATTGAGTTGCTTGCCTTTGCAATGAGGGTGGTTGGGGAGGGAAGAAGGGAAAAGAATTGAAACCTAAAGTTTTAAAAACATATGTTTAAAAAAAATGTTTTCACATGCTACTGGGAAATAAGAAATATAGGAAATGGGATACAGAAGTCTATCCTGGCCTACAGGAAAATAGAAGGGGAAGGGGATAAGAGAAGGGGGGGAGAGATAGAAGAGAGGACAGACTAGGGGAAGGGATATTCAGAATGCATGCCATCTTGCGGTGGTGGGAGGGGTGAGATGGGATGAAAATTTGGAGCTCAAAATCTTGTGGAAGTAAATATTGAAAACTGAATATAAATAAATGTTTATATAAAAAAAGAAAAAGAAAAAAGGAGTATATATATAGAGAGGATATGAATATAAATTGACTTTGATATGATGATATAAAAAAATTAAAAGGTGAAAAAAAAGGATTGTACTGGGCAAAGAGGAAAAGAAGAGGCAGAAGAGAGTAAATTACATCACGTACCTTTTCCAGTTTCTTCTTGGCTTTGATTCTAATCCCTTAACTTCCCAATGTCTATTCTTGCTCACCCTGCTCAATATTAAAAAAAGAAAGAAGAAAACTAAATTAATCAAATTAACCAAAGGCTTATCTATTTTGTCATTTTTTTCAATATTAGAAAAGCCATCAGCATAATTGACCATATAAATAATACAACTGACAGAAATCATATGATTACCTTAATAGATGTAGAAAAAGCTTTTGACAAAATACAGCATCCATTTCTATCAAAACGCTAGAGAGCTTAGCAATAAGTGGAGTTTTCCTTAAAATGATAAGCAGTATCTATGTTAACCCATCAGCAAGCATAATATGTAATGGGGATAAGCCAGAAGCATTCCCAGCAAGATCTGGTAGAAACAAGGATGCGCATTATCACCAGTGATATTCAGAATTGTACTAGAAATGCTATCTTTGGCAATCAGAGAAGAAAAAGAGATTGAAGGCATTGGAGTAGGCAATGAGGAAACAAAAGTGTCACTCTTTGAGGATGACATGATGAATCCTAGAGAATCAACTAAAAAACTGCTTGAAACAATTAACCACTTTAGCAAAGTTTCAGGATATAAGATAAATCCACATATATCATCAGCATTTCTATGTGTTAACAACAAAGCCCAGCAGCAAGAGATAGAAGAAATTCCATTTAAAATAACTGTAGAAATATAAAATATTTTGGAGTCTATCTGCAAAGACAAACCAAGAAACTATATGAACACAATTACAAAATGCTTTTCACATGAAAAAAGTCAGATCTAAACAACTGGAAAAATATCAATTGCTTTTGGGGAGGCTGAGCTAATATATCAACATTTTAGTGATGCTGAGGACCTGGGATTTGATACTTACTGTTTCAATACAGGTACCCTAAGTGGAGATCAATCCTTGTGAATTGAAGAAACATAGCTTAGTCACTAGAAGTGACTTTAAAGATCATTTTGTCTAACCGCATTTTAGAGGTGAAGAATCTCCGTTCTATCCAGAGGGGAAAAGCGACTTTTTCAAAATTATAGGGATACTAGATTAGTAGAAACGTCAGATTTCAAATCCAGGATTTCTGACTCCAGGTAGAATGTTCTTTTCAACTACATCCTGCAGGTCTTTTTCATGTTAATTGCTCCATATCTATTTACTTTTATTCTTTATTTATGCGGGGGATTTTCTCAACTGAAGTATAGAACTTGGTTTTTCTGCTTAATATTTTCAAAAATAAATTTTTTTCAATTCAAAAATATTTTTATTTCCCTCTTACTTGTTCATCCCTCCACTTAGAAAAAGAAAACAAAACCTTAGCAATAAATATTCTTAGTTAAGCAAAACGAAGGGCCACACATTGGTCATGTCTAAAAAATGAGTATTACTTCTATTTTCCTCTAGCACCTTTCTGTCAGGAGGTGAGTAGCATTCTTCATCATCAGTCCTCTGGAATCGTGATTGGTCAGTTGCACTCATCAGAGTTCTGAAGTCTTTTAGAGTTATTCATTTTTCCAAAGTTGCTGTTACTGTAAAAATTGTCTTTCTGGTTCTGCTCACTTCACTTTGCATTCATGTTGTTGATTTCAGTCCTCAGTTCCAATCTGTCCATGTCTTTTTAGGTCCTAATTCTGTCATTCAATGTATTAACTTGCTTCTCCATCTTTGTGCAATCCACTAAGTGATAAACATGACTTTCATGTCTTTACCAAAGTTAAGTGTTGCTTTAAGGATGCCACATAAAAAGGCAGGATCAGAACACATTGAAAGATATTTGAAGTTAAGCAACTTTAATTTAAAATTCCTATTGTATGTGGATTTGTGTTGTGATTCCCAACTTATAAATGAATTTTAAAAATCTACAGAATTGACAGGCAACTTAGAAATCTTTTGTACCCTCTTGTTCTATGAAATAAAGAAACTTGAAGTCCAGATAGGGGATGTCGTTTTTCCAGGACATCACAACCAGTAAATGTTAAAATCAGAATAGGAATTCAGGTCTCCTGACTCCTTTTCCAGTGCTGGCTATACTGTACCAAGATGTCTCTCAGACATAAGCAGAGAGTGATTCAAAAAGAGTTTATTATTCCCCCTAAATTATATATAATGGCCTCATGTGCCTGCTAACGTACAGAGAAAAAATCAGACAGAAACAAAGTTGGCTGCCTACTCTTAGGGACCTTAGAAGTCCCTAACTTCTTCATTTCACAATTGAGGAAATTAAAGTCCAGGGAAGTTAAATGCTTCACTCAAGATTGTTTGGTAAGTGTCAGAGGAAAGATTTGAACCCATATCCTCTGCTTCTGTAACCTATTCTTTTTCTGCCATATCATAAGGCTGGCTGCCTTTACAAGTGTAGCAAGATATTCTGGCTGTCTCTTTCTGATCCTGTCAGGCTCCACATGACCCTGAGGGTCCTAAGGTATCTTAAAAGGTTTTTTTTTTTGATGGAATTCTTTTCTCTACTATGATTGCTTCAAGACCCTACATGCTGTGTTTCCTTCCTCCCTCCATTATTAGATACTAATGACTAGCACTCCAATTCCATTTAAGCACTTAACATCGAAAGGCTGTTTATTTCTAAGACAGGAAAAACAAATGCACAAACATTTCCCCTCACTACCTCAAGGATACAAATTTAGTTTAGTTAATACATAACATTGGTCCTACTAAGTTCATGTTCAGGTGTGGCCTGACTGTTGGATGAGTGCTCAATTAGTTTCCATGGGCCTGATGCCCAATGGTCAATTCTCAAAGCCACCCCTTGCTCCCATAAGCATTGATGTTGGGCTTGTTATAAAACTTGGCCTGGGCTCTTATTCCCAGATTCTTGTGGCTTCCTTTCCTGACTTTTTGAATCTTATAAGATCAGAACTTCCATTACCTTTCCCTAGGATGGAAAAGAACAATGCAGAGACCAAGGACTCAGGCCCTTTCCCAAGTCCACATGTTTTCAAAGGTTTCTCTCCTCATAGTATTGTCTCTCACCAAATGCTGTGAAAGGAATCCTGTGACCAGAGCTCAGCTGAATAGAGAATGCTTAAAAGGGGGTAGGCAGAAATTTGCCTGGCCTTTTGAAGACACTCTCATTTCTAACCACATAGCTAATTGAAAAAGGATTTTTCTCCACCCCTCAACCCCCAACCACTTGGTACCAGAACCAGCCAAGGAATATCTTATCTACATATGCTCCACTGTTTTTCCCAAGCACTCTTTCCAGGACATAGTCTTCTTCACATGGGGAAATGCCAATCTAGGCACTCTGTATATACCATGCTCCCGTTATATAAGTATAGAACAATATAGATATTCAGATGAAGCCCCCAGAGATTTTTCTGAGGAATGAAGGGAAATGGAGGAAAAAATAATATGTTATTTGCACAATGCCATTGTGGTTAAGAGAACAAACAAATGAAACTGGGAAAATGTTGTGCGGGCAATTAGGCATCTGGGCTTTGTGCTCCCTGTCATTCCTTGGATCAAATCCAGACACAGCATTTCAGTCTAGCCTGGGGAGAGGTGATAGATGGAAACTAGTTTCCAGTGACAGCATGAAAGCATCATTCCCTTGCACAGTGTACAGTAATGTCCCACTCATTCCACTTGTCCAGTGGCCTTACTGTAGTCATAGTGTGGTCATTTCAGTGGCTATTTTGAGTAGCATTTCTTTAGTGTGACATTTATAGAGCCCTTGGAAGCTTCCCATAGGAGCTAAAGCAGATAACATGGGGTTTGCCTGCTTGAAAATAGTCACTGGTCTTCCTGATATATAATGTGCCATAACAATATCCTGATGTAATTGTTCAAAGTTTCTCTATTAGATGAGTGCTTTGTCTTTTTGCCAAGTACATTGAAGGGAAGGAACTCTGTAGGGGGACTATTGTCTCTTATTGTACATTCCTGATAGAGAAAACATTTATCTTGCTACCTTACCAATACTATTTTTTTCCCATCTGACCTTTAGATTAGGTGGAGCATAATATTTGCTGAGATTCAGTGCTAATTTAAGCAAGAGCTGACTCTTAAACAGGTATAATGCCTTTCTTATAAAAGTATGAGGTTCAGATTCCAGGCACGTAGCATGGATTTGGAAAATACATTATTAATATTTTATTGTAGGAAAAAAAATTCTTGTTTCCTTGGTACATTGAATGATTGTTGACCTTTTTCTTTTAAATTTACTCTTAACATTTCAGTGGAACATGTGCCGAAAAGGTCACTAGCTGCATTCACAACCTCCAGAAATTAACAGCCCTGTTGTCAAATTGTATTGTGGACAAATTAGTTTGTTTGATCTCTCATTATCTACTAAATAAAGGGCTATAATTGAGGAGAAAGGGATTCAAGATGGAACCAGGGACATATGGAATATTCTTCCATATGTCAAGAAAAATGGTTCCTGGGTGTGTTTTCTTTTTCTTCTGCTGCACCTTCTTTGTGAACATTCATTGTCTATCAAGAAGGCAGAACACAGGAGTTGGCTAAATTCAATGTGTTCAAGGAAATAACTATATTGAAGATAAATTGTAATAATAATCCACACTTACATAGTTCTTTAAGATTCACAAAGCACTCTCTTTACCATGGTCCTACGAGGCAGATAATGTAAGTAATGTTAATCCCATTTTATAGATGAGGAAACTGAGGCTCAGAGAGATTAAGTGACTTGTGTATAGTCAGACACCTAGTAAAAGCCAAAGCTGGCATTAGAATTCAGCACTGATGATTCTCATGATGGCACGCTTTCCACTGTTAAACAGGAGGAAAATAAGTTTCATTGTTTTCAGGAAACTGTGATGCTTCTTTACTGACACCAAAGATTTCCTAGAAACAAGGGACCACCTTTTTAATACAGATATTTTACCAGCATTGTCGCATGTTTATAAGACATGGAACTCTACAGTATCCAAAGGATTAAAAATGAATTATCACACAGAAGCTAACGGAGAGGTGTAGGGTGGGTGTGAGCAAGCTGTAACAAATAATAAATAAGGAACTACCAAGGAAAAGCAAAGTAAAGGATGCCATCAAAAGAATGTATAATTAGAAAAAATAGTAAGCTGGTAATATGGCAAGAGTGAGAAATAATAACTAGTGGATTACCTGTGTGTTTCATTGACATCCTTGTGACATAAAAAAGCAAGGAACCTCCCTACCCCAGCATATTGGGTAGATTCTACCTACCTCTCCTACCCGCCAATAATGAACTTATAATATGGTATGGACAAGAATCGCACTCGATGGGCAGATATGGATCGACTGTCTGCATCATCGAAGGAATAATATACTTCACTGAAATCATAGATCCATTTTGTATTTGAGAAGATAAATAGTTAAACAAATATCTCCTTTGAATAATTAGAAAATAATTTTACCAAGAAAAGATGAAGGGGCAACCAAGAAGACATTAGTAATTGCTCATCCATATGCCAACTTATTAATCATTATAAAATCATTATACTAATGGTCTATATATACACCAAAGGTATCCTTGATGAAAACTCAGAATAGAACAGGAAGGCTTTTTCAGATGATTTTCTGTCTCAGACTACAAATTTATAGTTACACCACTGACTTGAGAGGCATAGAGTGTATTGTTTACTTTTCGTAGCACATTTTCTATTTGATGACCTCAAAAACAGCATCTGACATGGTAGAATATAACATGGCTTTAAAGACTTCTGAAATACTGTATCACCAATGAAGATGTTATCAAAGTCTTTAATAGATAGGACTATGGACATTACTTTGTTCAAAAACATATTGAGTCATTAAGCAAGACATTAAACAGGGAGATATAATCAGTTAAAGTGTTCATTTGTGTCAAGTAGGTTTTCCTATGCAAATTTCAAACAAATGAAGGATTTCCTATCGATGATAAGGTTCCCCAAATCCTCTTATTTTGCAGATGACATACCAAATGCAATGGATAATGTTAGACTTTTGGTCAGGCTTGGTTTTTTTTTTTTAATCCTGCCTTTTTTTTTATCCTTGCTAATTGTGTCTCAGCCTCAGTTTCATCATATGTGAACAAAATGTGAATTATAATAGCACCTAACTCACAATGTTGTTTTGAGATTCAAATGAGATCATTTATATAAAATGTTTTGCAAATCTGCAAGCACCATACAAATTGCAGCTATTATTACTACTATTACTGCTACTACTACTACCACCACCACCACCACTGCTACTACTACTACTAGCTCTTACTATTAATAGTGGTAGCAGTACTAATTAATTGACCTCAAGAACGCTATGAAATCTGCTCAGTGCTCAGGGCTCAATTTCTAATGCTAAATGAATATAAAAGTCACACTAATTAACAATCTCAAATCCTGCCCAGATTAGGTAATACTTAAATCTCATTTCTAAAGGGTATCATCACACTTTCCATGAGCATGTAGAAGTTAGATGTGTGTACAATTATGACAAAAATCCTGGTCTTTAGGTATTTCTGTTGACTTAATAAGTCAATGATGATGACCACTGTTGACTTACAGTTTTCGGCCCAGGGTGCTTCAGTTCTAATCCTGGTTCTTTTACTTACTACTTCTGTGGCCTGAGTGAACCCACACCCTCTCTGGAACTCAAATTACTCATCTGCATAATGAGAGAGTGGGATCAGATGTCATATGAGGTGCCTTCCAGTTGTAGAAATATAAATTTAGAAAATGTCCTTTTTCCTTTGCCCAGTCCTAGGTTCTCAGCCCTGAATGTTCCATTAGCATATTAGCACAAGCACCCTTCTCACCGAACTTTCTTTCCACCACCTCCAACATACTGCTTTTGCCTGCCACTTCTGGTCTGTCTTCCCATCTACTCATCTTTAAGGGCTTGAGAGTTTCAGGGTTCATCATGGCTTAGGCCAAACTCTCTGGTTGATAGTCATCTCTACGCAACTATATCTGATTAGGATACACTATTCCCCAACCATGGACTAAATTTACCCAGGCCCAAGAATATCTAGTAATGACACTACCTATAGGACACCAAGAGAGGGCATCAAATGTGTATCAATTGGCACCAGTAGAGTTATAAATCACTACTTTAGGAATAAAGAAACTCTAGCAACTCTCTAAATTAGAATGTTGTTCTTAAAGGTGAGATACAATGACCATTTTTCAAAAACTGCAGTCACTGACTGAGAATGGTATGCTTTGAAAATGGGTTTTTCTAGGGTATACCAGTCATTGTAATGACAGGTCATGAGTCAGCATACATGGCATATGTTTACAATTATAAAAATATTGACCAAAGAAGAGAAAATGGAAACCCCACATTGTGTTGCAAAGGAGTTTTATAAGTAACTTCATTAATATCTTTTTCTTCACTACACATTATTCTCCAATATATTACTCCTCTTTCCCCACACAGAGAACCTCACTTAGAACAAAGAAGAAAGAGGAAAAATCATTAAAACTAATAATAGCTAATTCAAGGTTGACAACATATGCAGTGCTCCACCTCTATAAACTCCCATCTCTACAAATAAGTGAAGGATGTGTATTATCATATCTCTTATCAAGGCCACAGCTTGGTCATAGTTGTACAGATTTGAGTTTTGATTCTTTTTTTTTTAATTTACTTTGCTGTAGTCTACTTCTGCTTATTTCACTTCATGTTCATTTATATCTTCCTTTGCATCCCTGTGTTTTTCATATTTGTCATCTTATGGTTCGGTAATATTCCGTTAAATTCATGTAACAGAATTTGCTTAGCTTTTCCCAATCAATGCTTATCTACTTTATTTCAAAGTATTTGTTGTAATAAAAATGCTGTTATAAATATTTCATGTATATTGTACTTCTCTATAATTGACCTTTTTGGACCACATGCCTAGGGGTATGTTCTTTAAGTCAAAGAATATTTTACTTTCTTAGGATAATTTTGAATTGATTTCATGAATGGTTGAGCCAATTTGTAGCTCTTCCCAATAGTGCTTTACTGAATTTCCACAACCTCTACCATATGAGCTGCTTTTAACTTTTATCAGCTTTACAAATTTGCTGTGTGTGACATATAAAAAAAATCAAAATTGTATTGATTTGTATTTCTCTTATCATTACTGACTGGATACGGCGGTTAATAATTTGCTATTTTTTTGAGAACTACTGTTGATATGCTTTACTTATCCACTTGAGAATGGCTTTCAGTGTTATATATTTCATTTTCCTATAAATCTTGGATATCAGACCTTTATAAGATATAATTAGATGCAATTTAAAAAAAACCTGACCATTTCTTATCACAGGTCTTTGTAGATGCAAAAAAATTTTAATTTCATATCATTTCATCTTTGGCAATCACCTCCATCCTTTGTTTGATTAAAATTTTCCTAACCATAGCTATGAAAGTTCTTGTATCTTTTTCTTTTTTAATTTTTTTATGGTGTCACCCTGTAATATTCAGGTCACATATTCATTTGGCATTTAATATGGCATGTGGTAGAATATGTTAGTCTAAACACAATTTCTGCCAAATAGCTTCCTTGTTTTCCCAGTAGTTCTTGTTATATAAAAAATATTCTTCCACAAGTAACCTATGTTCTCAAGTTTATTGAATATTGGATTGTTGAGTTCAGTTGATTTTCATTTATCCTTATTTAGATTTTAAAATTTAAAATTTTAAAATTTTCATTTCAAATAAACTTAATTACATATATAAATATATATATATATATTTATTTATTTTTAGTATATTTGTTTCTAAAGATACATATGTTAAATGAATCTTTGTAACTAGAATAATAGTTCTCCATTGAATTGCCTTACAATTTCCAAAATTCTTTACTTCCATTTCAGATGGATCTGTAGCAAACCATTGTCATCCTCACCCCACCCTTACTTCTTTCTTCAAACCCTACCACTACTTCTGGCTAATAGATGAGGAGAGTAAAAAGCTTAAGAAAATCTCAAATGGCAGATTAGAGATACTGAGGGAAGACCAGGGTAGGAGATCCACCAAATTCAAACCATCTTCTTTCACAGAGAATTACTCTATAGAACCAGGCAGAAGAGGAATGATAGTATGGAGAGCTAAGCAAAGACTAGACTAGGAACAGTTAGCTAAATGGAGATGGGGAAATTCAAAATGGAGAAGGTAAAGTCCATGAAATATTCTGAGCAACTGAATAACACATCATTTTTTTCAAAGACTGCTGGGAGCAATCAGCTTTTCAAAACTGCCTCAGTTGGAAGGATTGGTGAGCCTCAGCTGGCACTGATAGTAATAACTTAGTTTTAAGTCCAGCCATCTGGTGAACCCCTGTAGCTATTGACCAGCAATCAACACCCAAGTTTGGGCCAGCCTAATTTACAGTTCTCTCACTATTCAGATTGCCCTCTTTTGGATATACTCCAGTTTGACAGTGTTCTTCCTAAAATGTAACATTAAAATGCAAATCTCTCTTG
Organism: Phascolarctos cinereus; assembly: GCF_003287225.1. Taxonomy (NCBI): domain Eukaryota; kingdom Metazoa; phylum Chordata; class Mammalia; order Diprotodontia; family Phascolarctidae; genus Phascolarctos; species Phascolarctos cinereus. Next base: position 133,395,516 of record NW_027555625.1, on the reverse strand, counting down.
AAGGGCTGATGCATTAAGCCATTATAAGACATTAACATTTTTTCTCAGGGAATTAGTTGATAACTGAGAATAGGTTGTTGGGTTTTTTTTTTTCCTATCCCCTCAGTGGCATCCTTGATGCCCTTTCTTTCACCAAGTGCAGAAACGAATGTTGCCTGCTTCACAATTTTGCAAAGAGCAAGCCATGGCTTAAATGTAATAAGAATATTGCTTAAAGGAACCTTTAAATAAATCCTTTGGTAATTTAGAGAACCCTTTGGTGAGGATAAGAACTTCCCTTTAATCTTTTCTATAATTTGGGATTTTCAATCTCTCCAGTTTCTTAAAACAGGGTCCCCTGTATCCAAACCAGATTTCAGTCATAATGAAATCTGAAAGTAGAACCTAAGGCTCTATTGAATAGATTCTATTTTGCCTTTTCTAACCACCTCTCCTCTGCCCTTCCCCAGTCCCGCATTACTCAAAGGCCCAGACTGAAGTGGTAATAGTCTGTGTAGTCTGTCACTGCCCAACATTTTCAAAGCTTCCTGCATCTTAGCACCTTGTTAACAGGCTTGCAGAGCCACTGAAGTCAATTCTGTTGGATGTACAGGATTTGCTTTGAAGTTTGCAATATTATTAACACAAGTCCTGCAAATTGACATTATGACCAAGCATGCATAGCAGATTAGAAGCAGTTACCCTCATTCTAGGGAAGGGTTCTTTTTCTTTTAAGTGCAACATAATGGAATTTCAAGCCATTTAGAGTCAGAGATGAAATATATCAGACTTTTAATTTATGCAAAGACAACAGACAGTCTTCTAAGAGGCCAGAAAATGGATGGAGCCCAGCCAATAAGCCCCCTGGCAGTGACATTCTCTTTAAGAGAATTGCACTTGGGGCTCAGATCAGGAAAGATCTTTTCTGTAAGCTCACATTAGCTATAAACATAGGAGGGGAAAAAATTAAAGCCTATTTATTTCAGTACAATGCAACAAAGATCAATTAAGTATCAATTAAATGCAGTAGCATTTGAGGCACTGCTAGGTGCTAGGGATAGTTAATGAAATAAGATCCAGGTGACATCTGCAAGGAATTTATACTAAAAAGATGAGTTTATATGTACATACAAATAAATCATAATACAGGACAGAATCAAAGTTAATTCATCTGAGAGACCAAACAGGGTGGTCCATGAAATCTAAGGGTGTATCACTTAATCTGGAGGGATCAGAGATTTATTTTTTTTAAATTTTATTAATTTATTTTGATTTATCAACAATCACTTCCATATGCTTTTGAATTGAAAATTTTTCTCCTCCTTCCCCCCCCACCCTCCCCAAGATGGCACACAATCTGATATAGGCTTTACATTTGCATTCCTATTAAACATATTTTCACGTTAGTGAAGTTGTAAGTAAAAGTTAAAACCAATAGGAGGAAACATCAGAAAGAAGAAACAAAACTCAACAGAAGGTAAAAATAAGTGATAGCAAATTTGACTTTCATATTTCTTTCTTTGGATGTAGACAGCATTTTCCATCCCGAGGCCTCTGGAGTTGTCTTAGATCCTTGTAATGCTGAGACGGGTTCAGTTTAACAATATTAGTCATTACACAACATGGCTGTTATTGTGTACAAAGTCCTCTTGGTTCTGCTCACTTCACTCAGCATCAGAACAGGTTTTTCTGAAGTCAGCCTGTTCATTATTTCTTATAGCACAATAGTATTCCATTACATTCATATACCACAACTTGCTCAGCCATTCCCCAATTGATGGGCATCCTCTCAATTTCCAATTCTTTGCCACCACAAAAAGAGCTGCTATGAATATTTTTGTACATGTGGGTCCTTTTCCCATTTGTTTGATCTCTTTGGGATATAGCCCTAGAAGTGCTATTGCTGGATCAAAGGGTATGCACATTTTTGTAGCCCTTTGGGCATAGTTCCAAATTGTTCTCCAAAATGGTTGGATCATTTCACAACTCCACCAACAATGTATTAGTGTTCCAATTTTCCCACATCTTCTCCAACATTTATCATTTTCCTGTTTTGTCATGTTGGCCAATCTGATAGGTGTGATGTGGTACCTCAGAGTTGTTTTGATTTGCATTTCTCTAATCAATAATGATTTAGAGCATTTTTTCATATGACTATAGATGGCTTTAATTTCTTCATCTGAGAACTGTCTGTTCATATCCTTTGACCATTTATCAATTGGGGAATGGCTTGTGTTCTTATAAATTTGTCTTAATTCTCTATATATTTTAGAAATGAGGCCTTTATCAGAGAGACTGGTTGTAAAAATTCTTTCCCAATTTTCTACCTTCCTTCTAATCTTAGTTGCATTGGCTTTGTTTGTGCAAAAACTTTTCAATTTAATGTAATCAAAATTATCCATTTTGCTTTTCATAATGTTCTCTATCTCCTGTTTGGTCATGAATTCTTCTGTTCTCCATAGATCTGATAGGTAAACTATTCCTTGTTCTCCCAGTTTACTTATGGTATCAGCCTTTATATCTAAGTCATGAACCCATTTTGACTTTATTTTGGTATATGGTGTGAGATTTGGGTCTATGCCTAGTTTCTGCCATACTCTTTTCCAGTTTTCCCAGCAGTTTTTTTCAAAGAGTGGGTTCTTATCCCAGAAGCTGGGGTCTTTGGGTTTATCAAATAATAGATTACTATAGTCATTGACTACTGTGTCTTGCATATTTAACCTATTCCACTGATCCACCTCCCTATTTCTTAGCCAGTACCAAGCAGTTTTGATGATTGCTGCTTTATAATACAATTTAAGATCTGGAATTGCTAGGCCACCTTCCCCTGCATTTCTTTTCATTAGTTCCTTTGATATTCTGGACCTTTTGTTTTTCCAAATGAATCTTGTTATTATTTTTTCTAACTCTATAAAATAATTTTTTGGTAGTTTGATTGGTATGGCACTGAATAAGTAAATTAGCTTAGGTAGGATTGTCATTTTTATTATATTAGCTCGGCCTACCCATGAGCAACTGATGTTTTTCCAATTATTTAGATCTGATTTTATTTGTGTGAAAAGTGTTTTGTAATTGTGTTCATAGAGTTCCTGGGTTTGTTTCAAGAGGTAGACTCCTAAATATTTTATAATGTCTACAGTAAGTTTAAATGGGATTTCTCTTTCTATCTCTTGCTGTTGGGCTTTGTTGGTAATATATAGAAATGCTGATGATTTATGTGGGTTTATTTTATAGCCTGCAACTTTGCTAAAGTTGTTTATTATTTCAAGTAGTTTTTTACTTGATTCTCTAGGATTCTCTAAGTATATCATCATGTCATCTGCAAAGAGTGATAGCTTTGTTTCTTCTTTGCCTATTCTAATGCCTTCAATTTCTTTTTCTTCTCTTATTGCTAAAGCTAAGTTTCCAGTACAATATTGAATAACAGTGGTGATAATGGACATCCTTGTTTCACCCCGATCTTATTGGAAATGCTTCTAGCCTGTCCCCATTACATATAATGCTTGCTGAAGGTTTTAGATATATGCTATTTATTATTTTAAGGAAGACTCCATTTATACCTATGCTTTCTAGTGTTTTTAATAGGAATGGGTGTTGTATTTTATCAAAAGCTTTTTCTGCATCTATTGAGATGATCATGTGGTTTCTGTTGGTTTTGTGTTGATATGCTCAATGATGCTGATAGTTTTCCTAATATTGAACCAACCCTGCATTCCTGGTATAAATCCTACCTGGTCATAGTGTATTATTCTTGTGATAAGTTGCTGCAATCTATTTGCTAGTATTTTGTTTAAAATTTTTGCATCTATATTCATTAGAGAAATTGGTCTATAATTTTCTTCTCTATTTTGACTCTTCCTGGTTTAGGTATCAACACCATATTTGTATCATAAAAAGAATTTGGTAAGACTCCTTCTTCACCTATTTTCCCAAATAGTCTATATAGTATTGGAATTAATTGTTCTTTAAATGTTTGATAGAATTTGCATGTAAATCCATCTGGCCCTGGAGATTTTTTCCTAGGGAGTTCATCAATGGCTTGTTCAATTTCTTTTTCTGAGATGGGGTTATTTAAGTATTTTACTTCCTCTTTGTTAATGTGGGCAATTTATATTTTTGTAAATATGTATTCATTTCACTAAGATTGTCAAATTTGTTGGCATATAGTTGGGCAAAATAATTCCTAATTATTGTTTTAATTTCCTCTTCCTTGGTGGTAGCTTGCCCTTTTCATTCTTGATACTAGTAATTTGGTTTTCTTCTTTCTTTTTTAATTAAATTAACCAAAGGTTTATCTATTTTATTGGTTTTTTCATAAAACCAGCTCTTAGTTTTATTTATTAGTTCAATAGTTTTCTTAATTTCAATTTTATTAATTTTTCCTTTGGTTTTCAATATTTCTAATTTGTGTTTAGTTGAGGATTTTTAAGTTTTTCTTTCTCTAGTTTTTTTAGTTGTATGCCCAATTCATTAATCTCCTCTTTTTCTATTTTATTTATGTAAGCATTTAGAGATATAAAACTTCCCCTAAGAACTGCTTTCACTGCATCCCATAAGTTTTGGTATGTTGTCTCATTATTGTCATTCTCTTGAATGAAATTATTGATTGTTTCTATGATTTGTTGTTTGACCCAATCATTTTTTAGGATTAGATTATTTAGTTTCCAATTATTTTTTAGTCTATCTTTCCATGGCCCTTTATTACATATAATTTTTATTGCATCATGATCTGAAAAGGATGCATTTAATATTTCTGCCTTTCTGCATTGGATTGTGAGGTTTTTATGCCCTAGTACATGGTCAATTTTTGTGTATATGCCATGTACTGCCAAGAAAAAGGTATATTCCTTTCTATCCCCATTCAGTTTTCTCCAGAGGTCTATCATACCTAACTTTTCTAATGTTCTATTCACCTCCTTAACTTCTTTCTTGTTTATTTTGTGTTAGATTTCTAGTGCAGAGAGGGGGAGGTTCAGGTCCCCCACTAGTATAGTTTTGCTGTCTATTTCTTCCTGTAACTCCCTGAACTTCTCCTGTAAGAATTTGGATGCTATACCATTTGGTGCATATATGTTTAGTAATGATATTACTTCATTGTCTATGGTGCCTTTTAGCAGGATGTAGTTTCCTTCCTTATCTCTTTTGATTAGATCTATTTTTGCTTTTGCTTTGTCTGAGATCAGGATTGCTACCCCTGCTTTTTTTACTTCAGCTGACGCATAATATATTCTGCTCCAGCCTTTTACCTTTACCCTGTATGTGTCACTCTTTTTCAAATGTGTTTCCTGTAAACAACATATTGTAGGATTATGGTTTTTAATCCATTCTGCAATCCATTTCTGTTTTATGGGAGAGTTCATCCCATTCACATTCACAGTTATGATTACTATCTGTGTCTTTTTCTCCATCCTTTCCCCCCCATTTATGCTTTTCTTTCTCCTTTTTCCTTTCCCCCTTCACTAGTGTTTTGCTTTTGACCACCCCTCCTTCAGTCCCTCCTCCCTTTTATTATCCCTTTCCCTTTTCTTCCCCTTTACTCTTACTGCTTCTTCCCTCCCTTCTTTCCCCCTCCCTTTTCTTTCCCCCTCCTTTTTTTCCCCTTTTCCTCCTACTGCCTATAGGGCAAGTTAGATTTCTATACTAACTGATTATGTTATGCCCTTCTTGAGCCAAATCTGATGAGAGTAAGGTTCAAACAATGCTCCCCCCCTTTTTCCCTCTGCTGTAATAGGATTTTGTGTCTTTTCCTGTAATGTAATTTACCCTTGTCTGCCTTCTCCTTTCTCAGTACATTTTCTAAGATCAGATTGACCCACTTATTTGGATCCATTTAACCCACTTGATTAGATTTTTTTTTATCATTACATCAAAGTCAACTAATATCCACCCTCTTTATGTATACTCCTTTAACAAGGTGTAATAACAATACAGTTCTCAAGGGTTGCAAGTCTCATTTCCCTTGTAGGGGTTTAAACAGCCCCCCCCTTATTAACAACATATTGTATCCTTCTGTCCCATTTACCTTTTTATGTCCTTCTTGAGTCCTGTACTTGAAGATCAAATTTTTTGTTGAGCTCTGGTCTTTTTATCAGGAAAGTTTGGAAGTCTCCTATTTCATTGAATATCCACTCCTCCCTTGAAAAATGATGCTCATTTTTGCTGGGTAATTGATCCTTGGCTGCATTCCAAGCTCCTTTGCCTTAGGAATATCATGTTCCATGCCCTGGGTCTTTTAATGTAGAAGCTGCAAGGTCCTGTGTAATCCTGACTGTGGTTCCATGATATTTAAATTGTTTCTTTCTGGCTGCTTGCAGCACCTTCTCTTTCATCTGGTAATTTTGGAATTTTGCTATTATATTCCTTGGCATTGTCAATTTGGGATCTCTTTCAGGTGGTGATGGTGGATTCTTTCTATGGTTATTTTCCCTTCTGGTTCTAGGACTTCTGGGCAGTTTTCCTTTATGATTTCCTGAAAGATACTGTCCAGGCTCTTTTTTTCATCATGATTTTCAGGTAGTCCAATAATTTTTAAATTGTCTCTCCTGAGTCGATTTTCCAGGTCGGTTGTTTTACTGATGAGGTATTTTACATTTTCATCTATTTTTTCATTTTTTTGTTTCTGTTTGACTGATTCTTGCTCTCTCATAGAGACATTAGTTTCCATTTGTCCAATTCTAGTTTTTAACAGATTGTTTTCTTCTGTTAGTTTTTGTACTTCCTTCTTCAATGGCCAATTGTGTTTTTTAGGGACTTGTTTTCTTCAGTGTACTCTTCTGTTAGTTTTTGTCCTTCCTTCTTCAATTGGCCAATTGTGTTTTTTAGGGACTTGTTTTCTTCAGTGTATTTTTTTTCCAATTGGCCAATTGTATTTTTGAAGGACTCTTTACCTCTCTCATTTGACTATTAAAATCCTTCTTGAGCTCTTCTAAGAAGGCTTTTTGGGCTTCAGACCAGTTCATATTCCCTTTTGTTGTTGCAGATGTGGGTTTGTTGACAATGTTGTCCTCTTCAGAATTTCTGTCTTGATCTTCACTCTTCTCATAATATGAATCTATGGTACTTTCTTTTTACTCATGGTGTTTCTTTATTCCCTGGCCTTTAAAGAGATTGAGCTCTCCTGCTGGGGAACAGAGGGTACTGACCCAAGCTTCTTGTGTTGGGAGCCTAGGTCTTGGTCACTGGCTTTGTGTGCTGGGGCCTCTTATGCTGGCAATTGGAGGCTGTAGGTTTCTGGCAGCTTACCTTGTTGGGCTGGAATCAGCAAGGCTGGAACTTTCAGGCAATTCTAGGTTGCCTGCTTTTCCTTTCCTTTAGCTTTCTTCAGCTCCTTTTAGATGGGTGCTGCAGGGTGTTTATCTGCCTGGGGCCCCTGCAGTGTTGTCTCCCTCTTTCTGCTAATGCACTGGGAGATTCCTTTGAGTGAGTGCCAGGCACCTGGTGGTTTTCTGAGCTGGTTTCCACCGTTCCCCCGCCCTCACTGAGGCACTGGAGGTCCAGGTGTTGGTGTTTGCCTGCTCTATCACCTGGGCTTCAGGATTTCTTCACAATTGGAGGCTTCAGGGCTCCTACAGCTCACCTGGTGTTGGGCTGGAACCAGCAAGACCGGGGCTTTAGGAAGCCTTTAGGTTGCTTTCTTCACCTCCTTTCAGATGAATGCCACAGGGTAGTTATCCTCCTGGGGCCCCTTGTAGTTCTGCCTCTCTTATTTTTGCTGAGGCACTGGGAGACCAGTTTGCTGGGCTGCTGCACTGCTGCTTCCCATCTTTCTTCTAGTTCAGCTGTTCCAGGGTTTTTTTATGGAGTGATATTTTCTGGGTTTTCAGAGGTTGATAGGGGAGAGTGAGAATGGCTACCTTTTCACTCCGCCATCTTGGCTCCCAGAAGCACCAGAGATTTATTAATGTAGAAGATTAATGTAGGAGACCCTCTGAGATGGGTCTTGAAAAAAAGGAAAGAATTTTCAAGGCAGTGATAAGAAAGAAATCTGTTCTAGAAAAGGGGATGGAGTGTACAAATGAAAGTAGAATAAGCTTGGGTAATGGTTTATTGTCCTGCTTGACTACACTCCTTTGGGCTATGCTATATTGTGCCCCCAGGAACCTCATCATCTCTTATTTTTCATCTGACAAACTCATCATCTAAAATCATCCTTCAAGACTGTATAAGCCTTGGTACTCACACATTTATCAGTACCCTTAGTACCCTCTTCCTCTCTGATTGGATGGCTGCAGGGCAGAACAACGATCTCTCAAAGCCTCCATTTAAAGAGGCCTGCCATATAAGGCATCTCTTGATTTCCAACTTGGATGCACTAGTTTGAACTGTATTCTGTCATTTCCCCTTTCATCTTCTGTTTTTGTGTTGTCTTCCTCCCCATTAAATTGTAAGTTCCTTGATGTGAAAGACTGTCTTTTTCGTATTTGTATTCCCGGTGCTTAGGAGAGTGTCTGGAACATAGTAGGTACTTAGTGTTAATGGAATGAATGACGGTCACATAGAGTGGAAAGAAGTAGTATGAAAGGCTGGAAAGGTAGAATGGAGGCAGAGACTGGAAGGCCTGAATGTCATGATGATAGTCATGCTTATTTAATAGTAAAGAATGAGTCACCGAAGGTTTCTGAGGGCGATAATTTGAGTGAGGCATCATGGTACAATAGAAAGAATTCTGAATTCAGAGTAAAATGATTTGAGTTGGAATCATAATTTTGACATATACTACTAGTATGACCTTAGAGATGTCAATTAGCGTCTGTAGTGTGGATGTCTCAATGTGGCTTCAATGGGGGGAGGGGAAGACACACACACACACACATATATATTCTACTCCCCCCACTTTTTCCAAGAGAGACTCCAATTCCTGTCATGAGAGAATGCACTTATTATTTATTATTGCTATTGCTATTATGCTTCTGAAGTTTCAGTTATACAGGTATTCTTCCTACCAGCATCTCTGGTGTTTGAGACTATCAGGGCTTTCTTAAATTTCACTTTTCTTGGTTACCAGCCCTAAGGAGAGGATACACCAATCGATTTATCACACTTCTAGGGCACATTACAACAGTTGCCTTTTCTTTCCCAATTAATATCGACACACTTATTCTCCCTCCTTATTAGTGTTTTGATAACTGCCTTCACTGGACAGGTTTGCCTGAGTGATAAGGTTGTCCTGATTGATCACAGTCTCATTCTGCATTTCAGATACAATTATGTCTCCCTTTTCAGATATCACAAGTCAGCCTCTTGCTTCCTCACCTTGTCCAGGTACAAGGCTTTCTCCCTAAAGATGTTACTCCTCCTTAGTATGCCAATGATCTCTAACCCAACTTAAATTAGGCCAACTATAGCAACACTCACTCTAGTCCACAATGTAGCAATACAGAAGGGAATATATCTCACCTACATGTCTATGTAAATGTAGATTAAAATTTCATTTCCATATTATATTAATAAGATATTTGTATAGAATGTTAAAGTTTGCAAAGTTCTGAACAATTCTGTCGGATTAGTAGTACAAGTACTATCTTCCTTATTTTAAAGATGAGATTGTAAACTGAGATTCTGAGAGATGAAGTTCAGAACTGTGATCACACAGCTAATCTGAGTTGATACTCAATTTCAGATGTCCTGACTCTCAGTTTAGGACTCTATTCACATTCGAATATGAACTTCTCATGAAATTGTGAGCTCCTTCCTGAACAGACTGGCTATTGACTCTTTTTTTGTATCACCAGTGTTCATAACAATAATAATTAATAATAATAATAGCCAATATTTATATAGCACCTACTATATGGTGCTAAGTGCTTTACATATTGATTATCACAACAACCCTGGAATATGGGTGTTATTGTTATGTCCATTTTGTACATGAGGAAAATGATGCAAAAAGAGGTCATGTGACTTGCCTAGGGTCAGACAGTTAGTAAGTGTCAGAGGCTGGTATTGAACTCAGGTCTTCATGACTCCCAACACTCCATCCACTGTGCTACCTAGTTGCCCTGTGATAAATGATTATTGACTGACTAACCATTCAACAACATACCATATTTCCTGTGAATATATGAATCTTTAAAATAGATGGTTTCTTTTTGAAAGGAAAAATATTTCTCTCTCTCTCTCTCTCTCTCTCTCTCTCTCTCTCTCTCTCTCTCTCTCTCTCTCTCTTTCTCTCCTGAAAAAATTATTGAACCCAGGTTGCATGTGCTCTGGTCATGCATCTATCCATGGTTCTGAATGTAGCCATGCTGCTGTTACATGATATATTAATATGCCCATGGGTTCAGATTCAGAATCCACTAACAGTTTTTGCACACTGCACATTTCTGCAGTTATCCCTTAAGATGGTTTAGATGGAAGGAGGGTGTGTGTGTGTGTGTGTGTGTGTGTGTGTGTGTGTGTGTGTGTGTGTGTGAGAGAGAGAGAGAGAGAGAGAGACAGCGAGAGAGAAAATGTACAACTTATTTCGACCTATACAGTAATACTGCTTTAATAGAAATGTGTTTCTCATAAATCAGTCATTTCCATTTTATAAAAGATTTAAATGAAGCTTATTATTTTTATTTTATTGATATTGTTTTGTATCCTCATGCATTAAAAAAGAGAAAAGGAAGATCACTTGTCTGTGATCTTTAATCATTATTCAAATGGAATAGCATAGCCTCTTTTTTCCAATAAATGTTTGAGGACAAATTGCCAATGTCTGTTTTGCCAGAAAATCCATTTTTATGGCTTGGTCCTGATCCCAGCCCATTTGGGGAGGACAAGAGTTTACTGCATATGTATTCATGAATATGCTAATACATTGACACATCTGATTTCTGTTTATACTTCTACTAGAAGGATAATAATTTGGTAATTTAAGTAAGACCTGGTGCTGTCCATACAAGAGCATTTTGACTAAGCCTATATAAAAGCATTGAATTCAGATAGACTTATGAATATTCAAACCTATTTTTGTTTAATAGCTTTGATAGAGGTCAAATATCTTAATAAATTCTAGTCTATATTTTTTAAAAATCTGTTTTCCATGTGACATGACAAATCACAGTATCATAGATCTAGAGTTGGAATGGATTTCAGAAGCCATTTAGTCCAACTGTATCTTTTTATAGATGAGGAAACAGATTTTATGTGGCTTGCCCAAGGTCACTAAGTATGAGTGGTGAAATTTGAACCCAAGTCCTCTGACTGGAAGGTCTTTGTTCTCTCCACTCTATCACATTGTCTTCTTCTTTGGGCTGAAGTCTCTTCATTTGTAAAAATCTGATGGTTAGACAAAATGATCTTTAATGCCTTTTCCAGCTCTAAATCCTATGGTCTTAAGAATAAATGGAGCAGAAATCTATGTCTATATCTATCTCTAATTGTCTTTCCTTGTTTGACCAGCAGCATGTTGTTCCATCTTTGACCATACAATGTGGATATGTAGCTATAGTATTGCTGTTTTTTCAATCACATTTTCATTTCTCATTTAAAAAAAATGTTTAGCTGGCTAATCCTTTTAGGCCACATTTCATGATGTGGTCATATGCATGTAAAGGAAACAACCACTCCTAAGCAGTTTCCTATTTTCCCAGGTACCCAGCTTAATGGTAAGCAGACCCCTAGCCTGGTCATTTAGAAGCTTAATTTTTAGATATTGCTGTGAAGACTCACATGTTTAACACAGGTTATGTGTTCCATGGTTGAAGAGATAATAGTCAACTTCTTTACAGTATTTGGTTCAAATTATTTTTTTAATAAAGGATTTGAATTGATTTTACTATAATTTCACTGAGCTATAGCATCTTGGAGTTGGAAGGGACCTTTTAGGTCACATAGGCCAAATTTCCTTGCACTGGAACCCTCTCTTCAACATCCCTTACAATTAACTGTTCATTCAGTTTCCACTTGAAGGACATCTAGTGCTGAAGAACTTAAAAAAATCTTCCCTACTCAGTCAATTCCACTTTTCTATGGCTCTGATTATGGGGGTAGGGGAGGATTCTATATTGAACTAAAATTTGCTTTTTTATGTCTTATCCTGAGATAGGCCCTTGTTTTATTCTCTGTAATGTCTGGCCAACACATAAAAAACCATGTACTGATGGCCAGAGAAACTGTCTGTGATTCTGAACCTGCCCATACAGTTAGGCTGCTGTTACATGGCATAGTCTATGGCTACAGATGCAGAGTGAGTAAACATAATGTTTGTACACTGCACATTTCTGCCAAGTTAACTCCTCAACAATTTGGGGACATGCCCTAGGGTACAGTTGTGCCCATGAAACCCATCAAGAATAACTTGCTAGTTGTTTTGGAAAGTGTGGAATAGTTAATAGACTGTTGGACTTGAAGAAAAGAAAATATGAACTTAATTCTGACCTCTGATATTTTTTAGCTTTTCTAATTTGGTCAAGTTTCTGACCCCTGTGAGCCTTATTTTATTCATTTGTAAAATAGGATACTCATAGTACTTACCTCATAGGGTTGTTGTGAAGGTTAAATGAAATCATATTTGTAAAGTATCTTGCAATTATTGAGAGGGAACATGGTATAGTGTAGTGGTATTGAAGACATGGCCCATGGACCACATTTGACCCACAGCACTCCCAAGTGTGGCCTGAACCAGATTAAAATATAATTGGAAAATATTTAACAAAATAAATAAAATAAGATGTTGTTGTTGTTTAATCATTTTAGTCATGTCTGACTCTTTGTGATTCCATTTGGAGTTTTCTTGGCAAAGATACTGGAGAGGTTTGCCATTTCTCCCACCCACTGGGACACCCAGTGATTAATTGCCCCCAAGATCCCCCAATCACTCAGTCATTTTGAATCTGCTGAACGCTAACAATCAGATGTAAAGGCAGAGAGTCAGAGCACTGTGCTCTCTATTGGGGTATATATCCCACTGTACACCTGTACCACTACCACCTATGCTTGTTTCTGGACTAAAGGGCTAGGGAGCTGATTACTTGCATGTCTGTGAGTAAGAAACTGTTTGACTTATGATTCTTTGGGTTCTTGTATTCCTTCTCAGTACCTTACTCATGATCTTCTCTCACTAATACAATTTATAGACTTTAAAGCATTATAAAATGTCAGTTATTATAATTATTATCAGTATTATTATTGTTATTGATTACTTCTCAACCTAGTTGGGCTTGGAATCAAAACAGTGACTCTAGATGAATATTGTGTTGGTGAGATTTTGATGGACCCGTCTTTAAAGAAACTCTGTCCTCACATTGGCTGGTGGTCAGCACTGCTTTCCCTAGAATTGTGAATATCCATGTCCTTCTGTCTAGTCCTCTGGGTACTAGTTCAGAGCACCTATATCTTATGTATTCTGTTTCTAAGAAAGTAGGTTTCCCTTGCAAAGCCCTGCTTGTCTATTCATGTCTGTGTAAGGCTATAGATATCTGAAGAGTCATCCTGACTTAGTAAAGCTACCAGAACTCTGAGGTCAGTGATGAAAGAGCCTTGGATTAGTCTTTTTTTTTTTGCTTCATGTCTACATCTCAGCTTCCTAAATTGTTTTCTCCTATTAGAAGGAAGAATCTGGTGAGAAGCTGAACTTGTCACATTCATTATTAACTCCACATTATTAGTATTGAAGGAGTCCTGAATCTATCCTGGCTAAATTCATTCATTCCTTTAATAACCATTTATTCAAGTACCCACTATCTTCAAAGTACAGTGAAAATATCTGCATTTTCAAAAAAAGTTTGCATCTCCTTTAGGCTATGCCTATGGAACGAACTTAACAGGTTTACATTTTCTCTCCTCTTTTATTCACTTCCTTGCTCCTAAAGAGACAGTTGTCAGCAAGCAAGGTATCAACAGTCCTGAATTCAGTCATTGAGGAAGAGGAATGAGGTCATAGTCATTAGCCTATGGGTGATTGGTCACTAGATGTATTTTATTTGTTCAAAATAAAATTTTATTGACATTTTGTTTTTATATCATCTATATTTCTCAATGTATCCTTCCTCTAGCCTTCCCAGAAAGCCATCCTTATTAAAAAGAAAATAAAAGAGAAAAAAAGAAATAGTTAAGCAAAACCAATGAATGTATTTTTAAAATCTTACATTTTCCTGTTGTCTTCTACCTTATTAGTTCCTCATCTCTACAAAAAGGGGGAGGAAGTGTCTTCACATGTCTTTTCTTTGTGAACAAGGTTGCATAATTTCATAGCATTCAATTTCAATTATTCTGTTGTTATTCTTTCCATTTACCTTGGCATAGTCATTGTGCATATTGTTTTCCTAGTTATGTTTACTGAATTTTGCATCAGTTCATGTAAGTTTTCTCATACTTCTTGATGTTCATAATTTCTTATAGTACATCAATATTCCATTACATTCAAGCAGCGTGCCTTGTTGTTGAGTTAAAAAAAAAAATCTGACTAGACAGTCCTATCAACTCAATGCCACTGCGTGATTGAGAACAAGAAGCTTGGTTCGGGTTCCCTCAGCCTCTCTGTTTATACATAAAATATCTCTGACCAAGCAAAAACAACATAATTATCCATCATTGTTAGCCCTAGAATGAGCATCTGGACCCTTTTTGTGTAGGGAATTTGCTTTAATTGAGCAAATAAGGAAAGAACTATTGCCAGTGCAATGTTACAGATGTGTATTTGCTAAATTGGGGAAGATATTTAAATAGATTCATGATTTCATCAGTTTAGGTTTTTCCTCTATTCAGGCAGATATCAGCCCTTCCATGCCTTCTCATCTTATGCTATACTTGCCCATGTTTTCCCATATGCCCTCCCTAGAGATCTCAGGAAAGAGTGTGTACTAGTCTTCTTAATTATGCCCTGAATGAAGGCTATATATTCTGTAAAATGGGAAAGATATTTTGAGAAAGGCAGATAGAGGCTACAATGTCCAAAGTAACAAGATGGATAGTCAGTACACCAATGACAGTTGACAGAGAATCCTTTGCAGTATACATAGGAAATTTATCAATTTTATAAGAAAAAAATTCTCAAGGACATAAGAAATCAAAAAAGAAGTTAAATTTTGGGTTTTCACTTATTTTAATTACATGAAATAAATGCTTCATTGCTAGTTATCAAAGACATACTAATGCACCAAAAGAAATTCAATGCATGTGAATTAGTTTGAAAATATTCCCCAAACCCTGATACAACTCTGGTCATGAAAGCTAAATGAAACAAAGTCATATGATTGAAGTAGTAGATTAGTACACAAAGGTTCTAGTTCCCCCAAGTTCCTAGCAGGTCTGTTTTTGAATGAATGTCTCCCTTCAGATTTCTCCATCCATTGCAACCATCTATGATCAGTGAGGTATAGGCATCTTTCACTGTGAACTTGCTTTTCAAATGACTACTCCTTGAAACTCCTCATGAAAGGATCAGATTTCATAGAATTGTAACATATACTTCTGCTGATAAATACATTTTCAAATTTTTGGTTACTCAGAGTCTTGGTTGATTTAGGTGAAAACAAACCCAAAAGACTCCCCCTCCATGCTCTCTCCCTAAGCATTCTGTCTACCACCCTTTAAACCACTGCCTGGCAATGTGCAGCAATGACCTCAGGAAAGGTATTATCTTTGATGCAATTTTGGATCATGTCATGGTCCAGTATGAGAGTGAACCTGGCTCTTGGATAAGCTGTGAATTTTACCAGATCTGGTGTTTCTATCACCACTGCTTCTGTTAGCCACTTTATAATTAACTGAAAATACTGTGCTTTTAAGTTGACATACCTGATGCCTTAGCAGTACCAAACCATA
Organism: Phascolarctos cinereus; assembly: GCF_003287225.1. NCBI lineage: Eukaryota > Metazoa > Chordata > Mammalia > Diprotodontia > Phascolarctidae > Phascolarctos > Phascolarctos cinereus. Next base: position 133,379,787 of record NW_027555625.1, on the reverse strand, counting down.
GCTATAACTCTCTTAGCCAAAAGGCTTGTTGCTTCTTTTTTTTTTTTTTTGGCTAGGCAGTGGGGTTAAGTGACTTGCCCAGGGTCACACGGCTAGTAAGTGTTATGTGTCTAAGGCCAGATTTGAACTCAAGTCCTCCTAAATCCAGGGCTGGTGCTCTATCCACTGCACCACCTAGTTGCCCCCATGGCTTGCTGTTTCTTAAGCATCATTTTATAACTGTTGTCCTCCATATAGATCAATATCCTTACAAATAAAAGGATTTCCTTCATAAAGTGCTAGAGAGAAGAGTAATATTTTAGCTTCATGAGTGAAAAATTTTGATCAAGAAAGAGAAACATTTTTGAATCTTAATGCTTGCATTTGTCAAAGCTATTTTGTCAAAGCTTCTGTGAACAGAAGGTCAGGAAGGACTAAGAATGCTCTCAGTAACAAAGGAGGGGTCAGCAATTGATGGGATTGGGAGGAACCTTCAGGTATTATTCAGTGCTGTACAATAACACACTGATTGACAAAGGAGTAGAGAAAAAGAATCAGTGCATGTTTGCTGAGAGGCTGATAGAGTGTGGTAATAATAACTCAGATGTCTTTTATATGTTAACATTTATAAAACATTTTGCCTAAAAACAACCCTGTGAGGTAGGTGGTAGATATTATTCTTGCTGTTTCACGAATGAGGAAACTGAGATTCAGGGAAATATTTGGATTTGATCAATATCATATAGTGAAATTTGCAGCTCATATTTAAACCCAGGCCTCCTGACTCTAAGGTTTTTCTTACTATATCACACTGCCTCTCTACTATCTTGGTACCAAATCCTCCACTAAACTTGATGTCAAAAAATACTTAAATTCTCCAGCCTTTTAAATTTTCTGCAAATCCTGGTCCCACCATAGGTGGTACACAAAAGTCTGAGCAATTTTCATATTCCCTGCTATGAACCAGCATGTGGCAGAATTCAGTCATCAACAATGAGGTCATGGATGTATAATACAGTCGTCAACAATGAGGTCATTGATATGTAGTACTAATAAAAGAACTGGGCAGATAGAAGCCTAGGGGTGAAAATTAGTTGGGGAGGGATATTCACATACTTGAAATACTTGTCATGTGGCTGAGGGAAGGCATTTATTCTTTTTGATCTCAGGTGGCAGAACTAGAAACAATGACCAAATGTTACAAGAAAGGCAGATTCAGATTGAATGCAAAGGAAAAAGCAACTTCCTAAAAATTAGTGATATACAGAACTGGAATGGACTAAGACAGGAGGTAGTGGGTTCCCCCCTATACTATCAAAAAAGTCTTCAAGCAGAGATCATTTGCCCATTTGTTGGGTATATTGTAGAGAGAGTTCCCATTCAAGTATAGGTGGAACTAGACAGACTCTGAGGTCCCTTACAATTCTGAGATTCTGTGAGTCTATGAAGGTTAGTTTGATGGGAAATTCATTCAAAATTCCACCATAGTGCAGGGACACATCTTTCTCATCAGTGGCAATTAAAATGATGGATGAAGACTGCTTGGAATTGAGGGAAAGCAAAGAGATACTACTGATCAATTTAGTAATTATAATAACTCTGTAACTTTTTATTTCTGTTTTATATCTACAGAGGAGAAAATCACACCTTGTATATCTGCTTGAATTAGAGATGGCACCAAGTATTCTGAATGATAACAAAAGACTTCAAGTCCTATTCATATGCATGATGATTCATAACTTGAGAATTCTTAAGAACCTGTAACACACTTCCCTTCTACCTTTTACCCTCTAGAACCCTTCTCATCCCTTGTTGAAAGCAGTGAAGTATAGCAGAAAGAATACTGGATTTTGAATAAGGGGATTGGAGTTTGCATCCCAGTGCTGCCACTTATAACCTTTGTGATATTGAGCAAGTCATTACCTTGGGTTGCTCATCTATAAAATGAAGAGGTTGGACCAGAGGACCTGTAAGTGTCCTTCTATCTCTAAATCTATGATCCTATAATATTAAGCTCCCCCTCCCCCATAAAAATTAAACATATCCTTGATCTAGTAGAATCTCTCCTATTAATAAAATGCCTTTTGGATTCAATAAGAAAAAGACTGAATATATACCAAGGAAAGAGAGAGACAGAAAGCTTTGAGCTTGAATCTAGAAGTTGCCTTCAATCAATGGATGAAGGTGATGCCTACAAATTCTTTGATCTCCTCAAGGCAAGATACATTAAGCAAAAAAAATGATATCAAGGAATGGGCTATGGCTGAATACATTAAGAGACTGACATTCTGAAATCAGAACTGAATGGTAGGAGCCCATTTTAAGGCAATTTGCACCTATATACAAGAGCAGTTTTAATGTACACTTTCAGAATCATAAAATGAATCATAAGAGATTTCAAAAGTATCCTTACCAAAAAGCAAACCCAAACCCATGATACAACATTAGCAGAACATATAGCCCATCAGCTAAAGTTAACTAGAGAAAAATGAAAATTCATTTTCAAAAAAAAAGGTAGAAGAGCATTGAGAGGCATTCTCAGAGCTTAGGATAAGTAGGCTAAAAACCTTTAGAAATACTTAAAGGACAAGCAGTCATTCTTTCAACAAGCCAGGCTGATAACAGGTAGATATTTTTGGATTTCTCAAATGCAGCCAAAAGTGGCCTACCTCTGAATGAAGTCTATGAAATAGCCTAGATAAAAGAATTGAATAAATTTTCTGTGGGTAATAAACACATGACCTCCCAAACAATATGTTAACAAACTTGGTATTATTGTTCAGTCGTTTTTCAGTTGTGTCTAACTCTTTGTGACCCCGTTTGAGGATTTCTTGGCAAAGATACTGGAGTAGTTTGCCATTTCTTTTTCCAGCTCATTTGACAGATGAGAAAACTGAGGCAAACAGGGTCACACAGCTAATAAGAGTCTAAGGCCAGATTTGAACACAAGAAAAGGACTCTTCCTGACTTCAGGCCCACTTAGCCATGTCACTTAGCTGCCCTATGGTAACAAATACACATCAGTAAATGGACGTTAGTTGATGAAAATGGAGGGGTTTGTGATGGAAATTGAGAACCAGACCTACTAGAAATCACAGAAAGTTTATACTTGTATAGCCTGAAATTGGTGATCAATGTAGATTACAGAAGGAAAACAATGATGATGAAGAAGATGATGATGATGATGACGCTGGTATTTACTCAGTACTTTAAAGTGTGCAAAACACTTGAAAAATTTTCTCTCATTTTATCCTCACAACAATCCTAGAAACTAATCAGTATGTCACTTTGGGCTACAAAAATTGAGCCCCTACTGAATACTCAGTAAGTTATTTCTTGGTGGGTAAAATCATATATCATAAGCTATCTTTCATCGACTATCATAGTAAGAATCAGCATAATATGGATAATGATCTCAAAATATCCTTGAGAATTCATTCATTAAACAGTACTGAAACTGAGCCTTTATCACAGACTTCACTATTGCCCATATTTGCCCAGACATAAAATTGATCCATCCAAACCTAAAAATAATGCTTTAATATATGCCATTATACCAAATACCCATGATATATTCTCCAAGCTACATGGAATTTATAATTTTCAAAATGTGAAGACCAGCAGAGGATGTCAAAATCATGTGGCAATACAATCAGGTACACAATATTCCTGTTGTACCATCTGCTTCAGGAGTTGTAATGAGAATGTTTTTAGAGATCCTTGAGAGCATGAGTTTACATTTTAATGACTCATTCCACTGCAAAAATCAATAGTTTTATAAATCTATGTGGCAGCCTCTAGAATATTAAATAGAAAATAATAATAATAGCAGGTTATTGGCTTGACTCAGAATTGTTTCTATTTGGAGGCCACTGAAAAGGATGAGAAAGACATAAAAGTAATATCCCCTTCAAAGTCCAGTCTATTAACCCTACTTTTATTATTTACAAATATTAAATTACATGAAATTTAGAAACAGAAAAATGAAGGTTTCATACTGCTTTTAAAAATAATATCCTCAGCTCACAATTAAACAGCAATATTTTGCTGATCAATATAGGACAATTATCAGAAATAGCTATATTCCTATGTCCAAATGAGATGAAATAACAGAAATTGAAGTGTTATTTAAATCTTATGATCAAAAAGCAGAAGAACCAGAAGGCATTGGAAATCTACATCTAACAGAAACTCAAAAGTGTTACCTAATGATGAAACACATGTTGAGGATAATGCTGACATCTCCAAAAACTGTGAAAAGATGGGCATCCTTAGATTGGAATTTTGAAGGGCTCTTTTTAAGTTTGATAGCATGGATTTAACTAATAGATAAACAATACCAAAAGGGTAATATCTACTAAAATCACAGTATATTAGTATATTGTCCTGCAATAGTTGGCAGAACACATAAAATCATTTTAAAATCTTCATGCAATGAACAGATGAATGGATGAATGATAAACATTCAAATGCTTACAGTGTGCTAGGCACTGTGATAAATCACAGATATACAAATGCAAGAAAGAAAGTCCTTTCTCTTAAGGAGCTCATAATCTAATGGTAAGCAGATGACATATGAAGGTGAGCTGGAAAGCAGAGGTGGGGTGAGAGAGATGTGTACATACTGTGGCATCATTTTGGAAATGTGGTTAAGTAAAGTAGAGGCTTAGTTTGGGGCAAAACAAAGTGAAAAGTCACCAATTAGAGCCCAGAGCATTTCTACGTGTAGAGTGCCAAAGTTCTAGTAGGGCAGAGATGAACACAGTGATAATAATGGCCAAAGTATTATGGTTTAGAAATCGTAGCTGGGAATATTTTGTACATTAAGAATCATAGGAGGAAAGGTAGAACTAGCTAAAAATACTCCGAGGGACAGATATAAAATGCCAGTATGGTATAAATGGTTTAAGAAAAGTATTGAAGACCTGAGGAAATATATTAGAAGAAATGTTTTTCAACTTTCGTTGCTTAAAAATTTATAACATTTATAACATTTATATTTTCTGAGCAGGAAAAGAGGGTGTACACAAAAGTACTAGAGGTATAGAGAACAACTTATTTATTTGCTTATTTTTATACAAGTCAGCTACTCAAGAATTATAACACACATCATCTTTGTGTGTGTGTGTGTGTGTGTGTGTGTGTGTGTGTATGTGTGTGTGAGTGAGAAGCCTTTAATGTCAACATCAAGGTCATATGTGCAATAGAAAACTTCAACATGTTATTGGGTATTAAATACAACTTTGAAAAAAAAACCATGTAGAACAAAGCCTGGAAAATATGTTTATCAGAAGTTCTTGATATCCTTAACAAAAAAGTAAAAGGTCAGTCAAAATGTTAAGACAAGAACAAAATAAGCAATTTCATATAAATGAAAAATGATACTAAAGAAACTCAAGAAACAGAAAATTAGGGGGAGAGAGAAGTGAAGAAGGAAGATATGGAAAATGTCTAGTTATCTATATGGTCAAAATAACTCTTAACACAATGAAATCTCAAGTTATTTCAGGAAAGAATGTATACCATTTAGATGATGAAGAACAGAAGAATTATGTCAAATGAGGTAACTGAAACTCTGGATTCCCTGCAATAAACGGAGGTAGCAGGTGTGGATAAGACTCATAATGATTGGATGAAACACTTTACAGTGAAGCATGAATTACTATCAAAACAGCTTCCCTGCTTCCGCTACATTGAAAGCATGATCTCAGCTTTCTGAACAGAGGGCAATGCATATTTATGACCGAGTGATGACAGCACCAGTGACCTTTCCTAATGAAGGCCAGTTGTATATTTATGCACCATACGAAATATTCACAGCTTTGTCACTTGAAATATCTAAAACAACTTAGAAGAAAGCAGTGTATTTTCTGAGGAACATAAAGAGGGTGCTAGAAAGTCCTAGGAATATAAAAAAACTTTTTATGTAGCCCATAATTATTAGACAAGACACATAAAACATCATAACATTATACTATGATTTTCATTAAGCCTTTGACTCAGTTCTGAACTCAAGGCTTAGATCTTGCAGATATGTAAAATATATATGAGGATAGTGAGAATGTTAGAGGATTTTATGTCAACATGAAAAACTTTTCCTTTTAAAACATGCCCCTATTACAATAAGATCAAGAAGAATTGATACTCACTGTGCCACTTTCCTAGAGATAGTTTAAGCCTCCTGTTATCCTCATACCAGAAAGTTGTACTAATCGCTTGATGCACACAAATGACTTTAAATTAAAGGTTTCCACCAGTGCCAGTTGGCATTGGTTTAAAAAGTAAATCAATAGACTATATAAAAATCAGAAATAATAAAATTCAATTACCCAGTGTTTGATTAGCCTGAAAACATAACTTACTTAGGAAAATGCTATTTGATGAGAATGACTGGGAAAACTGGAAATCAGTCTGGCAGGAATGATGCTTAGGCCAACAATTTATGCCATTTCCATAAAAATTTAAAATGGATACACTACTGAAATATTAAAGATTATATTATAAAAATTAAAAGACAAACATCACATAATGTTCATAGAAATGTGGAGATGACCATATAAGGGATAGAAGTAATTACAGAAAATAAAATACATAATTTTGATTGCATGAAATTGAAGAGATTTTGCACAAACAAAACTAATGCATCCAGGATAAAAGGGGATGCATTTGATTGGGAACATATCTTTGTATCAAGTTTATTGGCTAAGGGATTGATATCGAAGATATGTAGGCAGCTAACATAAATATACCAGACCAAATACTATGTTCTCTAGTAATTGGGTAGTCAAGCACATTAATAATCAGTTCTCAAAAGAATCACAAACTATTAACATCCACATGAAAGAATACTTCTGATCACTAGTAAAAAGAGAAAGGAAAAAACTTCTGATGTTTTATCTTACATGCAGCAAGTTAGTAAAGATGAAAAAAATGAGAATAGTTAGTGCTGGAGGGGTTGTTAAAAGATAGGCACACTAATACATTGTTGGTACAATCGTGGAGGACAATAAATCTGGAAACAATTTGGAATTATGCAAATAAAGTGATTATAATGGTATATTCTTTGACCCAGATATTCTACTGCTAGTTATACATGCAAAGGAGATAATTTATTTATTTTTAAAGGCCTTATGTGCAGCAAAATATTTTAGAAATATTTTTTGTTGTAGCAGAGAACTGGAAACAAAGTAAATGCCTGTTGATTGGGGAATAATTAAAAAGATTTTGGCACATGAAGTAATGGAATATGACTGTGCTGTAAGAAATGACAAATATGATTACAGAAAAGCATGGAAAAATTTATCTTGAACTGATGGAAAGTGAAGAAGACAGGGCCAAATAAACAGCACACATGATGATTACAACAACTCACATGGAAACAATAGTCAGCCCAAAACAATTGAAAATGAATGTTGCAAAATTACAAAGAACAAGCTTGATGCCAAAGAAGATATAAGAAAATGCCCCTTTCTATTCCTTTTCAGAGGTGCTAGGGGTACACAAGTATGGAACATTACATGTATTGCTAGATTCATTCAATATACTTACTGGCTTTGCAGATTCCCTCCAGCCTTTTCTTTTTAAAGAAAGATATTATAATAATAATAATGATAATAATAATGATTATTATTGTCATTATCATTATAAGGGAGAGAGGAATAGTGCACACTAGACTGACTAAGGAGGGGTGGTGAACCAATTGAAGTTGAAAACAGAGCAAGCCAAAGTTCCTGTGCTGATGAGCAGTGGAAGCATCCCCATGAGTGGATGTATCACTTCTACCCCGGGTGAAAAAAAATAAGGACTTAAATCTCAATCTTCTTATTTATTTTCAGAAATTTATAGTTATTGTATCTATCTGCACAATAGTTTTCATAACATGAAATATGCAATAGTATCAGGATAGTGACTTGTCTTCAGACCATTTCTATCTGAAACCCATAAGAAAAGATGAGTAATAACAGTATCAACAATAACAACAACAATAGGCATGTTAATAGTGTTCTAAAATTTCTAAAGTGTTTAATATGCATTATCTTCTTCACTTCTTTTAGGAAGCATTGTGGAGTAGGAAGAGTGTTGCTCATGAAGTCAGGAAGAGTTGGGATTGAATCCTGCTTATTTTAACTATTTTTTTTAACTGTGTATTTTAACTATGTAATTCTGAGCAAGTCACTTAATTTCTTTTAAGTCTTACTTTCTGCATCTGTAAAAAGAGGATAATTATAGCACTGACAACCATTTGCTAAATGCTTACTATGTGCCAGATGCTGTACTATTCATTGAGGATACAAAAAAATTCAAAAAACAATCCCTGCCCTCAAGGAGTTCACATTCTAATGACAACCACGAGAAGAACTAAATGTACATACATAGACTATAATCTCAGAGAGAAGGCACTAACAGCTAGGGGGACTGAGAAAGGCAGATGATGAAATTTGAAGGAAGCCAGGGGAAGTAAGGGGCAGAGGTTAGGAGGGAGGGCATTCCATGCATGAGATATAACCAATGCAAATGCTGAAATGTTAGTGGCAGGAAGCCCAAGTAAGTAATATAGGTGTACGATGTATGGTGGTGAGTAAAAAATATAAGAGGTCCAGTTTTTAAAGAGCTTTAAATACCAAACAAAAGATTTTATACTTAATCCTGCAGGTAATAGGGTATTCATTAGAGTTTGTCCAGAGTGTCTCATGTACCTGGGGATTGGGAGTGACATCATCAGATCTTAGTTTGAAAATATCGCTTTGGGCAGCTAAGTGGAAGATGGATTGAAATAGAAAGACTTGAGGCTGGAAGACCACTTAGAAGGCTAATGCAGGCAAGAAGTTTGGTAAGGGCCTAGGAGGAGACGATATATGTAGAAGAGGATGTTGAAAAGGTAAACATGACAGGATTTGGCAGCAAATTGGATACGCGGAGTGAAGGAGAGTAAAGTCAAGAATGACACTGAAATTGTGAGTGAGAGGATTGCAATGCCTTCAATAATGATAGGGGAGTTGGGAAGAGGCAAGATTATGGGGTAAAAATAATCAGTCCTGTTTTACACGTATTGAGCTTGATATATCTTTGAGTAAAGCTCTTTGCAAACCCTAAAGTTTTATAGGAAGATGAACTATTAACATGATTCCCATTTTATACAAGAGACAGGTGACTTAGTAAAATTGAGAGTAAAAGTTGGAGAAAGATAAAACCAGGTCTTCCTACTTCCTAGCCCAGCACTTTATCTCCCAGGTGCCTCTCACACACCATGGTGCTTCAATTTGTTGTGAAAATTAGTGGCGATGGAAATTCTGAATGTGCTTCAGGTGACATGTACCCAATCATACGTGTACAGTTGGAGTGCCATGGTTCTCCAAAGTATTCAGGTTGTGATGATTTTGTTAAGTATGTTGCAAAGTGCTTTATCAATGTTGTCTCATTTCATCTTCACAACAACTCTAGGTGGCAGGTGCTATTACTAGCCTCATTTTACAAATGAGGAAACTGAGGCCTGCAGAGTTTATGTGACTTGCCCAGGGTCACACAGCATGTTTGTGTTTAATTACTGGTGTTTTCTCCACAAAAGTCCTCCTTGATTGCTTCTTTTCAGCTGTGACAGTAGAATGCAAGACCATCTTACACCATAGGGTATCTCTCATGAGGGAGATAAAAATGCTAAAAGGCCTGTCACCCCTTAGTAGGGTACATTTTTCTGCTTCTTACCTAACTGTGGTGTAAAGAGGTCAGAGAGCACACAGATTCACATAGGTTTTAAATCACCCTACTTCAATACTCTAGTAGGTCACAACATCCCTGGGTACGGACAAAACTATATCAAAATGTAGTTGGGAAATATTTAACAAAATAAATAAAAAATACAGTAATGGAAATAATATCACATTTAAAAACTAAGCTGATACAGGGATTGTAGGGATCTTTATGCAGATCAATGACTCCCATTTCAATCTGAGTTTGACACCATTGCTCTAGAGATCTCTGGTCTCTTCAATGCAAATACACCAGTATTGCAAACCATAATCCATCCATGTATTCTCATCGCATGAGGCTCTTGTCCAAATCCTTCCATAAATAGTTCACTTGGGATCAATGCAGAGAAGGATGGCTGCTTTGTCTTTCACAGTCTTTGAGTGTCAGTGCAGCTGAAAAGCTGTCTTTCTTCCCTTGATCTTACTACAGGATTATAATAGCTCTTTTCTCCCCCAGTCTTACATTACCTGGGTAACATATTTGCCACTATATCTTGCATGCAAGAAGTTGATAACATTCTGCAGCCTGCTTCCACTCACCATTTGCCATTCCTTTGCTCATTGGGTCACCTACAATTTGGATTCCTTAAAGATTACAACGTTCAATGATTTGTAATCATAAAACATCCCTAGAAGAATGTTGGCATTAAAGAGATTGGTTTTTGTATCAGGTGGCAGCTTGGGGTTAGTTGGAAGTATAGTGCATTTCTCAAATGGAATACAGACTCCTGTGTTCCTAGGCCTATGCATTACCCATCTGTAATATCTACAGAAGGTATAAGTATTTTTTAACATATGGCCCAGAAACTTAGTCCCAGGTTCAATCTTGAGACTTCTCAATAATTATACTGTTTATCTCATTCCCCAGGCAGGACTGATTAGGGACTGTCTCCATAAAGAGGGGAAAACGACCCTTAGCTCCCATGTAAGCACCAGGGCTCACAATATATCAAATACAGAATAGACTTTATTTCACTGCAAAGAAAATGAAGAGAATACACATCTGAGCTGATAAATAGTCACAACAATTCTCTTATGGCCTCCAGTAGGCCTCTACCTCCTTCAGGGATATATGAAGTCATCTAAATATTCAGTATTATACCCGGTTTGAGACATTTGAAAAATGAAAAATATTCAGAATTGTTACATCAAGAAATTTCCTTGCCCTGGTGAGCCTCACCTCCCCTATTCAATAAACTACTTGGCTTTTAAATCACTTCATAAACTGGCCTATCCCTACCTTTACAATTTTCTTATATCTTAATGTCCTTCGTGTACACTGAGCTCTATCTAGGGACACTGGCCTCTCGTTCCTTACACCTGACATTCTATCTCCAGACTCCTAGTGTTTTCACTGGCTGTCCCCCATGCTTGGAAGTTGCTCCCTCATCATTTCTATCTCCCAGATTTCTTGACTTCTTCAAATCATAGCTAAAGTCTCACCTTCCGCAAAAAACCTTTCTCAGTCCTTCTGAATCTTAGTGTTTTCCCTTAGAGATCACCCCCAATTTATTCTGTATGTATCTTGTTTTTACATAGTTGTTTGCAGGTTGTCTTCCTTATTAGACTATCAGACTATTTTTCCCCTTTTCTCGTATTCTTGGCACTTAGCACAGTGTCTGGCACAATCAATGCTTAATAAATGCTAATAAACTGATTAACTTTGCCCCTATGGCCAGAGGAGGAGTCCATGAGCTGAAGCCCAGATTGATCTCCTGGAGCCTTGTGGGTCCCTGATGTACACGATTCTCTGGAAGTGCTATAATAGTGGAGAGCCAAGTGAATTCCTTTCTACTCACCTATAGTCTTTGTCTAAACGACTTTTCTTTGGTCATATCAACTTAATTCTTTACATCTCTCTCTCTTTTTCTTTCTAGTCATTCTAATGTCTAAGTGAAGTCCTAAGACAAGTCTAATGGTACTGGTCAGGTGTAGGGCTAACCATGCCATCAGCCATCTTTAAATGATTCAAGGTCAGTGAGGATCTAAGGAAAGTTGAATGCACATTTCATCAAGGAAATATCATCAGTGTTAGAACAAAAAACACTGCTCAAAAGATGGTCTTACCATCCTCCATGTATTGAATGATTAACTAATTGGACCTAGACTCAAGAGTCTCAGGAACTTCGGGCCTTTGGTGGGAACAACTTAATTGGCTCAGAATATTGAAGTAGCTGACTGGTGCACTTAACCCAAAAGCTAAGACACGAGGAACCACCTAGCTCTTTCCTCATGCTTTTGACCAGAAGAGCAGCATCATGATCCACAGTGACACAGCTGGAATGATAGACTTTCCTTGCTGAATAGCCTTCGCCATGTTCTATCCTTCTCTCGCAATGGCTAAGTTTAGTGGGGATGTACACTGATGTAATACTGACCTTTCCCTCCACATATTTCTTTCTCTAATTTGGTTGGCTCACTCACTTGCATGTTGATGATTCAAGCTGGTTTTCCAAATGGGTGAGCACACTATTCAGGATCTTGGTGATAACCCTCTTTTGGGGAAACTGTGCACTGCTCCCAACTATAGCTCTTGAGTCCCTACTTGTTCTCATTTAAACAAATCAGTCAAAATAGCAATAATAATAACAACAATTAACATTTATGTAGCACTTACAATGTACCGAAGGTGTACTAAGCACTTTACAATTATTACCTAATTTTATCCTCGCAACAACCCGGGTGGAGGGTAGGTGTTATTATTATCCCATTTTGGTGTTTTTGTTTTGTTTTTTGAGGCAATCAGGGCTAAGCGACTTGCTCAGCGTCACACAGCTAGTAAGTGACAAGTGTCTGAGGCCAGATTTGAACTCAGGTCCTCATGATTCCAGGTCTGGTACTCTATCAACTGAGCTACCTGGCTGCCCCTATTATTATCCCATTTTTAAGATGAGGAAATTGAGACAGAGGTTAAATGACTTGCCTAGGGTCATATAACTAGTTAATGTCTGTGCCATATTTGAACTCAGGTCTTCCTGATTGCAGGCCTGGTGTTCTATCCACTATACTGCCTAGATGCCATTATTAACTCTTATAATAAAAGCAAAAACAAGGATAATCATAACATATTAGCCCATTCTTAAGTATGGATCACATTCTCTCATTTAGGCAAACCATTTCCCTGGGAAAGAGTGGGCAGAACTTTGCAGAAACCTGGTGAGAGGCTTATGAGTAGGAAAACCTGTGTATCTGGGATAATTCACAACTCTGTACTGCAGACCTTGATGTCATTGGCCTCCTTAAGTAACAATCTGTGTCTGAAGTCACCCATTGGGCAAAGACATTCCCTTTATGGGTATCTCCACTCTCCTGGGGTCCTTTCTCGAACTGAACTGCCAAGCATTCAAACTTTGCTTCAGAGAGAGCAACTCCGATGGGCTGGCCACGTTGTTCGAATGCCACGTGTATGTTTACCTAAAAGACTATTTTACAGAGAACTCACACAGGGCAGGTGCTCACATGGTAGCCAGAAGAAGTGGTACAAGGAAACACTCTAGATCTCTCTGAAGAACTTTGGAGTTAATTGTGAGACATGAGAGACACTGGCACAGCACCGCCCAAAATGGCGTGCCTTCATCAATGAAGGTGCTGTGCTCTATAAGCAACACAGAACTGCAGTAGCTCAAAAAAAATGTAAGATGCAAAATTTAGAGGTATCTCCACTTCAAATGCTCATAGGAACCATCTGTGCCCAACCTGTGGTACGGTCTTCTGAGCCTGTATTGGTTGGATCAGCCACAGCCAGATACCTTTTACCCTGACCCTGACATAGAAATGTCATTCGAATCCTCCTCAAGTACAAAGGACAACAACAAATATGTGTGTGTATATGTATATATGCAAATCTATACATTTACACGAATGTCACACATATCAATATGTCAAGTAACCGTGATTTTGTTATTTTGGGAATTCCCACCACAAGTATGCAGAACATAACATGTCAACAACTTACAAGTCTCAGAACTATCATGCAAAGCAGTGAGAAGCTGGATTTGAACCTCGACCTTCCTTCACAGTGTTCCAGCTCCTTTCCCCATGCCTTTTTATGTTCTGTGCCACACATATGAATTATTCTCTCTTTTCAGCTCGACCTCTGGGAAGCTATCGCTTCATGCAAGGCTCAGCTCAAGGGCCATTTTCATATGAGTCCTTTCCTAATGTCTGCAGTTTTTAGCTCCAACCACATTCTCCTTCCATCTCAAAAGAAACTCCCTCATGTTGGTTTTGTATTTATTTATACGTATACATGTTATCTCTCCCCTCAGCCTCTGTAAGAGAATGTAAGCTTCTTGAGGGCAGAGTCCTTTAATTTTTGTCTCTATCTCTAGCAGTAAGCAAAACACCTGGCATTTTGTAGGTGTTTTAACAAGTGCTGAGTTGAGGGGGCAGCTAGGTGGTGCAGCGGATAGAGCACCGGCTCTGAAGTCAGGAGAACCTGAGTTCAAATCCAGCCTCAGACCAAACACTTGATGCTTACTAGCTGTGTGACCCTGGGCAAGTCACTTAACCCCAATTGCCTAAAAATAAAAAAAAAGTTAAAAAAAAGTGTTGAGTTGAAATTCATTGGATTCTGAATTCAATGTTCAGTGCTCTATCCATCGCACTGCTCTATCTTATATCTATCCATGTGTGTGTGTGTGATTTTCTATCTTTGTTCATGTTGTGAACTTTTTCTTCAGTGGTTATCATGCTTTGTAATGGCAGCTTAATTCAGCTCTACTAGAGTCTTCTTCAGATAGATTTTACTTAAAGTAAGAACAGAATGGACTTTTGTCAGCTTTTTGCATCTGCCCTCCTTTCTGCTTTGTGCCTCATTGGGCACAACTTTTTGTGCTTTTTCTTTGTAGAGTAAAAATAAAAGAACAGAACATTATTATTATATTTTTCATAAATACCTTGAATATGCATTTATCACTACTGATGACACTTGATGAATACAAATGTGGCTCTTTGAAACAAAGAATGTTGGGGATTTTACCAACAAATCACACAAACCTAGATGCTGACAAAAGAAAAAAGTGAGAAGATGCCTGTGATCCAATCATACATTTACCTAGTAATGGAAACAAATGCCCCATTCTCCAAGATACCTTTAACTAATGGCTTTAATGGGTAGCTTCATGGCTTGGCAATGAAGCAGATCTCTGTGATTCAGGAAACTTGTTCTGACAATGTAACCTTAAGATTTAAAAATAGCTTTCTCATTTTGATGCTCTTTACCCGGTTGCTATGTTTGTGTTTCTCCATCTGCACGCTTACTCTGCTCTCAGTGGACAAGGGCTTTGTTAATAATCGTAGTTCAAATTTCTGGAGCACCTTAAATTTACAAAGCACTTTTCTCACAACTACCCTTCAAGGGAAATAGAACAAGACTCTCCCTTCCCCCTCCCTCCTTGTGCCTGGACCTAT
The DNA here is from genome assembly GCF_003287225.1 of Phascolarctos cinereus. Taxonomy (NCBI): domain Eukaryota; kingdom Metazoa; phylum Chordata; class Mammalia; order Diprotodontia; family Phascolarctidae; genus Phascolarctos; species Phascolarctos cinereus. Next base: position 133,364,650 of record NW_027555625.1, on the reverse strand, counting down.
GATTTCACTGGAAATGAGAGTTACTGGTATAGAAACCATGGCGGGGAGAGGGTGGGGCAAACTGTGGATGGATACTTTAGGACCATCTCTATATAATTTTTTTTTGGGGGGAGGAAATCAGGATTAAGTGACTTGTGCAGGGTCACACAGCTAGTGAGACTTGATTTGAACTCAGGTCCTCCTGACTCCAGGGCAAGTGGTCTATCCATTGTGCCACCTAGCTGCCCCCTTTCTCTGTATCATGGTACCAGTAGCCTTAGCTTTTTCTTCCTCTGCCTAGAACTCCAACTCTCATTCTTTAGACTTTGGACTCTGATGGATACATCTCTAGTCATTGTCTCAGGCCCAGCATGACACTTTTCTGTCATAGTAATACCATGCCACCAGCAGCTCTAGCCTTCTCTTCCTCCTCTGCTTGGAACTCAGACTCCCACTACCATGAGCACCACACCATCTTTCTAGCTCTAGATTTAGATGTTGTTTCCCTGTTAGAATATAAGTGCCTTGAGTGAAAGGAGTGTATTGTTTGCTTTGATTTTTATCCTCAGCACTTAGCACAATATCTGTCACATTATAACGTTTAATAAATGCCTTTTCATTCATTCGTTCATAGATTCAGATCTATAATTTCTAGCTTCAAGAGTTGCCTAGGAGTTTGAGAAGCTGAACGACTTCCCAATGGTCACATGGACTTTGAATATTAAGCAGGATTGAAGTTCAAATCTTTCTGAATCCAGGACAGGTCTCTACTAGAAAAGCTTCTTTGGATAAAGCTTATTATCCCTCATTTTACAAATGAGGAAATTGAGAGTCAAATAATTGAGGGTCACACAGGACTCAAATCCACATCTAAATCTGATGTTTCTCCACCATAGCAAACAATTGCTCATAATGTTATGCCCTCAACTTGGTCTTCTTAGCTTGGGACCAAGCTTAGATCTATTTAATCAAGCTTTGAATCCTAAATGGATCCGTTTCTGATTTGATTGCTGAAGCCATAATCCCCCTGTCCTCTCAAAATGGATCATGGAAAATTTCAGCGGGAATGAGGTATGGATGAAATTCCACCAACACCTGCACACCCCTACACTGACAATATCCTTTTGTAATGACCATAAATCTTTTAAGAAAACCGAAAGCAACTCTCCATTAGGAGCAGGTTCCAGACTAATTCCCTATCCCCATCCTTCAATGACCATCCCTGTTTTAAAGTACATATAATTAATTGATGTTGCCTTTTATCATTCTTGTCATTCTTATCAATTGGGAGTTAGCTAGTAATCTCTAGGATATTTTTTTTCCTTCTGTAGCAGCGACATTAGTTACTGCTTCACAGTTCTTTAGTCCATCCCTTACCATCATCCCCAGATACTTTAATATGCATATCATTATCCCCTTTAACAATTTGACCCTCATGTTTCCTCCTCAAGCTCAAGGATCTCCTTTTCCTACCTACTTCAATGACATAACATATAGTTATACATTAGACCTTATTACTTTCACTATCTTTTTCATTAAAATTCTACTTTCTTATTAAACTTCCTGACTTTTCACCATTATCCTTTCCCAGAGTAACTCTTTGCATTGACATCATTATGACCCCCAGGCCCTAGACCCTCACTCATCTGTTCTCTAAAATTTTACCAGCCTGTCAATTTTTAAGCTAATGTTAAGATTCTATCCTTCGCATCCCCTCTATGCTAGCCAAGTACTCTGTTCTTTGTCCCTCAAACACATTCTGGAACATCCCTCCATTGTGTCTTTGCTTATATGCTCAAAATTCCTTTGCTTCCCTTTTGCTTGTTGAATTACTACCCTGTTTTTAAAAACCCAACTCAAATGGCACGTTACCTTTCCCTTTGTTTATAACAACATTCCTTCTTGCACTTTGAATAGGTTTTTATTTTTCAACTTTCTAACTCCCTCATTTAATTTTTTGTATCTTATCTATTTGCATACCTTCCAATCAGAACGAAAAATCTCATGAAATAATTGACCTTGTAATATATCAACATCTTTTTACCTAGTGTCTATAACAGTTCTCTGTACATATAGGTGATTAATTAATATTTGATGACTGAACAATAATATTTTGAATACTGAAGTCACAGAACTGTTATAAGGAAGGTGCTTTGTAAAGTAGTATAAAATGTAAGCTGTTATAATTATTATTGGAGATATGATTCATAAATCAGTAAGTACTTACTAATTGCCTGCTATTTCTTACATATTCAAAGGAAAGAAAAATAGGATTGAGTGAATAAATGATAAGAAGCATTTAAATCTAAATGACATGCCAGTTATTTTCCTGGATACTAGAGAAGAAAAAATAAGGTGCTCTCAGGGAGCTTATATTCTAATTGGAAGGCAAATACATACATACATACATACATACATATATGTATATATATATATATATATATATATATACATATATGTATGTATATATACACACACACACACACACACACACACACACACACACACACACATGGAAGTGGTAAACAGAAGAGGATATTTTGGTCAGAAATATAACAGGGATGATATGTGCAGACTTGAATAATTGATTGATCTGCCCTTTCCAAGAATAGTAATCTTCATTATTCCAGATTCCACAGCTAGAGATATAATGTGTGTGGGGGGGAGGGGAAAACTATATACAAGCAGCTATATGGTGTGAAGATAGCCTGAGAACAGTGTAATGGACATGATGTGGCCTAGATTTAGTGAATTCTCACTAATCGGAATAGATCCTACCCTGAAAAACTTCTCTGGGTTATATTAAATACTTGGACCCAGCTGAGGCTAGGATTTATTTTTCTTAGTAGAGAAAGAAAAAAGGTTAAAAAAAAGTAGCAGCAGAGGTGCATATCTATGTACATTTTTAAAAATCTAATTAATGGTCAATTGTCCTTAAAGAATCTTTGTTTTTCATAGTCACATTAACAAGTGGGTTTTTTGTATGGAATTTGACCTAGGACAGAAAAAAAGAGTGAAGACTGGTTTATAACCAAGTATACGATTTGCACCTGGGAATAAGAATGTATTTCTAGGGGAATTTAAGCAGATCTCCCATCTGGTGCCACCAAGAAGTGCCTGAAGTGCCCTGCTGGGTGTATGAGGTTTAACAGCCAAAGGGTGATTACATCCTACTGAGGAAAAATGACGTGACTGGGACAAATGTAGATTGGATTATAAAACAGAGACAGAGGATTTCAGCTACTCTCTTTGTATACAAATAAAATTGTCAGAAATTCCTCATTGTATGATAGTGATTTGTAACTAAAAATTATTTTGAGGTTGCTTGTAAGTAAAAGTATTTCATAATAGTTTGAGATATTGTCAGCTGAGGGGATAGTGGGGGAGTAGTAAACAAAGCATGGAATCAAGAAATATCATGGACTTATCCTCCCATGCTTGGCAATAATAATATTCATTCTGATAATACCCTTTACCACCTTTAGAAGGACATGGACAAGGTGAAGATCAATGAAAAGAGGAAAGACAGGATGATAAAGAAATTGGAGACAAAGCTCTATGAGAATTGGTTAAAGGGATTAGGAATGTTTCCCCTAGAGAAGTGAAGACTTGGGAGGACATGGTCACTGCTTTCAAGTACAAGGGTTATCGTGTAGAAGAGTGAATAAACTTATTCTATTTGACCTAGAGAGAGCAAGGACCAGTAGGTGGAAGTCACAGATAGACATTTTAAATCAAGGTAAGGAATAAACATTTTTAAAATTTGAATTGTTTGAAAGTGGATTAAGATGCTAGAGGTCTTCCAATGAATACTGAATTACCAATTGCCAGGGATGTTGAACGGGAAATTTCTGGTCAAGTTACACATAGCCTCTGAAATCCCTTTAAACTTTTAGAGACTGTGGTTCCATGACTTTTAATAGGAAGCCAAGCATTTTTTGGGGGGAGGGAGTTTGAACAATTCTGGAAAATTTACAAAAGACTCACTTCCCCTACCTTGCTCCTACCCCATTTCTGTTCTCTATTTATTCTATATACTTGTTTCATATATAGCCCATTTATTTAACATTTTTACTTAGTAGTTATATGTGTAACTAGCCTCATGAATTCTTGCTTTTTCTCTTCTTAGTGTCTTATAACTACCATGATCACCAAGTTAAATAATTGTTAAGCCACCACTAAAACAAACACGCATTCTCAGTACAAGGAGTGTATAAATAATCTCTTCATTCCTCCTGAATGGTAACAGGTCCTCTCTGTTCCCATTCCAGGAAAAAGTGACTTTTCTTTGTTAATGCTTGGCAGACCTAGCATTCTCACACACTGGGTTGTTAAGCCCTGTCCCAATGATAAGCATGTGACTCAGCAGCACTGAAGCATTAATTTAGGATTGATGAATTTTACCAGGTAGCTTCTCAATGGGATATCTGAACACTGTACACCCTTCTAGCAGCCAGGGTATGCCCTTTGTAAATGAATAAAGGATGATTGCACCCTACTGAGCAAACACATTGCAGATGAACAAACACACTGTAACTTGTCATTGCCTCCATATCCATTTCTTCGAGCTCTACTGAACTCATGTGAGTTCTCTGTTTTCTCAAAACAAGAGAGAGAAAATGCCGGCATAACAGTTGCAAAAGGAACCAGACAGAACAAAATCAGTGTGAGATAATAGAAGAAGGACTTGCCTTGCTGATTCTCAGTCCTTACCCTTCTTGACCTCTCTGCAGCCTTTGATCCTTGCCGACTACCTCTTCTTTATAGTCTCTTCTCTCTAGGTTTTTTGTTTTGTTTTGTTTTCTGTTGTTATTCTCTACTGATTCTGTTCCTACCTTTTTATACCTTCTCAGTCTCCTTTACTAGATCTACATCCAGGTCATGCCCACTAATTGTGGGGGTCTCTCAAGGCTCTGTCCTGGGCTTTCTTTTTTTTTTTCTCCCTCTAAACAATATCACTTGGTCATCTTATCAGCTCACATGGCTTTAATTATCATCTCTATGCAAATGATTCTCAGATCTGTTTGTCTAACCTCCTTTCTCCTCAACTCCAGTTGGTTTCATATCTTTGGCATCCTGTAGACATCTTAAACTCCACATGTCAAAATCCAAACTCATTATTTTTTCCATAAAACCCTCTTCCCCTTCCAACTTCGCCATTACTGGTGAAGGTAGGACTATACCAGGGGTGGGGAACCTGCTGCTTTGAGGCCACATGTGGCCCTCTAGGTCCTCAAGTGCGGCCCTTTGACTGAATCCAAACTTCACAGAACAAATCCCTTTAATGAAAGGATTGTGTGAAGTTTGGATTCAGTCAAAGGGCCGCACTTGAGGATCTAGAGGGCCACATGTGGCCTCAAGGTTGCAGGCTCCCCATCCCTGGACTATAGTCTTAGATATCTAGGCTCAAAACTTTGTTTTTATCTTCAATTTCTTATTCTCTCTCTCACGCTGCCCCCCATATCCAATCTGTTGCCAACTCCTCTCCACTGACTTTGTCATTGCCTTATTCAATAAATTTCAATGACACCCTATAACTTCTAGGGTCAAATATAAAATCCTTTTTGGCTTCTTAACTTTCCACTTTTCTTATGCTTTCCTTCTTTCCTTCCTTCCTTCCTTCCTTCCTTCCTTCCTTCCTTCCTTCCTTCCTTCCTTCCTTCCTTCCTTCCTTCCATGTCCTCTATGATCCAGTGGCAATGGCTTGTGTGCTGTTCCTCAAACATGACACTCCATCTCCCAACTCTGAGCATTTCACTTGTTCCTCATGTCAGGAATGCTCTGTCTCCTCATCTCTTCCTCTAGAATTCCCTGGCTTCCTTCAAGTCTCAGTTAAAGGGCCACTTTCTGCAAGAATTTATTCCCAGTCCCCCTTAACCTTAATGCCTTCCTTCTGAGACTACTCCCCATTTATTCTGTTTATATCTTGTTTGTATATTTTTCTCTTCCATTAGACTGTGAGCTACTTGAGAAAAGGGATTGTGTTTTGTTTTTGTTTTTCACCTTTCTTTGTATCCTCAGTGCTTAGCACAGTGCCTGCCACTGTTCTAGGTACTTACTCATTACTTGTTGACTTCCTAACCAATTGGTTGGCTTGGACTTTTGGGAGGGTCTTGTCACGGGCATCATTTTATTTGCATTGGCTTAAAAAGAGGTTGGCTTCTTAACTTTTTTCTTTCTGCCTTTCTTTCATGGAGTTACGGAGACCCTCCCCATACTCCTGAACACTAATCAGGAACTGCTAAGTACTACCTTTCAGTGGAAGTACATGATGTGTTGCACATTTTTGTTCATAGGGTCCATATCAATAGTTCATGAGCAATGATGGCTTTGAAGTTATTCTTGTGAGTAGCCCCAAACCTTACAGTCCTAGAATTTGTCCTACCCATAGAAAAATAAATTTATTTGGTAGCAATATCCTCAGTGCTTAACTTGCAAGGAAAATTTTTAAGCTTCAAAGTTTAGGGATCTAACCTCCTATCCAGAGAAAGGAAATTTTATGCATATCATGTCCCTTGGAGAGAGAATAGTATTCCCACATCTTCTATCCCCATATAACTGAAGATATGCCAAGGGGCTAAAGTTATAACACAAGTGAACAAAAGACATACTTTGCTCTCTGTTATTATCATGATTTATTTAGATAGTGCACATCAGATGATAAGGGGGTCTATGAAACTTGATATATGTTGTCTTTCCAGGTTGGGATTCCATGCCCCATCAGAGTGTTTGGTCATGGCCTATATAACAGATACAAAGTATGTTTCCACTCCAAGTAGCACTATAAATCAGGATAAGGGCCAAATGATAGGCTATGTTGGATGCTGTGAAAAACTGATATACCTCAGAGAGAGATGAGAATTATATTGACTATTAGTGGACCACTATGCTTTCTTTATGTATTTTCCATATTTGTTTATGGGACCCTAAGAGTCTTTTGCCTTTTCTGTGGGGTGAAATAAATACTGTCTTGTGAACAATATGCATTTATTACCATGTGTGCTTGTATGGAAGCTTTAGACCTTGTTACACCTATTTTCAGAAATCTAAACATGAATTGTATATGAAATATATTCAGAGCTCTCCAAAAGTGAACTTTGGATGACAGCTATATGAACCAAAGAGAGAGTGATCTTTTAGGGTTGGCTATAGGAAGAAACTTGGTCTCTGTAAACTCAGAGTTTGGGGACTCTGGGTTACAGTTTTTTGTATGTGAACTATGATGATGATGATGATCTGACTTCTACATATACTTCGACTCAGTAGTAAGAGTTGGCATTTCTATGGTGCTTCACAAAGTGCTTCATATACATTTCCTCATTTGTTCTTCACAACAACCCTGTGAGGTAGATAATACAATCACTACTATCCTCATTTTACAGGTGAGGACACCCAACTTATGATAAATTAAGTGGCTTTCCCAGATAGTAAGTGGTTATTAGTCAGTCAAGAAGTATTTTTAAATGCTTACTATTGCCAGGTACTGGTCTGAGCACTGGACATACAAATAGAATCCCCAAAACAACAACAGCAACAACAACAACAAAAAACTCCAGTCCTGCTTTGAAAGAGCTCATATTTTAGTGGGGTACTCAACACATACTTCCCTGTTTAAATGGAGGGAAGCCCAGTCACTGAGACTGTGTTTTGTTCTCTTAACAAGGTTACAGTGGACATGTGTACTCTCTGCAAGAGTTCTAACCTGGAGGGGGGAGAGAGAAAATGAGAGAGAGAGAGAGAGAGAGAGAGAGAGAGAGAGAGAGAGAGAGAGAGAGAGAGAGAGAGAGAGAGAGAGAGGAGAGAGAGAGAGAGAGACTGGATCTGGTGTCTAGGAAGATCTGAGTTTAAATCTAGCCTCAGATATTTACTAGCTAAGTGACTCTGGGCAAGTCATTTAACCCTACTTTTACTTTAGTTTCCTCATCTGTAAAATGGAGATGCTTGTAGCTACCTTAAAGTGTTGTTGTGAGGATAAAATGAAATATTTGTAAGGCATTTTGAAAGCCTTAAACCACCATATAGATACTATTATTAACTGTATTTTAATATAATTGGTTTCTTTTGAAATCTTATATATTGCACTATGCATTGAAATCATTATTCTGAGAAAGGGTCCCATGGGATTCACCAAACTATCAAAGGGGCCCATGACACAAAAAAGGATCTAAAGGGTATGAAAATGTGAAATAAGAATTCACTGTCATGTGACTTATGTTGATAGGGAGACTCTCTTGATCAGTCCATTATATAGAATTCTAAGATTTACAAGTTCTTCCTCAACACAAACTTCTGAGACAGTATAAATACCACTCTCTCTTTTGCAAATGAGAAAACTGAGGCTCAGAGACATTAAAGTTCTTTTCCAAAATAATAGAAATAATGTCACGGTTGATACTTGATCCTAGATCTTCTATTTTGTTCCCACTAAATGAAATTTCAAATGATCCTTTGATTATTGTACTTCTGCTATGGGCTCAGCCTTATAGTAGGCATTGAAGGAGATGCAAAAACATTATATTATACTGCCCCTGTCTTTCAGGAGCTTTATAACCATACTGGGGAAATGAGGTCAACACGTATGAAACAATTATGAAATAGTCCAACTGGTGACAATTGCTGACCAAAATTTGTTGCTATAGGGGACAAATGATGAGATGATTTGATAAAGTAGAAATAAACTAGAGTAGCCTTAGAAAGCTAAATGGAGGAGATGAGATTAACCTACGGCTCTGAAATACATGAAAAAAAAAAGATGTAGACAGAGGTGGAAGAGGAGACATTGCAGGTAAAGAGAAAATCAGCACATAAAGGTATAAGGATGAGGGTGAGGTATGGGGTATGTGGAATAAAGCCCAAAAAGAGAAGTTGTTGCAGGAGGTCCCACATAGGACCCTATGAGCAGCATCATGAGGAGAAAGAACATTTGACTTGAAGTCAAGAGAACTGAGTTTGAATTCTGGCATTGCTAGTTATTATCCAAGTCACTATGCAAGTTACTATGCAAATCACTCCCCTTCTGTCACTGTTTTCTTATCTAATGATGGAGATTATAATGATATTACCAACCTCACAGGTTGAGGAAAGCAAGGAAAGCATTGTAAACTGTGTAGAGTCATGAAAATGCACAGTATTTTTCTAACACCTAGCCCAGTGCTCTATACTTGGCAAGCCTCTAATAAACATTTAGGGTATTGAATTCAGAAGAATGGTTTCTGAAAGGATCTTAGGTTCTGGAAATGGAAAAGAGAAGAAATATAACATAGTGGATAGAAGGCCATTTTGTTGGCCTTTGAATTAGGATGACGTGGGCTCAAATTCCTCTGACAGATACAGGCTGTGCAATTCTAGGCAAGACATTGAACCTCTGCACCCAAAATAACTCTAAAAATAGAAGAATGGCAACTCTGCACTGATAGAGGGAATTTCTACACTGGGAGATACCTACCCCTTGATGAAATCCCAGGTACAGACTCCCCCTTCCCTTTCCATGTACCCTCCCCCCAACAAAAACCCAAAGAGACCAAACTGCAGGAGTGAAGGAGAAAAGAACTTCATTGTTACTCATTGCAGGTTTTTTCTGGTGATGAAAGAACAATTACTATGCTCTTGTTGAAACAAACAATAATGCCCATAAAGCCAGAACAATCACATTTATTGGGCATTTCTTCTTCAGCTGTCCTTGCTCTCTGGGTGCCCTTATTTCTATCATCAGCAGGTGGTATCAGACTGCTCTTTGCCTTCAGGTGTGTTTGGTGAGCAGCTTCTGGTAGAGTCTAGGATTAACCTACCCCAAGAAGGAAGCTTTGTCATCCAATGAATATGCATCTTGAAGCCTACACTGAAAAAGTAAAAAAACAGAGTCAGGAATGTGCTGGAGCCATCCTGAGGTGATCTTGGGAGCTATTTATTAAGTTTTTATTGTGAACATTTACCATCTCAGAATTCATCAAATGGGATAAATCAGAGACTGAGAACCAAGATGGCGGAGTAAAGACAGAGACTCACTCAAGCTCTCCTCCAAACATTTCCATATACCTCTAAATAATGACTCGAAAGAAATTCTAGAGTGATGGAACCCACAAAAAGTTGGGCTGAAACAATTTTCCAGCCCCAGACAACTTAGAAGTTCAGCAGGAAAGATCTGTTGCACTATCGTGAGAAAGAAGTACAGTCCAGCACAGGCCGCACCAGTGCAGACTGGGCCCCAGCAAATCAGGAGCAGGCCTTGGGCAATTGAATCATTGGCAGTGTGGCAATTTCCAGATTTCTCAGCCCACAGATGGTAAGGTGATTGGACAATAGGTCAGAAGGAGATTTACAGCAGTCTCTTTGCTGGCACCAGATTCAGGACTCTGTTACATTGCCTATATTAGGATTCAGGTCTCAGTCCTGGGTCTTAGTTCCAATGGGAGGAGGAGTACTAGCACAGCAGATATTGTGGCCACAGGGCAACGGGGACCCCAGTTAAAATGCCAGGGTTGAAAAGAGTGCTTGTGGTCACTCCCAAACCACTGCATAGTACAGGAGAATGGTAAACACATCTATCCCTAGGTCATACCACTTTAAAAGAGGCAAAAATTTACAGGTCCACAAAATTTCCTCCCCAAGAGAAAAAGAGTTGAACAAAAAACTGAAGCTTGTGACAGTGTCCCCTTCACTTGGGGAGCAGAACCTCACTTTAGCAAAGAGTTAAATGGCAAGAAATAGGCTAGAAAATGAGCAAACAACAGGAAAAAAAATTCTGACCATAGAAAGTTACTATGGTGACAAGGAAGATCAACACACACTCAGATGAAGATAAGGTCAAAGCTTTAACATCCAAAGCTTCCAAGAAGAAATATGAATTGGTTTCAGGCCATAGAAGAGCTCAAAAAAGATTTTAAAAATCAAGTAAGATAGGTAGAGGAAAAATTGGGAGGAGAAATGAGAGTGTTGCAAGAAAATCGTGAAAAAAAAAAGTCAACAGCTTGGTAAAGGGGGCACAAAAGTACTGATGAAAATAACACCTTAAAACATACTAGGCCACATGGCAAAAGACGCACAAAAATCCAATGAAGAGAAGAATGCTTGAAAAGCAGAATTGTCCAAATGGAAAAAAAGCTATACAAAAATTCATTGAAGAAAACAACTCCTTAAAAAGTAGAATTGGCCAAATGGAAAAGGAGGCACAAAAGCTCACTGAAGAAAATAGTTTCTTAAAGGTTGGAATTATGCAAGTGGATGCTAATAATTTTATGAGACCTCACGGAACAATCAAATAAAGTCACAAGAATGAAAACAGTAGAAGAAAATGTGAAATATCTCATTGGAAAAACAACTGACCTTGAAAATAGATCCAAGAGGGATCATTTAAGAATTATTGGACTACCTAAAACTCTTGATCCAAAAAGAGCATAGACATCATCTTTCAAGAAATTATCAAGGAGAACTGCCCTAATATTCTAAAACCAGAGGGTAAATTAGAAATTGAAAGAATCCCCTGATCACCTCCTGAAAGAGATCCCCAAATGAAAACTCCCAGGAATATTATAGCCATAATCCACACCTCCCAAATCAAGGAAAAAATGCTATAAGCAGCCAAAAAGAAACAATTAAAATATCATGAGCCACAGTCAAGAAAACTGAAGATTTAACAGCTTCTACATTCTTCTACATAGATCAAGGGGCTTGGAATATGATATTCTGTAGGGCAAAAGAGCTAGGATTACAACCAAGAATCACCTACCCAGCAAAGCTGAGTATAATCCTTCTTGGGGGTGGGGTGGGGAATGAACATTGAATCATTCAATGAAAAAGAGGACTTTCAAGCATTCTTGATGAAAAGACCAGAGCTGAATAGAACATTTTACTTTAAAATAAAAGATGCAAAAAAAGTTTAAAAGTAAATAGGAAAGAGGAATCATAAGGAATTTGATAAGGTTAAACTGTTTACATTCCTACATGGGAAGATAATATTATAACTCCTAAAATCTTTCTCATTATTAGGGCACTTAGAAGGAGTATACATAGAAAGCAGAGGTGTGAGTTGAATGTGATGGTATGATTATCTAGAAAAATAAAATTAAGGGATGATAAAGAAGAATGCAGTAGGAGATGGGGAAAAGGAGAGGTAGACTGGGATAAATTATCTGACATAAAAGAGGCCTGAAAGAGATTTTGCAGTAAAGGGGAAAATGGGGGAAGTGGAAAGGGAAGCACATGAATCTTATTCTCATCAGAATAGGCTAAAAGAGGTAACAATATACATACCCAAATGGGCATAAAAATGTATCCTACCATACAGGAAAGTAAAAAAGGAAGAGTATATACAAGAGAAGTGGGGGAGCTGATAGAAGGTAGGGCAGTTTGGGGGAGGTAAAAGTCAGAAACAAAACGTTTTTGAGAATGGATAAAGTAAAAGGAGAGAGAGAGAGTAGGATAAACTTTTGGAAAACAGGCTGGAGGGAATACATAGTTGGTAATAATTACTGTGAAAAAAAATTTACAGTGAGTTTCTCTGATAAAGAATTCATTTCTCAAACATATAGAAAAGTGATTCAAATCTATAAAATAAGCTCCATTCCTCAATTGATAAATGGTCAAAGGATATGAACAGGAAGTTTTCAGATAAAGTAATCAAAGCTATCTATAGTCATATGAAAAAAATCTCTAAGTCACTATTGATGAAAGAAATGCAAATTAAAACAACTTTGAGCTACTACCTCACACCTGTCAGATTGGCTAATATGACAGAAGAGGAAAATAAGGAATGTTGGAGAGGATGTGGGAAAATTAAAACAATAACATACTATTGGTGAAGTTATATACTGATTCAACCATTCTGGAGAGCAATTTGAAACTATGCCCAAATGGCTATAAAACCATACATGCTCTTTGACCAAGCAATACCACTACTAGTTCTATATCCCAAAGATGTAAAAAAATGAAAAGGAAAAAGAGCTATGTGAAGAAAAATATTTATAGCAACTATTTTTGTGTTGGCAAAAAGTTGAAAATTGAAGGGATGTCTATCAATTGAGGAATAGCTGAGCAAATTGTTGTATATAATTGTGATGAAATACTATTGAGCTTTAAGAAATGATAAACAGAGGGACAGCTAGATGGCGTAGTGGATAGAGCACTGGCCCTGAAGTCAAAATTAAACTTATGTTCCTTAGTCCCAAAGGGCAGAACAAAAAACAATGCAAAGAGAAAAAGGCACAAAGGCTAAAGGTGCAAAGAGAGAGATTTTGGCTTGAGAAAAGGAAAACTTCTCAATTCTCTTCTTCAGACTAAACATCTCTCAGTTGGGGCACAGGGCTCAGGAAGCTCAGAGATCTAAAGCTTTGTGGCAATGACAGAGAAAAACTAGCTGCCACTTTTGACACATTTGGGCTGCAGGCTTATTAAAGAAGGGAACACTTCAGGTGAAGTAATCTAGGGTTTGACTTGTGAGTGCTGCCTCCCTGTCTGACTAGAGCATTTTCTTTGCATTCCTCAGGTAGTAATTTTCTCCCACCTATAGTGCTGGACTTCTTACCTGTGCTCTATCTGGACATATTGTGAGTTGGAGAATGGCAGTGAGTAGAGAGGAGACAGCACTTAAGATAAGGTCTTGGTTAGAGCCCTTTAAAATTTTTTCTCCTTTTGGCCAAACTCCTACCTTGGGCATTATATATCATGTTAAAAACAAGATGTATGTTGATCTTAATGCATATCTCTACAGAGATACACACATTTTACCATATATTGTATTTATATATATATTTACATATATATAGACAATACATATATATAAACACATCTCTACAGATTATATATGTGTGTGTGTGTGTATACACATATGTATGTAACACATGGGAATAGATCAGCTATAGAACCCTATACACAGACACACACACATATATATATATATATATATAACATTATATATATGTATATGTTTATATATATTGCACTAGATATGGTATTTTCCCGAATAAGCATCCGTCCCAATTTTTTTTCATATAAATAAGCATTGTTATTAAAAACAAAACAGAACTTAAAAAAAATACCAGATTGTGAGTCAGAGGGTTCAGGTCAGGAGGTGAAGGTAGAAAGGAGTGAATTTGGGATTCAAAACTTTAAAAAATGAATATTTAAGTTTCTGTTTACATGTAATAGAGGATAAAACAAAACAAAACATTGAAAAAAGTTTAATTGGAACTAATACCTTATTGATCATTTTTTCAAATCAAGCTCTGATTTGTAGCATGTGATGATTTCTTTTTAAAAAATCTTATTTTATGTTTAATTTTTCCCAATTACATATAAAAACCAATTTTAACATATATAGAACATTATATGTACAGAGAGAGATTATTATATATATGCATGTATATACATAAAAATTATATATATATATATATATATACATATATATATATATATATATTCCCATGTGTTACATATATATGTGTATATATATGTATAAATTGTACCTTGCTATATCAAAGAAGTTCTCAAGATGTACAAGTGACCTGAAGTGACCTTGAATACTCACAGGCTATACAGGCAAATCCTCACTGGTATTTACTAGACATTTTCTGTCTCTGGGCTTCAGTTTCCTCATCTACAAAATGAAGGATTATAGGGGTGGGGAACTTGCACCTTGAGGCCCCTTGTGGCCTTCTTCTAGGCCTTGGATGTGGTCTTTTGACTGAGTTCAAGTTTTACAGAACAAATCCTTTTATTAAAGGGATTTGTTCTGTGAAGTTTGTATTCAGTCAAAGGGCTGCACTTGAGAACTGAGAGGGCCACATGTGGCCTTGAGGCTGTAGGTTCTCTACCCCTGACAGGTTTTCCTCTAAAGTCCTTTCCAACTTTAGCATTCTAAGACTTTACAACCTCATAAGTTTTGTCAGATCTTAACAAAAAAGATTTCAGGAACAAATTGTCCCTTGTGTCATCCAGCTGAGTGCAGCTCTAATGAATATCTCCAGTGTTTCTTCTACTTTCTGCTGGGACTCTCCAAAGCTGATATTCCTTCTACTGTTTCTCTCAGCTGCCATCTTGTGTATTTGCTTCTAGGGATGGCATCAGTAAGTTAACAAGTATTTATTGAGCACTTACAATATGCAATATAAATTAAGCACAAGGAAAAAAAAGACTGTCTTTCCCTTCAAGGAGTTTACATTCTAATTTTTATTAGATAGCACTCTTTTTAATTTGATTTGATTTAATTTGATATTGCTAAAGGCCATCTTTAGCTCTTTTATGATACAGGCACCCAACTAGTTCTATCTATTAAGATAGCTAGAAAAATTACTTATATGAAGTCCACATTTTGAACTCACTCTTCTCCCCTATCTGTCTCTGTTTAATTGAACTTTCTCTGTTTAATTCTTCTCTGAGTTATGGTTAGAAAATTAGTTTTAACTTCTATCATACTTAACTCTAACCCTGGTACAGGCAGATCACTTCCATGGGCTCTGCTAAACAGAGCTGCAAATGGACTGGATAAAACCAGAGTGAAGATACTCTTTTTCAGTTCCCACCATCATGCCTCCTATGAGGTTTTGTGTGTGTGTGTGTGTGTGTGTGTGTGTGCGTGTGTGTGTGTTTGTTTTGTTTTGTTTTGTTTTGTTTTTGCAAATCGCAGGGATTGAGTTGGGTTCAATAGACTGAAAAGGTTCAGCAACATTTTTTCTTCTTCCAATTAGCAACCAAAAATTCTGTGTTTCTTCATGTAGGCTAAAACACACACACACACACACACACACACAAAAAAAAAAACTCACACACACACACACACACACAAAACAATCCTAGAGGCTTACTATGAGAAGGTTAGCCAAAAGGGGATGAAAGTTTTGGTTTCAGTAACTAATGAAATAAGGAATAATTTGTGATCTATGCTATTGGACAGAGGACCCAACCAGATGAAATGAATGCTTCATTATGCTAATATAACTGAAAATTTTTAGCTTTTCAAGTAAAATTTCAATAGTGACCCCCTTTAGATCATGAATTCTTGATCTGGGGGCTATATAACATTAGGGAGGCCATGGATAGATTTCAGGGAGTCTTTGACTTTGGATAGGGGAAAATAGATTTATTTCAATATAATTGGTTTCCCTTTTAATACTATGTATTTTATTTTAAACTTTTAAAAAGGTTATTTGGAGAGAAGTTCCATATTAGCTTGATGAAATCTGGCAGGCTGTACCAAACTATCAAAGGAGTCCATGGCACAAAAAAAGCTAAGCACCCTTGCTATGTATGGTAAGACCCTCCAGATGTTACCGTTTGTCCATAATATTGTTTTAATTGCATCAAGTCCCAAAAGTAATGAAGACCTTCCTAAATTAGGCCTTTAATCTCTCAAAATAATTTGACTTAACTACGAGGGAAAAATAATTAAATGGACAAAGAATTCTTATTGTTCAGGGTATGATAAGCCCTTGGATAAACAACCTATAAAGCTGATGTCTATATCTTAAACTGATACAGCAAATTGATCATGAATCAGCCCTAGGATTGAGCAAGAAGAGGAAAGTGGATTATTTTGCCTTTGGGAAACACCATCTGGTAATATTGTAGAAGTGTGCAAAATAAAATGCGAACACATCAGGGAAAAAATGGAGTTGAGGATTAGCCAAAGTGCAATGGAGAGGCTCGTGGTAGCCATGAGTAGACTGTAGAATATTAGAAATAAGTAATTACGTCGAAGAGGTAATGTAAAAGGTTCTCATCAATGAAATATATACTCACAGAACAGGAGTGAGTGCAAGATAACCAAGGGGCCACCATTTTGCTCCTATGGTATACTAAGAACATCAGGAGAACGTGAGGAAGGTCTTCCTAGCACATTGGATAAGATAACATTAATGGGACTTACAGGATAGGAAGGCATAGGTGGGATGTGAGCTGAATTTTTGGATGGAATATCCAAATCATCTCAAATACTTTGGAGTATTGAAATAATGGGTCAAGCCAGCCAAGCTAAGTAGAATGCTCTGATAAGTATCCCACTGAGTGAGACTGGTTTGGCTTAGCAGTGGAGCTGAATGCTGAATATGCACCAATTTGCAGATCTCTGCAAAGCACTCAGGCCATGGCTGACACCTAAAATTGCACATACTGAGTTGCTGTTGTTAGCAGTATTTTCCCTCATTGCATGGTGTTTTCCTGAATAAGCATCTGTCCCATTTTTCTTCACATATATGAACATTGTTATTAAAACCAAAACAAAATTAAAAAAAATACCAGATTATGAGTCAGAGGGTTCAGTTCAAATCCTAACTCTGTTACTTTCTTCCCTGAATGACTTTGGGCAAGTCACTGACTTTTTCTGGGCCTTATTTTGTTCATCTATAAAATGAGGGGATTGAATGAGATAATTCCCAAGATCCTTTCCAGCATCTGATCCTCAGAATGTGTTGTGAGACAATGTGGTAATCAGTAAAAATAATACTCGATGTTTATATGGCATTTTAATGTTTGCAAAGTACTTTACCTACATCATGTCATTTGAGCCTCACAGAAAATGGTCAGGGTAGGCACTATAATCTCCATTTGGCACATTAAGAAACTGAGCATCAGAGGGGTTAAGCAGCTTGCTTGCACAATGCTAGTAAATACCAGAGCAGGATTAAAAGCCCAGGTCTTTTAACCACTAGTCTTGTACTCTGCCTCCTGTAGCACACTGTCTTTCAAAAAGATTGAAGGAGAGAAATAAAGCTGTTAAGCTTTTGCTAAACTGGTCTTCTGATAAATCTCAGAAGCAACGAAAAGGTCGGGGTGGGGAAAGCTTAATTTTTCTGATAGGTTTCAGTTGAGTGATTTCTTCCGCAGCCTCATAGTCCCAGAGCCTTCTTTGTTTTCCCTCTAACATTTTTGTTTCTTTTCTTCTTTCCTTGCAGGGAAGTGATGATGACATGGTGGATAAGAACAAGTGTTGTACCCTCTGTAACATGTCTTTTACATCAGCAGTGGTGGCTGACTCCCATTATCAAGGGAAAATCCATGCCAAAAGGTTAAAACTGTTGCTAGGCGAGCAAACCCCCATAAAGGGCACAGGTAGGTCTATGAACAATAACCATCAGGAGATACTGGAAACAGAACAATGTGTACTGCTCATTAATTACACTCACTATTCGGAAGTACAATTGGTTGGAGCAGCAACTTAATGGTGGACCTTATTAAAAATAATAATAAATGACTGGTTAAGAAACCAAATCAAGTAACCACCATGATTCTTTCTTCTTTCTGTCATAACAACCTTCAAAAATTGCAGAAGTTCATTATATCATTTTGCTTTGTTTTGATTCGTGAGTTGGCAGCCCAGATTAGCTCTCCTTTCACATCCTGGGAAATGGCTTATATCCTAAAAGATTTTGGGTGTTGGAAAGAACCCTGGATTTGGAAAGACCTTGGTTTGAATCCTGGCTCAGTTACTTAATTGGGAATCTTTAATTTTTAGATGTTCTTTGATGGCTATGTATTTATAAATATACATACATATAGGCATGTATGCCTTAGTATATAATTAATATAATAATCCTTGTTTGTGACTTACAATGGAGTATATTTTATTTTGAATTTAGGGGTTACTATAGTTCTTCAAAGAATGTGAATTCATTGGCCATCTGTCTGTGCAACTTTGACACAGTTGTAATAAGATTAGTTTATTTATTTTCGTATTTAAAAAGTAAAATGTTATTGAAACCTTATTTAGCTTTAACATAACAGACACAATTCTGGACTTTCAATCCAATCCAACGAGCCTTTATAAAACATCTATTCAATCTGAAAGGCATTGCTGTGTGATGAGTATGAAAAGGAAAAAGGAAAAAAATGGCTCCTGGTCTCAAGAAACTCACCTTCTACTTGAGGAGGTATATAACACATAAACAGACAAGAAGATGCATGATAATTTCAGGAAGAGGGGAACACTAGCCACTGGGGCATTCATTAAGAAAGACTCCCCGTAAGACATGACTCATGAGCTAAGTCTCAAAGGAAATCAGAAAGACTTGGGCACAAATCTTACCCCTGACACATAGTATCAATCACCCAATCAATAAATATTTATTAGCACCCCAGCTATGTTCCAGGCACTGTGCTAATGATACAAAAGGATGCAAGAGACAGTTTCTGCCTTCAAGGAGTTCATAGTCTAATAGGATTTGCACAACTCATTTAATTTCTCAATGCCTCAGGAAAACTGCCTAGTACTTTTCAACTAAGTCATAGAATTATGACCTATAACACTTATTATATGTGTGGTCCAATCAGAAAGCATTTATGAAGCACCTACTATGATCTACTAGGGGTGGGGAACCTGTGCCTCGAGGCCACATGTAGCCCTTTAGGTTCTCATTTTCATAATAATGATTTGACCAAATCCAAACTTCACAGAACAAATCCCCTTAATAAAAGGATTTGTTCAGTAAAACTGGGACTCAGCCAAAAGGCTGCACCCAGGGACCTAGAAGGCCACACGTGGCTTCAAGTCTGCAGGTTAGCCACTCCTGATAGGCTTGTACTGAGTGCTGAGAATTCAAAGAACTGCTTCTGCCCTTAAGCAGAAGATGGTCTAATGTTCAGGGAGTTCCCATACTAGGAGTTCTACAAACATAGAAAATCAGGGATCCTTTACATATTTACCATTTTCCTAATTTAGAAGGAGTGTCTAATTATTAGCTGAGTGCCTTGGATCCAGGATCAGATAATCTGGTTTCAGATCTCAGCTCTGCCTCTTATTACCTGAGTGATCTTGGGCAAGTCATTTCCCACACATGCTTGGACCTTAGTTTCCTGTCTCTAAAATTTAGCTTGGACTACATGATATCTGTGGTTTCTTCTAGCTCTAAATTCTATAATCCCAGGTAAATTCTTGTCCAACTCTCTGATTCTGTGAAATTCTGTGAAATACTGCTTTGAACAAAGTGGAATTGTTTTGTAATCCTCTAAAGAGGCTGGAAATATTTCATAATTATTGCTAGTGGCAGGTTAGTTACCTTCACAAAGGAATTAAGTTTAGCTTTGCATTCTACCTCACTGTCTAATGAGTTGTGCATAAATCATCTGTACAATTAAATGGCCATTTAGTAGAGGGAAAAAAAGAACACAGATTTTAGAGAGTCTAAGATACTGCTGGCCTTTTTTCCTTACCAATGTCTCTTTTAAGAAAGTTTACTCTCTGCTGAGGCCAAACATGACAAAAAGGTGTTCACTGACCATGCCTGCAACTTTCTTGCCTCTGAGTCTTTTATTTGTTTGCTTACTCATTAATTATTTCATATTTACGTTCATTCATCTACCCATCCATTCATGCATTTATTCATTATTTCCTTTATACAATCCGTCAACAAGTATTTGTTAAGCACCTACTGTGTGCCACTATGAAACACTATGGTAAATGTTGGAGATACAAAGAAAAATAAAAAAGCAATGCTTGCTTTCAAGGAGCTTATATTCTAATGAGAGAGAATACATACATAAATCAAAACATACAAGATTGATACAGAGTAAATAGAAGGTAACAACAGAAAGAATGAAACTAGAAACTGAGGAGGCTTCCTAGAAAAAGTGATGCTTAAATTAAGTCTTAGAGGAAGTCAGAAATTCCAAGAACCAATAGTTTTGGAGGGAGAGCATTCCAGGCATGGGAAATAGCCAGTACAAAGGCATTAAATGTAGATGGAGGGTCTTGTGCAAGCAACAGCCAACAGTGTGACTGAATTACATTGAGTTTGTGAAAGGGAGTATAATTAAGAAGATTGAAAATGTAGGAAGGGTACAGGCTGTAAAGTGCTTTGAATGCCAAAAAATGACTTTATATTTGATACTGCAGGTAACAGAGAGCCACCCAGTTTATTGACTAGAGGGTGACATGATTAGACCTACACTTTAGGAAAACTACTTCAGCATTTCAAAGGACGATTAATTAGAGGTGGGAAAAGATTGAGGTAGGGAGACTGATTAGGAAGCTGTTCAGGTGAGATGTGATGAGGACCTGAACTAGGGTGGAAGCTGAGTGAAAGGAAAAAAAGATGATGTAGGAGAGAGATTACAGAGAAAGAAATTACCAAATTTGACAAGTGGATATGTGAGGTGAAGGAAAAAGAGGAGTCTAGGATGACTGTGGGTTCAAACCTGGGTAGCTGGAAGGATAGTGGTGCTGACAACTTTAATAGGGCAGTTTAGATGAGGGTAGGATTTGGTGGTAAATAATAATAAGTTTTTTCTTTGGATATGTTGTGCTTAAGATGCTGTTATAGGACATCCAGTTTCAAAAGTCTAATAGGTTTTTGGTGACATAGGACTGGTGTTCAGGATTGAAACCAGGACTTGTAAATAGATTTGAGAATCATCTACACAAAGATGATCATCGAATCCATGGGAGTTAATGAGATCACCAGGTAAGAGAGTATAGATACGTTGCATATGCTCTGTGAGTCAGGCTGCTAATTTTCCTTCTTGAGGGGTTGGGTGTATTGTCTCTACTGTCATTGACTCAATCCCCCATTCCCTGTGTGTTTCCTGAAATAGTCACCATTAGCAACTTGGTTCTATTTAACCAATTAATAGTATCAATTACCTTTTGCAAAGGTATATTTACTTAGGAGATATAACAAAAATAGAAGTACAAACATTTTCTCCAATATCTCAGAGGTGTACTCTCCCTTATGCCATCTCAGTTTCTGGGGAGAGTAGTCTCAAACTTGACACAGTTTATACATGGCATTGATCCCACCAAGTTCAAATTCAAATGCAGCATTGCTCCTGGATAAGTCCTCGTCTTAGCTACTGTTGGATTAGGTTCCAAAATTTGATTCTAGTTCCTCTTGGTACTCATGCTAATCTGGTTGCAAAACTTATCATGGACTGAACTCTGAGGCTTCTGGACCTCAGGCAGCCTGATTTCCTTATCTTTCAAAACTCACAAGGTCATTGCAGATTAATCTCACCTAAAATTAAAGAACAAACATCAAGGCAAAAGCCCAGAGCCACATGTTTTTTCTCAGATGGAGAGGACCCAAGGAGGGGTCTCTCCCCTGATAGGTTTGTCTGTCACCAAGGCACCATCAGCCGGAAAGAAGGAAATGAGAGACAGAGAGAGACAGAGAGAGAGAGAGAGAGAGAGAGAGAGAGAGAGAGAGAGAGAGAGAGAGAGAGAGAGAGGCTAGTGCCTTTTGAATGTATTCCCAGCCAATTAAGAGGGCTCTTCTTCACTAGGTGGTTAGTAGACCAGTGGCCATTACAAAATATCTGTTAGTGTTCCAAAGTCTTTGCAAGGGCAAGACACCCATTACATGTAATCACAAATCTCCCAGAAGCAGATTTCTGTCATTTTTCCTATTTTTAAAAATTTTATTTTTCTATTTGAAAAATTATAAAAAGTCTCACTCTGTGTATGTTCATAAAGACTGGATTCAATGGCCAGTCCTCCATACAAAGAGAGAAAAGAGGATATAGTCCCAGATAGACCCTTAAAAGACACTCAAATATCTCTTTTTAATTTATTTTTTAATTAACAAAAATATCTATTTTTCTTCCTCTTGTCTCCCCCATTAGGAAAAAAAAAGAAAAACAAAACTCTATAACAAATGGATACATTCAAACAAAAAAAAATTCTTTTGCTTCACTGATCATGTCTAAAAAGCATATGGTTCAATCTATACCCTGCATCCATTAGCTTTTTTGTTTTGGGTTTTTGGGGGTTTTTTTTGTTTTGTTTCCGGATCAGGAGGTGGGTTTGATCATGAGTTCACTACAGTGGGACATGAAGAGTTCTTTAGCATGACATGGATGAAGACTCATTGAAAGAAACCAAGAATAAGAACAAAATAAATAATTTCTTTATACTACATTTTCATAATAATGATTTGGCTAAAGACTATAGGGTTTTTTTTTCCAAAGGTTGATGTAATATAGACTTTTATTGTATTGCATATGTGAAATTTAGAAATGAACCCATCTTTGTCTTATAGGCACAGTCTGTACCATAGTGCAAGATAATACTAATAGTTTATATTTTTACATTACTTTAAGTTTACAAAATGCTTTCTTCACAATCCTGTGAGATACTAGTACTAATACAAGTATTAGTATCCCCATTTTACAGACGAGGAAACCAAGGTTCAGAAAATTTGATATGCTATGATGAACATATACCAATTTGATAATGGCTGTATTTGCTTCTCCAAAAGGTTTCTTAGCATCCACCAAAGAATCCACTCCATCTAATCTCTAAAATAGACAATGGAAAACAATTATCACTTTAAGTATTTTCCTTATATGTTTAACCAGAACTTTTGTTTTCTATGGCTAAACTCAACATTTATGCTAAGCTTGGATTTTGGAAGTAGTGAGGGAATAAGAAGAACAATGTCTTTGTTTATAGTCTCTATCAGCAAGTGCTAAAGTTATTATTTTTTTTTAAGTTTCACTTCATGATAAAAATAGTTCTCTGTGAATTTAAATACAACCTCAACACAACAAAATACCAGTTTGTTTTCATGAATTCAAATACCCTCAGAGCTAGAAAATGTTCCCAGGCTAATGTGGGAGTTGCTGTCAATAAACTAAGTCTTATTTGAATGTAGCTAAAGCTCACAGTGCCCACACATATTCATCAACACAAAATTGATTGGAGCACCCTACCTGGTGACTTGGCTATCCCATCTGTACAGCTGCCCTTAGGTTTTGACAAAGTTAGGGGATTTTCCTATCCCTGTATTAATGTAATCTAGATAGCACTGGATCCTTTAGTCAACCAATATATATCTATATATCTACATCTAGATATATCTATATCTATCTATCTATCTATACATATAGATAGATATATATAGATATATATAGATATACATATACATATGTGTGTGTGTGTGTGTGTGTATTATGTGCTGTTATGTGCCAAACACTGTGCTAATAAGCACTGGGGATACAAAGAAAGGAAAAATAACACGTTCCTTGCCCTCAGTGAGCTCTCAGTCTGCTGGGGGAGACAATATGAAACAACTATGTGTAAACAAGCTAGATACAGGATAAATTAGAGATAATCCACAAAAAGAAGGCACTAGCATTAAGGAAGATCAGGAAAGACTTTCTATAGCAAGTAGGATTTTAGCACGGATTTGAATGTGAATCTCTGATTTGTGATTATTGTTGGAGGAATAGCAAGGATGCCAGTGTCATTGTATCAAAGAATATTTGGTGTGAGTATGAGATGTAAGAAGACTGAAAATATGGGGCAGGTAGGGAGAGCATAGTATGAAGGGCTTTTAGTGCTAAACAAAGAATTTTATATTTGATCCTAAAGGTAATAAGGAGCCACTGGAATTTATTGAGGGATGACCTGCATTTTAGGAAGATCGCTTTGATAACTGAATGGAGGATTGACTAGATCAGAAGGGGAGAAAGGATGACTGCAACTCTGCCAATTCTCCTGATGAGGGTGCCAGCCTCACTCACCCTCTGAGGCTTCCTATGCCGTCCTATAAAGCCAAAGCTAGGCTTGACTTCAGAGAAGCTTTTCATAATTGGGCGTGGACCTACAGCACTGACTATTCGGTCAAGAGGGAGCTCAAGAGAGCCCATTGAGACCTCCCTCTTTGACAGTAGTATAACTCTTGGGAGTCTGGTTAGCTAGATGGCATTCTATGTTTGCCTATGCATCCCTGTATTGCATACAGGGAAAAGAGCTGTGCATTGGATTATACTGTGTATCGCATGCTGCTGGAGATTTTAGGCATAATATAAACCAGAGGATTAGACTGCAATGATGTAATTCCAAAAGGCCGGTAATGACTGCTGTGTGCTTGGAACCTTCCAAGTCTAGCCACATTCTTTGGCAAAGGTGACAGGATCATAGCAGTTAGAAGTCTTAAGACCCTGAAATTTGGTGTATAGGGGCAAAGGGAAGTTCTATAACACTCTGAGACCCAGAAAGCTACTGCTGCAGTGAGACAAGGTGGGGGTGGGGAGTGGCACAGAAGTAATGATAAGCACATGAAGCTACAAGAGAATTCTAAAAAGATTTCATTTCCACTGCCACTACTCTCATTCAGCTCTCATTTTTCTTGTCTGGGGTATTGCAATAGCCTCTTCACTAGTCTCCCAGGTTCCAAACTTGCCCACCCCCTCTGTTTTAGACATTATTGACATTAATTTTTTTCTAGGGAATAACTCTGATCCTGTCACTTTCCTATACAAAAAGTTTATACACACACACGTATATATACATATATGTATACATATATAAGTACATATATGTGTATATGCATATGTGTGTGTATATATGTACATAGATATGTATATATATGTGTGTGTGTGTATCTATATCTATATATGTAATATATATAGATACAGATATAGATATAGATATAGATATAGATATAGATATAGATATAGATATAGATATAGATATAGATATAGATATAGATGTAGATGTAGATGTAGATGTAGATGTAGATGTAGATGTAGATATAGATATAGATATAGATATAAATTAAGTGGCCCCTTATTGCCTGATGCATTGAGAATAGATACTTTAGGGGAAGCTAGGTTACTCAGTGGATAGAGCCCTGGAGTCAGGAGAACCTGAGTTCAAAATAGGCCTCAGACACTTAATAGCTATGTGATCCTGAGCAAGTCACTTAACAGAGACAGAGACAATAGATATTTTAACCTGGCATTCAAAGCCTCCCCAAAACCCGGTTCTACTTTACCTTGACATGTTTACCTTCCCAAAATATAACCTTGGCTCAGGGCATATTCCCAGAACAGGTTTCATTCTTTTTTGCCCCTGAGCCCTTACTAATGTTGTTCTGCTTTTCATTCAACAATAACGTTTATTAAAAACCTACTGTTGTGGAAAATGCCATGGTAAGCACTGAGGGAACCAAACAAATATAGATGGACCACACTGTACATAGGGTTTTCTTGGTGAAGATACTGGAGTGGTTTGCCATTTCCTTCTTCAGAGGATAAAGGCAAACAGAGTTTAGATGATTTGCCCAGGGTCTCATACAGCTAGTAAGTGTCTGAGGCTGGATTTGCACTCAGGTTTTCCTGGCTCCAGGCCCAGCACTCAGCTGAGACAAACAGAACTGAGACACAATCCCTCCCTTCCTGGAGCCTAACACTATAGCCATTGCACTGTCTGGAGTGTCTCACCTCCCTCCCCACTAGATGTGGAAAAAAGCTAGCTATATTTAAATGCCCAACATAAATGCCAGTTTCTCTGTACAAATTTTCTTGACTGCATGCAATCTGGTCTGACTCTGAGAACTTCCTTTATACCGGCTTTATCGCATTCACCATTTTCTGACTTATTATTAATTGAATATTTGTCTTAGTCCTCTTGTATTAGATTATAAGAACTTTTAGGACAGGGTCCTTACCCCAGTCCTTTTTTATCCCCTATAACTACTGAGCACACATCAGGCATTGTGCTAAATTCTGGGGATAAAAGAAAGGCAAAAACAGTCCCTGCCCCCAGTGAGCTGAGATTCTAACCAGGGAGAGTAAGTAACTAGGTACATGGAAATAGTGGGCGGAATTTATCTCGGAGGGAAGAGACTAACTTTGGGCTGAGGTCTCTTGTAGAAAGTAGAATTTGAACTGAGTCTGAAGAAGACTAGTGTGCCTGGGTTGTAAAGTACGCCGAGGGAAGTAAAAGTTGAGAAGAAGGGTTAGGTTAGATGCCAAATGCAATATTCTATATGTGATCCTAGGGGTAATAGAGGGTCACTGGAACTTATTAAGTAGAAGGCTTACATAGTCAGACTGAACTTAAAGGAAACCACTTTGTTAGCTAAGTGGAGGATTGCTTACGGTGAAGAGAGACAAAGCAGACCAATTAGAAAGCTATTGCAATATACCACACATGAGGTGATGAGGGCCTGTAAAAAAGTGGTAGTGGTGTGATTGGAGAGACCGCTATTAGACACTCAATAAATATTTGTTGAATTGAAAAGACATTCAATCAGCATGCGGTGTTTATCTTGTGAGTATGGGAGGATTGGGACAAGTTGTGTGCTTTCTCTCATCCACATAAACCTTCTGAGGTTTCATGGAGCCTTTTTGTCCCCTGATGTTTATTTCTCTTATTTTCCATTTCAAGGTTCTCTTGCTATTAATTTAACCAAATTTCAATTAGATTTAAAGTTAGGGTGGAAGAGGCCCATGTAAGGTGACCGTCTCTGGGCCTTGCTTCCTTCTTGGTCTGCCCTGACTGCACATTTCCTAATGGACTAATGCCCACCCAGTATCCACCTGGACAAGCCACATAGGTTCAATGCAAGAGCCAAAGATTGGGCAAAGACTGGATCTTCCTCCATCCAGATGAAGTTTTCTTGATATACTGTGTAGTGACCCTGTGGCATTTCCCTCCTGAAGGATTTCACCCTTCCCTGAGGCATTGCAGCAGCTCCCTTGAGTGTCTGCAGGGATTGTAAAAGATCCCAACTACAAAGCCCATGTGATCTTCTATAGGTGTATATCAGTGTGTGTGACCTTAGGAAATAAGTCAGTTGGGTGACACCATTTTGTGTAATCATTACTCATTATTTATAGTATTAAAAGGAAAAGGAAGTGGAAGAGAACAGTTAGAAGGAGAAAGAGGTGGAGGAGGAAAAGAAAGAGGAGAAGGGAAAAAAGGGAGGAGGGAAGAAAGGAAGAAGAGAGGAAAGGAAGGAAAAAAGGAAGGAAGAAGCAAGGAAAGAAGGAAAATATTCAAACCTAACCAAATGAATTAAGTTTGTTGAGACAGGCATGTTTTCCTCTCTTAACTACACTAGTCATACTGCCTCTCCATAGAAAACAGGCTCTTCAACTGAAGTAATCATGGGGTAGGCATAGTTTGAGCACAGATCACTGCTTTTCTGTGCTACTCCATTTGATGAGGGCGAACAATTGGAAGATGTGAATCAGTACCTTCCCTCACATACTCAAGCTGCACTTGATCAACTGGACTTTCTCACAGGATTTGTTTCTATTGTATTTTCTCCTTCAGATTGATTCGTGGTAACTTGATCCTCAGAGACAGTGGCGGATCTTAGGGAACAAAGGGTGTCTGATGATTCCTGAAACCTCATCGAAATCTGAGATTCTATAATTCTATGACACTGGTTGTAAATCAAAGATCAGAATCTGTTCTCTGAAAGGCAGCCTGATTTAATCTTCCTTGGAAACTTCTCATTAATCTTTGTGGCTCATTATGCATCCACCCAGGGTTTTTCCTGGGCACATAAGAATCCGGCTCACGTCTTCTAAAGGATTCTCCATAGACAGTCAACAACATTTATTAAATGCTTAGTTTGTTTCAGACAATCTGCTAAGCGCTGGTGAGTCAAATAAAAAGAAGAAGGAGGAAGGAGGAGGAGAAGGAGGAAGAGGAGGAGGAGGAGGAGGAGGAGAAGAAGAAGAAGAAGAAGAAGAAGAAGAAGAAGAACAAGAAGAAGAACAAGAAGAAGAAGAACAAGAAGAAGAAGAAGAACAAGAAGAAGAAACAAGAAGAAGAAGAAGAAGAAAAGAAGAAGAAGAAGAACAAGAAGAAGAAGAACAAGAAGAAGAAGAAGAACAAGAAGAAGAAGAGCTTCTGAATGGGGGTGAGGGTAGGGGTTAGAAGGTACTCAAATGAAGGCTTGGTGGTCAGGTCCAAGAGAGATAGAAGTACCACTGAGATAGGAATAAATCATGACCCGATTCCCCTGTCCCCAAAATGGAGTCCCAGGAAGGAACTCACCAATGAGAGAAGAGGTCTCAGGTGGCAGAGGGATGTTTCAGAGTGAGAAGGCTCCAGGTGCTGAGAGAAATTCCAGGGTGAGAAAGCAGCTGATTCTTAGTGGTGATGGCCCCTGTAAACATAAAGGCTAAAAAAAAAGACCTATGGAATAAGTTTAGCAAAGGCAGTGAGATAAGGTTTACAGCTGGATGTCATTTAGCAATACTAGAGTTAAACCCCTCATTTAATGATTTCCATTTCCTTGACCTCAGAAATTCAGACCTAGTCCTCACAAAAACTCATAGTCCAGCATTTAATTCCCAGGAAAAAAAAAGTGTTGGATGTTATCCCTAGCAACATGCACTGGAATTAAGGCCCTTGGTGAGGGGACAATTTCTTCATTTCATAACTTGCCTGGATACCTCAGTGCCCTGCTCATTTCCTTACCCCAATGTCAACACATCCACTATTATTCCTGAGTATTCTTTGGGTCTGCATCCCTCTCATCCTAGGTCTATGGTTCTCACAGCATTCCACAGGAGGCTTCCAGGGCCTCGGAAGGTCCTTAAGTTCCCAGCTTTGCCTTGGAGTGTCTCATCATTTACCAGTCTCTCTATATGGTCACTTCTCTTGGCTGGTTCCATATTCCTCGTAATTGTTTTGCCCAGACATTCCTTCTTGGTACATCATTTGATATGAACTTCCAGCTTTCTTTTATACTTAATGAGGGAGGGGAGATTCCTTTCACTAATAAAATCACATTCCTAGACAAAAGTACACACACATACACACACACACACACACACACACACACACACACACACACTTTTACTCATTGATCCTAATTTTCCTCTGGGTAAAATTAGTAGATTAAATCAAATCCTACATGTACTGTGCTGATTGATGGATGGCTGGAGCCACATAATAAATATTCAGATATTTGAAGATAGCTTTCATATCCCCTTATCCCCACCCCCTGTCTTCTCTTACCCAGGTCTTTCAATGGCTGCTTTAATGATGGGGTCTGTGGTTCACTCACTTGGCTTCTTGTTCCTGTCTTAGAGAATTAGTATCTCATATCTGTATCTCTTATGAAGCTGATGGGCATGAGCACCTCTTGAATATTAATAATGATAAAAATGTGGGGCAGCATAGTGTCATGGTAACAGAGCACTGCTCTAAGAGTTCGGAATCAGCTGACTTGGGTTCTAATCCCAGGCCTGCCACTAATGAGCTGTGTGATTTGGTACAAGTCATTTACCATATCAGAGCCTCAGTTCTCTCATTTGTAAAATAAGCCAGTTGATTTAAGGAAAAACACAGAATCAAAATTTCAGAGCTAAGAGGGAACTTATTCATTTCATCAAGGAAAAAAAATGAGGCTTAGAAAAGTGAGGAAATTTATCTCAGTTCCCAGGATCTCTAAGGTCCCTCCTTAGTCAATGAGTCTGTGAAAAAGGAAAGGATAAAGATAACTAAATTCTGTTGAAATCCTTTTAGAACTTAGTTATGATTCATTGAATTTAAGCTTGTGCCTTAAGGTTTTGTTTTCTTTTTCTTTCCTTAAAAAAAAATTCTTCCTTTGAGAGCTAAAATCCAAAGTCAGTCTTGTTTACCTGATGAAACCTGACAAAGGTCACAATCCAAAATATCCTGCCTTCAGACTGGTGATTTGTTTTTCTCCCTTTTGTATCTAGTGAACCCCTACAAATAAGATAATAGGAATAAGAATGAGACCGAAGTCTCATTCAAAACCCTGCAGAGCAATATAAGCTATCATGAGAACATCAAAGATAAGGAATCTTTCAAAATAATATATTAGAATATTTCTTGGTGCAGATGTGTTTCTGAATTATTTAAGGTAAAAAAAAACTGCAGCCACAAAGAAGCAGTGGGTATTCTCTACTTCTCACTCATTAATTATTAATAAAATTTTAAGATTAGACATAGGCTGGTTAGGCATTATTTTTAGGATTAGCAAGACAATGCTTCTTCAATTTGCTATGAGTCATATATGAGCTCCTTTAAATACATATATTATCTTGAGCCAAAGAATAGTGTAATAGCCATGAAGCCCCTTCAGCCCCTGCCAAACATTCAGTTCTGTTTTCTGCCCAATAAGATCTCAAGTTTGACTGGTAACCACGCTCAAATTCCCCTTTGCGTAGTCACTATGGCTTATGAACACCAGGGGATTGAAAGTGACTAATATGTTGTATGCGTGTGTGGTAAATGGCTTCAGAATGGAAATATTTATATTTTTATTTCCCAGTCAAGTTTCTTCATTGTTTATTTAATTTTCAGTTATATGAAGAGGCAGTGAGGATATTGCACTTTGGAAGCCTTGTGACACCTGACCTTGTATTTTATTATGCAACTGTCTCTCTCCAGTAATTTTTAAAAAATATTCTATGGCTTATCTTGGGTGTAGCTAAAACAAGAATGATTCTGTATCTGTTATTTTGTTAATGTTTGTTAATATTACTGTTAATTAAAAGTGCTAGCCTGTAGCTTGTTAGAGTTTACAAATTGCTTTATGTATGTTATCCCATTTGCTCTTCATAGCAACTCTGTAGGTATTATTACAGATGCAGTGACTTGCTTAGGGTTACATAGCTATTAAGCAGCGTAGGTAGGGTTGGAAGTCAGGAATTCCTAACTTCAAGTGTAGCATGTTATTTACTTTGCCAACTAGCTACCTCTACGCGCTAAATTTCGGTGGTTCCCTATTATCCCTCAAATCAAATACAAGATACTCAGTTTGGCATTTAAAGCCCTTCCTACCTTTCCAGACACCTTACATTTAACTCCACCCTCCACTTACCCTATCAGCTAGTTGAATCTGCTTTGCTACTTCATGGATACACCTTGTTTTTTAATTCCATGTTTCAGGGTTCTCTCTGAGTCCATTGGCATAGAGTGTCCTCTACATCCATGTAAATATCAACCCTTCCAGTCCTACCAATAAGGTACTGACATTTCCAAGGCATTGTTGTAGGTTTACTAGGGATACAAAGATATAACGAAAAATATTCAGTATTGTAGTAGAGGGTTCTTTATGAGTTTCTGTGGCTAATCCTTCTGGCAGTGAGCGTCTCTGGACTTGGCTAGAATGGCTTTCAGATGATAGATGTATACTCCATCACCAGGCCTCTACTCCAAGTGTTTCCATCTTGAGAGGACCTGATAGCTCTTTCAGACCCTTCCAGAACTTAGGATCACTGGGAGGCAGCATGGCACAGTAGAAAAACAATCCCCCATAGGTGACTGTGACCAAATCACTTAACTTCCCTAGGCCTCATTTCATCATCTGTAAAACGTAAATCTGTAATCTGTAAAACTTTACATCTGTGATTATAGGAGCCTCCTCCATACAACAATGAAGTCATTAGTGCATATGAATCAAAATTAATTAATTATAGATGCATTTAAATTAATTTTGTTTGTTTGAAATTCTTTTCAGAATTTCAATGCACCCTGAAGATTCTTGGAGGTTGCAAAGCTGATTGGCTTGGTTGAGGCTGTTCTGTATCTGTGCACATGTCAAAGTTGGATTACCAAAAGAGAGATTGCTTACTCGGGGAGCAAATCACTTAGAACTGTATGCCAGTCACTAAGACGGCTAGGGACAATATTTGATATGGCTTGATTGAGTAGGGAATTTATAAACATGAAACCAATGTTTTGAGATTGGTAGTTGCAGTGAACAATGAGAAAAATGCCTATATAAGGAAAGATGGAGTCTTGCACTGCTTATCGTCTGTGTAAATGTGTTTAATGTGCATTCCTCTTCTCCTGGAATCCTGTCAGACTTCAACTTATTTCCTTTCTCCTTTCCTGATGGAGCTGAGAGAGACAGAGGGAGCTTCAGAGCTTCTCCACAAATTTTCATGCCAGGCACAGAATTGCTTATTTGAGTTCTATATTGAATTAATAAAGATCAGGGTATTCTGGATCTGTTTGAAAGTTACATAAATCCAAATTTTGCATAATGCATACACTCAAAGTTCAAACATTGACGCCCATTTGCATATAAGGTATTATATGCCACAGCAGTTCTATCACCAGATGAGAATTATTTGGGTTCTTCTAGGATAACCTCTCTAGATCTTTGTTCTGATGGGTGTAAATAATTGGTCTGTTTGTCAAACAGGCAGATCTACATAGTAACAAGATTTTTCTAAAGAATAGATACATCCCGCAGTATTCCCCACCCACAGTTTTATACTTTCTGATGACATATTTTGCCTACTCTAGTGGTTACAGAAGGTGTAAGGTTTTTCTGGCGTGGAGGAGCCCTGAAGACTCTTAGATCATTATCATTCTTTGTACATCAGACTCTTCTGGCTTCATGGCCAATGGTGGGGTGGCTCCTCATCATATCTCAGTATCAACCCTTCAGCAATTAGTCACACATTGCTATAAGTAGGCTACCCAAAGCTTTCATGTGATCTTCAAGAATGAGAAATAATGACTGAGTATGGTCTGGGATGGGGGGAGGAGGATTAAAGGAGGTCATAGCAAAGCTACCAATTTACTCCTGATAATTAATCTGTTTGTGCTTTACGTCTCTACTAGACTAAGCTCCATAAGAGTAGGTCATTTAAACTCTTTAGCACTTCTAGTATCTAGCACAGTACTCTGTACATTAGGTACCAGATGAATGTTTGTGAAAGTGATAGCCTGACTGGTTAATATCCCATCTCAATAGATTTTATTTTTTTACAAATAAATTCTTTAAAACAATACATGATCTCTCCATACAAGTCCTCCTCTGGTGCCTTCAGGGAGTCAGTAAACATTTATTAAATACCTACTATGTGCCAGGCACTGTGCTAAGCACTGGAGTACAAAGAAAGGCAAATGTCATACTCTTCCCTAAAGTAACTCACAATCTAATGAGGGAGGCTGTCTTTGTCCTCTAAGGGCAAGACTTATCTATACGTGAAGGAGCTCAACACCAGGAAGGCAGCCATCACTGGAAGAATTTTAGTCACAACAAAACCAAAGCATAAAGAGATTTCAGTTCACAATGGTAGAGGGAGAACTATCACCAATACAATCACTTGCCTTGGAAAGTATTACAGTATAATCAATCTTATGTATGATTCATTGGGCCTGTTCAAATGGCTGAGCAGTTAGGGGTAAATGAAATCTCTTAGCCTTCCAATCTTCTAAGTCATTTGAAGCCTGACAGCCAGAGGATTTGATAATGTCAACTATGTTTTCCTTTTAAATTTAAGGACAACAACAAGACAGTGACAAGATGATGGTAAAGATTTTTATCAATGAGACAACTCACATAAGCAATTTTTAACAATCTTTTCAACAACCATATGCTTATCTTTAATTTTTTGGTGATTGAATTGTACAAAAAAGCTGTCGATCTCAACAGTTTTCATGATGTAGTTATGCTTCAAATCCAGAAATTCTTCTCCACCATACTTTTGGTGGGGTCAGTTGTGGAATGACAGATTAATTAGCTTTCTTTGGTTACTAGGACTCCCTCAGGCTCATCATAGATAGAATTACTATTGAGTCTCTGTAAACAAAATGCTTAGCATAATTCAACCATTCAATCATTTAAAAAACACCTATTAAGTGACTTGAGGTAGCATTGCACTAAACATCCAGGGTATGCTTTTTTGTATACTACCGATTTGTGGAAATACATATCTAATAAAAAAAATTACCTCTTTAATAGAAGACATACCACCAATTTCTCCTTCAGATAGTCTTGTGTCCAATGCTAAACTTAAAATGTTTGCCAAAAAAAAATTAAATGTTTGCCAAATAAGAGACCCACTTATTCAAATTTGATTTGGGAGTTAAATGCTTTATGACATTTCAAATTTGAAGGTCTTACTTGATACTGATACAGAATAACTTTCAATTCTCTTAGTGATTTCATGAACTCTCACAGGTTCCATTATCATTTTTATGCAGATTATACCCATATCTTATAACCAACTCTAACCCCTAGTCTATTCTTTATACCTGAATCATCAGTTGCTTATGGGATATTTCCAATTGGTATCCTACATATATCTCAAATTCAACATGTCTGAGACAGATATTATTTTCTTTGATCTCTTCCCCAAATCCAACTATCTTTCTAATGGTCTTGTTTCTGTTAGCGTAATTCCTGGAACATAATGGAAAATTCTTGATTGATTGATTGAACTGATTTTGTTGAGGGTACCATTGCCTGTCTAGTACCCAGGTTCATAATCTAAGATTCATTCTTAACTTTTCACTCTCTCTCATCTTACTCTACTTGCCAATAGTCAACTAGTTGCCAAGTCTTACTTATTTTAACTACACAACCTCTCTGACATCCATCCCACTCTCTCCACTTATACCACAATAACCCTAGATCAAGCCCCCTTCATTTCACATCTGGACCATTATAATAGTCCTCTCAACGATCTTCTTGCCTGTACTCTCTACCCTCTCCAATTCATGCTACACATAGTTAGCAAAAGACTGGTCTCCATTCACAAATCTGAACACATCTCTTTTGCTCAAAAATATTTAGTGCCTTCTATTGTCTATAGATTAAAATAATAAAAAAAAACCCAAACCTTTTCTGTTAGGCATTTAAATCTCTTCATAATATGGTTTTACAGATTTATCACATTTCACTCCATGCCCTTTATGATCCAACCAAATCGGCCTCCTTGCTCACATACCACAGTCATCTCATTTCCATGCCTTTGAATAGGCTAGCCCTTAGGCACACCTTCACCTCTTAAGTTACTTCACTTTTTTCAAAGCTTAAGTTAAGTGCCACCTCCTACATGATTTTTTTTCTAATGTCCCAAGAAATTAGTACCTCCCTCTTAAGTTACTAATTTACTTTATTACTTAAAGGATCAAATGAAGTTTTATATATATATTTATATATGTATATGTATATATGTATATATACATATATATGTATATATGCATATACGTATATATATATGTATATTTATATATATGTAGTGCTTTATAATCTGTAAAGTGCTGTATGAATATGATTGTTGTTATTAATACATTGCTTTCCCTATGGAATATAAATCCCTTTAGGGCAGGTTTGCTTTGTTTTTAATCTTTCCATTCCCAGTTCTTGGCACATAGTAAAATAGTAAGTGATTAATAAATGATTGCTGATTGATTGATTGATTAGTGGATAAATCTTTAAGTCCTGTAGTCTAGTTGCCCCTAGCTAGGTACAGAGAAAATGCAAAATTTAGATGAGACACGTGTGTCCATTAATAACCCAAGAACAACCACTTGTCTTCATTTGGAGCCAGAAAGTATTTCTGAAAGATAAATTCTCATCCAGGGATTATAAGATTTAGAGCTTGAAGCGATCTTGGAGATCATCTGTTCAAATAATCTCATTTTTCAGTTGTGGCCCAGAGGTACATGTCTGGTTAATAGAAGAGCTGGCCCTTAAAGTCAAATTGCCATTCAGGGTTCTTCCTTCTACACCACCATCCTTTGTCAGATGACATTTTCTTAGAGCTTTTGTTATTGGACTATAAGTCTAAAACATCATTGTCCCCATGAAACTAGTCTGTTGTTCAACCATTTCAGTCGTATCTGACTCTTCGCGACCCCACTTAGGGTTTTCTTGGCAAAGATAGTGGAATA
Source organism: Phascolarctos cinereus (assembly GCF_003287225.1). NCBI lineage: Eukaryota > Metazoa > Chordata > Mammalia > Diprotodontia > Phascolarctidae > Phascolarctos > Phascolarctos cinereus. Next base: position 133,328,331 of record NW_027555625.1, on the reverse strand, counting down.
GTTTGCCATTGCCTTCTCCAACTCATTTTACAGAGAAGGAAACTGAGGTAAACAGGGTTAAGTGACTTGCCCAGGCTCACACAACTAGTAAATGTCTGAGGCCAGATTTGAGCTCAAAAAGGTGAGTCTTCCTGACTCAAGGCCTGTCACTCCATCCACTGCCTTGCCTAACTGCCTGAAACTAGAATGCAGATAAGTAAAATATGTATAGTTTCATCCCTAGACCCCTGTGTCCTTGTTAGACTGACCTCACAGGGCTATCAGTGACTCAGGGGACAAGGAAATGATGGGGCTTCAAAGGGAGAAGGGGACAATTTTTCAAAGTGAAAGGTTTTCAGGAGTAAAGATTTTTGCATGGATTGGTAAAAAATAGTTACTGGTCCCCAGAGCTTTTAGTACTAATCTATAGGAAATGCTAGAGTAAGGGGAAGCCAATCTGCAATGTTTCTTTTTTTCCCCACCCCATTCAACAGGACTTCTTGCTATATTTCTCTTAGTTAATTATGCTAGGATTAGTGTGACCTGCTAAGCTCTGGCATCTTCATTCTGCTTTCTGATCAGAAGAGGAACTGAAGCCATAATTCTAGGATCTTTCTTTTTCAATTTAGTGGAAGAACTGAGGGCATTGATTAGGAGGCCAGGCATTAACGTTGCTGCATTCCAGCTGAGAACTAATCAGTTTATGGTGCATGATACTTGGTCTATTGAATAAATATTTATTAAGTGCCTAATATGTGCAGAGCATAGGATAGAGGTCAGTGAGGAGAGGACTGAACTAAAAGTCAGTAAGACCTAGATTCAAGTCCTGACTATGACACCTATATACTGGAAGACTGTGGGCAAGTCACTCTACTTCTCAGAGATTTCAGATAATTCTCCAGAACCATCAGCTGTAAATGAGTTGTTAACATGCATTTGTGGAGACTACATAAGTCTTTCCTAACCCAATGAAATTGTAATTCAGAAACACCTCTCTCTCTGTCTCTCTCTCTTTCTCTTTCTCTCCATCTCTCATTGTCTCTCTCTGTCTCTTTCTTTGTCTCTCTGTCTGTCTTTGTCTATCTCTTTGTCTCTCTGTCTCTGTCTGTCTCTTTTTCTCTCATTTTTCTCTCAGTCTCCTAGTATTTATCTCTCTGTTTCTCAGTGTCTGTCTCTATCCCTCTCTGTCTCTGTTTTTGTCTGTTTCTCTTTGTCTCTGTCTGTCTCTCTGTGTCTCTCTTTGTCTATCTCTGTCTGTCTCTCTGTCTCTTTTTTTCTTTCTCTCTTTTTTCTCGCAGTGTCCTAGTATTCCTCATCTCTCTTTCTCAGTCTCTGTCTCTATCCCTCTCTGTCTCTGTTTTCATCTCTGTTTCTCTTTCTCTCTCTGCCACTCTCTCTGTGTCTCTCTGTTTCTCTTTGTCTCTCTATCTCTCTGTCTCTTTTTCTCTCGGTCTCCTAGTATTTCTCATCTCCCTGTTTTTCAGTCTCTGTCTCTATCCCTCTCTGTCTCTATTTTTGTCTCTGTTTCTCTTTTTCTCTCTGTTTCTCTCTGTCTCATGATCTTCAGATCATGAAGTCATAGATTTATAGGGGGAAGGAACCTCAGAGGTTATCTAGTCCAGACTTTTTATTTTCCCAGTGAAGAGGTTGAAGCCTGGAGAAGTTAAGTGATTAGACTAAGGTCACAGTACAGTAAGTGAATAAGGGTAGAATTTGACCACAGCTTTTCCTAATTCCAAATCTATCACTCTCTCTACTATATTATGTTTCCTTTCAAGGCACTTCCAGTCACAAAGAAGTATTTCACAGATTAGAATATGATTGTATAGCCTATATCAGATTGCTTATGATCTAAGGGAGAATGGAGGAAAGGTAAGGAGGGATAGAATTTGGAACTCAAAATTTAAATAAAAACAACGAATATTAAAAATTGTTTTTACATGCAATTGAAGGAAACAAAATATTATTAAAACAATTAGAATGTGGTTATATATCAAGGAAATTTGAGAGAGAGAGAGAGAGAGAGAGAGAGAGAGAGAGAGAGAGAGAGAGAGAGAGAGAGAGAGAGAGAGAGAGAGAGATGAGAGATCTGGAAAGAGGGGAATCCTATTGAGTTGAATAGAGTCAAGAAAGGCTTCTCTTGGAGGTCAGGGCACTTGAACTAGATATCAATAGATAGAAATGGCGAGGGTATGTGCTCCAGAGCCTGGGTTTGGCCAGCCTGTGTGAAGTGGGAGAAGGTAGACTGAAGTCTGGAAAGGTTAGTAGTACAGTTTGCAAAGCTACTAGAAAGTATAATATATAGTTATATATCAACTCTAGGGAACTAGCCATGAATGAATACACAACACTATGAAGGACTTCTTCCTAGCAGGAACAGATTTTATGCTTTTTCATGGAGCTGCAGCAAACATCACTAATGCCACAAGCAAATGGAATAAGGACTTCTAAGTGTAGCTCTCAGAACTGGGAAGATGGGGGTCTTCAGAAGAAGAGGGCACTTAAAAGCTTGAAGGAATAATTACTATTTCACTGCCAACTGTTGAGATCACTTAACTGAAAAGATAAGACTGGGGTGAAAGGCCCACTTATGAATTCTCTCTATTAATTATATCTTGATTGGTGTGAGCTGATAATCACTGATATTCTTAATTTTATCCTTAGTCAAGGGTGATATAGAACCCATAATACCTGGACCTTTTTGTATCAGACATGCTAAGCTCATTGATTAGGGATACCAGCTACTAACTGGTACACAGTGAACTTTGGGAACTCTCAAAAAATATAAGAGAAAGAGAGAAGGGAGGGGGAAGGAAGGAGGGAGGGAGGAAGAAGGAAGCGGAGAGGGAGGGAGAGGGGAAAAGAGGAGAAGAGAGAGAGAGAGAGAGAGAGAAATACTGTGTGTATGAAAGTGTGTGGCATGTGTGTACGTGTGCATGCATGTGTCTGTTTATGTATGTGTCCTTCCCAGGTTCTTTTCTAGTGAAATAGACTCATTCACAGGTAAGGAAAAAAACACATGAAACCTTTAAATTTGATAGCTATAGCTGCTCTAGCTTTAAGAATGTTTAATCATCTCAGTGACAGAAGAGGACACAGGTATGAAAGAATGTTGTGCTGACCAAATCGGAAAAAAAAAATCCTAAGAACAGATGAGTAGAATTGAAGTCATCTTATCCATCTCTTTGTCCCCAGGAAGGATTACCCTTAAACCATTCTAGACAGAGGAAAATCCATTTTATTTCAGTGCACCCCAGTTCATTAATAACCTTCACATTCTACACACCTATCTGAGAGCCAGGAAGCCTCAGAGGAATGGTGGAGCAGGGGAAAGAATGCCAGATCTGGAGTCAGAAATACTGGTGTCAGCAGTTGACACTGTCATTTAGTAGTTATGTGGCTATGGATAAATCACCTAGCCATTCTGAGCCTCAGTCTCCTTAACTGTAGAATAGAGATAATGCTGCTAATACTGCCTATCTCATAGGATTATTACAAGCATTATTTAAACTACAAAATGATGGATGAATGAATAAATGAATGGATAGATAGATAAATAGTCAATAAATTTTAATTAAGTGCCTATTACATTACAGGCACTATGCTAAGTGAATAGATAGATGGATAGATTTCCAATCAGTTGCCAAGTCTTGCCAATTCCTCCTCTGGAGCACCTCTAACTTCCATTCTATTCTTTCTTCTCCTAGTTCAGGTAATTAGGCATCTATGCAGCTAGGTGGCAGAGTCAATAAAGTACTGGAAGAGGAGTCAGAAAGATGTTAGTTCAAATCTGGCTTCAGGCATTACTAGATGTTTGACCCTAGGCAAATCACTTAACTGCTATGTGCTTCAGTTTCCACATCTGTAAAATGGGGATAATAATAACATCTCCCTCCTAGGGTTGCTATGAGTATAAAAATGAGACCCAGCTTTTAAATCACTTTACAAACCTTAATGCATTATCTAAACGTCAGCTCTCATTATCATTATCACCTCTTGACTGGACTGTTGCAATAGCCTCTTAATTGGTCACCATCTCACGTACCTCTGTCTCTTCCCTCCAGTCCATCCTCAACGTAACTGCACATATGGCTTTTTCCTTGTCCTCATCCTTTTTGATGTGGCTGATCACTTCCTCCTATATATGCTGTCCTCTCTGGGTTTTTATAACATTTCTCTGTGTTGCTTCTCCTCCTAGCTTCCAAAGATCTGTCCTAGGTGCTAATATGTATTGTCTTCCCCTACTGTACACACACACACACACACACACACACACACACACACACACACACACACACCTAAGTGCATATACACATATGCACTTACATATATATGTATATATTTAATTTTCCTCTACTTACAACTATCATAATTCAGGCCTACATTACCTCTTGCCTGAACTACTGATCTAGCCTTCGAAGTATTCTCCTCTGCCGTAAGATTCTACCCACTCCAAACCATTTTCCATACAGGCACTGAAATGTAGGTCTGACTATGCCACCCCTACTCCCTCACTGCCTTTTAATAGCTGGCATTTATGTAGAACTTTATAATTATTATCTCATTAAACCTTCATATTATTATTATTCTCATTTTACATACTTAAAAACTGAGGCAGACAGAGGTTAAGTGACTTGCCCAGAGTCACACAGCTAGTAAGTGTCTGAAGCTGGACTTCAGACCCAGGGTTCTATCTACTGTGCCATTTAGCTGTCTCTCTTCAATAAACCTCGGTGGCTCCCTATTACCTCGAGAATCAAGCAGGCAGTACCCTGGCATTTAAAATTCTTCACAATTCAGCTCTTCCCACTTTTGCAGTCACCTTGCCCATATTCTTCCTTCTACTTTAAATTGACTCACTTGTGTTTTCTCAATCAGGATATTCCAACTTCTCTCACAGTGCTTTTGCCCTGAATGTCTTCAATGCCTGGGATGCTCAAATCCTGACTTCTACAGGTCTTTCTAGATCTCTGTAACTTCCGGTGTCTTTCTTCTTAGATTGCCTTCCAGCTACTTTCCCTATCTGTGTTCTCTATACTAGTCATTCCCTTGCTGTCTCTTCCTTTACAATGTAAGCTCTTGGAAGGCAAGGTCTATTTTGGCCTTTCTTTGTACCTCTAGTGCTTAGAACAGTGTCTGGTGGTCAGTTAATATTTAATTAAGAAGTGTTCATTAATTTGACTTCTCAAGGTTATGCTCTTCTGGCATAGCCTTTGAGAGAAGCTATTCATTTCCATGGCAGCAAGGTAGCACAATGAATAGAGGCCCTGGCCTATTTAAATCTGGCCTCAGATACTCAGTAGCTGTGTGATCCTGGGCAAGTCACTTAACTCTGTCTCAGTTTCCTCGTCTGTAAAATGAGCTGGAGAAGGAAATGGCAAACCACTCCAGCATCTGTGCCAAGAAAATCCCAAATGAGGTCACAAAGAGTCAGACATGAGGGAAACAACTGAACCCCAACAACAGTGGGAAATAAGTATTAGAATTGGTATGCTTTGCCCAATATAGCAGGACGGTCAAAATGGTGTTGAATAAGTAAGTGAATGAATGAATGACCAGCAACATCCATTTCCATATCACATTGAAATATTAGGGAAATTTTATTATATATACGTATGAGACACTGTTGCCTAGTGGATATAGTGCATTGGCCTTAGAGTCAGCAAAATCTGGGTTCAAGTCCTAATCCATACTGGCTCTGTGAACCTGGACAAGTTACTTAATCTCCTCATGCTTCCAGACAATTCTCTAAGTATAAATCACAAAGGAGTTGTTGATCTATAATAATAGAGGGGATTTCCCCATCAGGAGTTTCCTGTCACAATAAAAGTACAGGTCCTGTCCCCCATATGCTCTTATTTTTAAATCATCGTCATCATTATTATTAATTTGGAAGGACCTGTGATTTCATAGGTCTGGGGAATTCCTGGTGTGGCAACTCCCTCCATCTGGGAAGATTGGGAATTCTTCTGTAGTTAATACTCCTAGAGAGTCACTTGGGAACCCTGAGAGCTTGAATGACTTGTCTACATTCATATTGCTTCTATATGTCAGAGATGGGACTTGAACCCAGTTCTTCCTGATACCAAGGTTGGATATCAGTGTTAATTCTTCTAGAAGTACGAATATCTGTCTATATTTGTTTGTTCAGTCATGTTCAACTTTCCATGACACCATTTGGGGTTTTCTTGGCAGAGATACTGGAATGTTTTGCCATTTCCTTCTCCAGCTCATTTTACAGATGAGGAACTGAGGTAGACAGAGTTAAGTGACTTGCCCAGGGTCACACAGCTAATAAATGTCTGAGGCTGGATGTGAACTTACATCTTCCTGACTCCAGACTTGGCACTATTCCATCTAGCTACCCCTATATCTATAAGTCTCTCTCTCTGTCTATATATATATATATATATATATATATATATATATACATATATATATTATATAATAATATATATATATATATATATATATGTGTGTGTGTGTGTGTGTATACACACACACACACACACACACACACACACACACACATTGTTTAATACACACACACACACTTAACCTTGAAGTGACCCAGGCAGCACTCTAAGCTGATTTATGTTACTAGAGGGAATTGCCCTCACTGATGAAACTTTAAGTCTCTTCCCCTACCCAAGGACATCTATATTTATATGCAAACATTTCTTTATCTAACTTAAAGCCTCTTTTTCCAGTTTTAGGTTCTCTTATTCTGTCTCCAGCAGACACAAAGAGCAACTGGCCATCACCCAAATGCCATAATCCTCTATGTACTTGAGGTGTTATGAAGTTATACTTTTGCTTCATATCTCTTGGCTACATAATTCCAAATCCTTTAACCTTTACTCAAAACCTTTTTTTTTCATTTAACCAACTCCACAATAGTCTTATTTGGCCTCTCTGTTGTTTCACAGAATAGCCTGAAAACAGATAAGCAGCTTTGGAAGAATATGGAGTTGTTGCAATTAAATGAAACTTACTATTACTTGCATGTATGTATTTCTAACATTAAATGTACCACTCTGACTCGTTCTTTTAAAATTCCCCTAAGAAAATGACAATAACTAACAAATCACATGTATATGGCAATTTTAGGTTTCCAAAACACTTTCTTCACAAGAATCCTGCTCAGGTATTATTTCCACTATTTAAGGGTGAAGAAGCTGAAGTCTTGGTTGCTGTTCATTCATTTCATGTCTGACTCTTTGTGACCCCATTTGGGGTTTTCTTGGCAAAAACACTGGAGTGGTTTGGTATTTCCTTCTCTAGCTCATTTTACAGGCGAGGGAACTGAGGTAAACAGGGTTAAGTGACTTGTCCAGGGTCACACAGCTAAGAGTATGAAGTTGGATTTGAACTCAGGTCTTCCTGACTCCAGGCATGGTACTCTATTCACTGTGCTCCCTACCTTCCTTTAATTGAAGTTCAGAGAGGTGAAATTACAGCCAAAGAGCTACAAACTCTCTCTGTTTGCCACTGCTCTCCCCTCTCTCAGGATTTTAAGGAGCAGGATAGTGTGTGGTTTGTTGTGGTTGTTATGGTTGATTTGCCTGTCTTTGTATCCTCAGGGCCTGACATGGTGTCTATCACATAATTAATAAATGCTTATTGCTGGACTAAATTGGCCATCAACAGGTCCCGAGGTTCCTAGAACGATGAAGTGGTGTTGAATCAACAGCTTGGGGAGAGGATATTGAGATGTAGATTCTAGTTGTGGCACTGCCAGTCACTCAATAAGAATTTATTAAGCACTTACTGTGTGTCAAGCGCTTTGCTAAGAAGTAGTGATATAAAGAAAGGGAAAAGACAGTTTCTGTTCTCAGGGAGTTCATAGTGTATTAGAGGAGACAATAACGAAAACAAATATGTACAAACAGATATACATACATACACACAGACATATATATATATACACGTCTGTCTGTATGTCTGCATGTATAGTACACAATACACACACAGGATAAACTACCAGACTGAGGAGGTCCTTCAGCTCTTTGAGAACCAGTTTCCTTATTTATGACCTGAGGAAGTTGGATGAGATAATTTAAGGACTATTTTAACTCTTAAGTCCCCTTTGTTCCTTGTTTTCTTTTCTTACTCTTAGACTTCTCACCGTCAGAAAGGCTGGAAGGCCAAGACAGAAAATGATAAAATGATGCCATTTGTAACTACAGGGTCCATAAGTATCTACCATAATTTTGTGTCCAAAGTGATTAAGGTTCCAGGTAATCATCTGATCCTTGAATACAATGCTTACCACCTTCTCTAAAACACTGATAAAAAAAAAAGTTTTATGGAATGCCTAGAACATTTCTTAGAAAAGATTGGATTGACCTGGTCTTGCATGGATTATTTACCTCGTAGTCAATCAGCCAATCTACTAAAGTAATGGTTTGAAAGAAGTTCAAAGGAATCCTAGAAAAGTAGGAAACCTACTACAAGTTGCTCAGGAACTGTTTGCTAAAAGGAGTATACAATTGAGTTTGCCCACCTCATTTGCTCTCATTTTTGCTTGCAGACTTTACCGCTTGGGGTAGGTGAAGACTTTCCCCAAAGGATAATTCTATGACTTGCTTCATGTACCTGCCTATAAGCTGTCATTACACAGGAAAGAGATAGGTGTACAATTATTTGGTCAATTGACTAGCTGCTTTGACCACTGTAGGTAATTATTCTGAATAATTCATATTCTGATGTAGATTTTCAAGGGCCAGAATTTTTCTCATCATTTCCTTATATTTATAAGAAAGCCTATATCACCTTCATTTGTCTTTGTAAAGTCAGCTTCTCCGTAATAATCCTTATATGGTCACTGTGAGCTCGCATGGTTTCCTCAAGAAGAGGTCAGAATCATAGTGACTAGATATATCTCTAATCTCTGAGAATTTGTAGACTGCTTAATGTGAATTATCTCATTTGAATCTCACAGGAACCTTGTAGATAAGTGACACAGGAAATGTTATTTTTTCAAGGCTGAAATTATTATATTTTAAAAATTTTAATTTATTTTTGTTACATTTTAGTTCCGATCTGTTTCCCTTTCCCTCCCCACCCTGAACTAGAGAAGGCCACCATTTGACATAGGACCTTTGTAGCTGATTTGAGTATTTGTAATACTCAGAATTACTTAGTCATTCATGATGATTCTTCAACCAATATTGCTGTTACTATATACTTGGTTCTGTGTGCTACTGGAATTATTAAACTCATTTTATAGATGAGCAAACCAAGGCTCAGAGAGATTAAATGACTTTTTTATGTACACTAAGTATCAGAGGCAGTACTCAGACTGAGGTCTCCCAGTCTCTTAAATTCAGCACCATATTACTCTACAACATCCGGCTTCTTTCATGCCAGATTAATCTCATTTCCTTCCCCTCCCCTCCCCCAGCAGGTTTCCTGGGCTCATAGATCAGGGAACTGTGGGAGGCATAGCATACCTAGATTTCCAGATGGCATATGATAAAGTCTCTTACATTGTCCTTGCAGATGAGATGAAAAGCTGTAGCCTGGAAATTGTGTAGTTCAACAAATTCAGAGCAGCTGAAATACCTAGACACAAAGAGAATGATAAAAAAAAAATTGATGTTGGCCTGGAGGGAAGTCTCTAGTATAGTGTCTCTAGGCTCTGTCTTTTTCCTTGTTCTGTTTGAGATTATTATTAATGACTTGGTTGAAGGCATAAAGGACATGCTTATCAAATTTTCAGATGACACACAACTGGGAAGGAGAATTGACATATGGGTTGAGAGAACCAAGATTCTGAAGCTCTTGACAAAGTGGAATATTGGCTTGAATCAAACAGGATGAAATTTAATGGGAAGAGGGCAGCTAGATGGCACAGTGGATATAGCACCAGCCCTGGAATCAGGAGGACTTGAGTTCAAAACCAGCCTCAGACACTTACTACTGTGTGATCCTGGGCAAGTCACTTAACCTTGATTGCCTCCAAAAAAAAGAAAGAAAGAAAGAAATTTAATGAGAAGAAATGTAAAGAGAGGTATGGTCAGATAGCATTTTGTTCTATAAGGATCTGAGGGATTTTGTGGACTTCAGACTGAACACTGATATGCAACCAAGTGATCTATTACAATCTTCGACTGTATTAAGAGGACAGTTTCTAGGATTAGGGAAGAAATAGTGCTATTGTGTTGCCTTCATTAGACCATATGTTGAGAATTATTTTAAGTTCTAGGTACCTCATTTTAGGAAGGGTGATAATAAACTGGAGAAAATCCAAAGGAGGACAAGCGGCATAATTTATAGAGCATGCTATTTGAGGATTGATTGAAATAACTGGTGATCTCTGGCCTGGAGAAGAGAAAATTTTATTTGAAGGTCTAGCATATGTAAGTGGGATTAAACTTGTCCTTTTTGCTTGTAGAATGCAGAAGAACTAGTAAGAGTGGCTTGAAGTTACAAAGAGCAGATTTGGGTTTAACTTGGGAGTTGGAGAGAAGAGATGATTTTCAAGCAATGAGAGCTGTCCAAAAGTGCAAGAAACTTGGTGGTAGTGAGGGAAGATTGGAGGTCTTTGAGGAAAGCTGCATGATTATTTGTTGAGGAGGAGGTTCTTGTTTATGTACAGATTGGACTAGATGTCTTCTGATGTTTCTTCCTTCTCCATGATTCTGGAGGTCTGGTGCCATGATTACTGACTTAAGTATTGGAAGGAATTCAAAGAGAGTCTTGGCACATTTTACTTGGCCCTGGAGGGTAGAACTAGTGGTAATAGGTGGAAGCTATAGGGAAGTATATTTCAACTAAAAATGAACAATTTGAGTTGCTCAAAAATGAATTGAGCAACTTTGGGAGGTTTTCAAGATAGTCTAGATGGGCTATTATATGAGGGATTCCTGCTGAAATAACAGTTGGATGTGAAATAGTCCAAGATTACTTTCAGCTTTCTAATCAATTTCATTCAACAAGCATTTATTAAATACCTACTGTGCTAGATAGGTGCTAAGACCATAAAGAAAAGTAAAATATAACCTCAAAGAACTTAGATTCTATTAGATTTGAGATTCTATGACTGTTTTAAGGAGGAAGGATTTCCATAAGTCTTTGAGATGACAAGATCCTTGTGCAATTAACATTGATATAATGGAGCACCACTTTTTGGTGAGATGTTGAAGGCAAGATCCAGAGTTATTGGAGCAAACACAAATTAAATACATGAACCCTCACTATGACATTCACTCAAATGCATGCAAGCCACTAGAATCATTACTCTGAGATCAAAGATGAAGAGGTAGAGAAGACCATCTAGTCAGCCTCAATATTTTATGGTCAGGTAGGTGGTGCAGTGGATAAAGATCAAGACCTGGAGTCAGGAAGACTCATCTGCCTGAGTTCAAATATGGCCTCAGACACTTACTAGCTGAGTGGTCCTGGGCAAGTCACTTAACTCTGTTTGCCTCAGTTTCCTCATCTGTCAGATGAGCTGGAAAAGGAAATGGCAAACCACTCCAGTATCTTTGCCAAGAAAAAATAGGGTCATGAAGAGTCAACATGAACATGAAAAATGACTTAACAGCAACCATATTTTATAGATGAGAAAACTAGGGCCTAGAGGTATTAAGTGACTTGTCTGAGGTCTCAGAGGTAGTAAGTGACAGAGGTCAGATTTGAACCCAATTCTGTAGGCTCTAAAGTCAGTATTCTCTCTGCTATACCATCTTGCCTCTCACAAATAAATAGCAACAGCACAAATTATACTGTAATAGGCACAGACGTGGTGTGAACAAAATGCTGGGAGGGATTTAAGGAAGTGGAGATCAACTCAGTAGAAAATATGACTTTTCAAATATTAATTCAACAGATCTATTCAAGAGTAGAAACATAGCTAATGCCCAAATATACAGCCCTAATTTTGTACTCAGAAGAGTTGGGTTCAAGGCCAGGCTTTTCCACTTATAGCTCTCTGGCAAGTCATTTAACTGCTTGGAGCCTCAATTTCCTTATCTGTGAAATGGGGATTATAATAAACACCTACCCTGTCTATGTATCAAGGTCAATCTATAAACATTTATTGAGAACTGGAGATACAAAGAAAGGCAAAAGACAATCCCTGCTGTCAAAGAGCTCCCAGTTTAATGGGAATGAAAATGTGTAACCATCTATGTGCAAAAAAGACATATATATATATGTGTGTGTGTGTGTGTGTGTGTGTGTGTGTGTGTGTGTGTATGTATATATACAAATTATGCACAACATACATATATACATACACATATATATGTGTGTGTGTATATATATATGTGTGTGTAAACACACATGCAGGATATTTCAGTATTGTTATCTTGGCAGCTAGAAGCTAAGTAATGTTGTGAATAGAGTTCTGGGCCTGGAGGCAGGAAGATTTGAGTTCAAACTCACCCTGAGACACTTACTAGCTGTGTCACCCTGGACAAGTCACTTAATCTCTGTTTGCCTCAGTCTTTTCAGTTGTAAAATGTAGTTAATAATAGAACCTACTTCACAGAATTGTTTTGAGGGTAAAACAAGATAATATTTGTAAAGTGCTTTGCATGGTGACTGGCACAAAATAGGCATTTAATAAATGCTTATTCCTTTCCCTCCCCCATTTCCTCTGTGAGGATCCAGTGAAATATCTGCAAAACACTAGGTAAACTGTTAAGCTCTCTAAACCCAGGGGCCATTATTCTGATGATGATTATTCTTGTGGACACCTACTTACATAATCATTTCAATCTCTCCTCCCTCCAAAGTTTATCATTTGTGAGTTCATTGCATTATGTAACCTAACAAGGAAGTAAAATAGAAGACAGCCAAGCCTTGGTTTCTCTGCCCGCACTAGATTCCCATGAGCATTTAGACCTCGACTCCCTCATATCTTCAGGTTTTAGAAGTCAGAGAATTCTCTTCAATTCTGTTTCCATGTCACAGTGGAAACTTGAAAAGGGATATCTCTTTCATTTTCCCAGTCTTTTGGAAAGTTTTATTCAATACTGATCTTCAAAGATTTTGTTTCTATGGATGCTAGACATATTTCAGACATTTAGACACTAATCAGTGAGTGAAACAAAGGATGATTATTCTTTATTAACAAAAAGCAATGCCCTATGGATTCTACTTTAATAAGACTGATAATCTATGGATATGGCATGGGTGAAAAGGCAATTTCCATTAATAGTCTGATTATACTTAGAATGTTAGTACCAAAATGGAACAGGAGTGATGCCATGGTGATCTCACTCTCTGTTTACTCTTGCCATGTGTTCAATGTCACATATTTTAAAATATCAAATACGTGATGTTGCTCTTATAAATGGCATTTGTTGTTTTCCTTCTCGTTTTTGTTGTTGTGAAATGTCATCTTTTTTAAAAAAATAAGAGCAGGATTGTAGGATTTAGAGCTGAAAGAGATCTTAAGAGTCCAGCCAGTCCAATACAAGTTCTACAGAGGAAAAAGATGAGGGCCCAAGAGGTTAAAGGACTTGGCGCCAGAGGTCATGCAGGTATTAATTATTAGAGCTGGAACTCAAGCCTGCTCCTCCTTTGGTTCCAAATCCAGTATTCTTTCTACCACACCGAGCCAATTCAATTTGTTATTGAACACTTATTAAGCACCTGCAAAATATTCAAGGCACTATAATAGGGATGGGAATACAAAACAAAACAAAACAAAACTTTTCCCTCCAAGGACTTTATGGTCTATTATAAGGAAGCGGAATATAAAAATGGGTAACTATGCATAAGTAATATGAGGAAGCATTAGAAAGATTTCATGTGGCCTCATAGGACAAATCTGGGAACAGTTGCTGAAAATTGAAGAAAGGTGTAGTTCTGCTCAAAATAAGGAAATTCTTCCTGATAATTAGAGCTGTCCAAAAAATGAAATGAGTAACTATTGAACTTGCTTCTCACTGTATGTTTTCAAGCATAGTCCAGATGGAATATAGCAATTGGAGTTAAAGCATTCTGAGGCTCCTTCCAGGACCCAGTTAAATACAAGAAGGCTTTATTAAGCTACTACAAGAAGGGATGAAGTAAAGGTTTTCTGTAGGAGCTAGCATCTTCACTGAGCTAAGCATTGTTAACAAAAGACCCCCAGGCTCATTAAGGCACCTGAAATGAAACAGAGTCCAATAGGCCAATTAAAAGCATTTATTGTCTAAGAAGAAGTTGTTAGGGAGAGGAGAGGGAGAGAGTTCTCAGCTGCTCAAAGGGAAATGGAAAAGGGGTGAGATATATTGTTTCTAGAGGCTTTCAAGCAGGGATTGGGCTTAAAGGTCAAGGGATGTCTATCGACACAATAGGCCGGTATGTTTAGAAAATCTCAAACAAGGTCTTGAGTCTGTAGCTTCTGTCCAAGGTTGCCCTTGAGCTGAACAAGTCTTGTTCTGTGGTTTCTGGCACCTCAGGTATCTCCAGATTTGGCTAGAGTTCTCTCACAAAGGATCACTGGTATGTCAAGCGTCTCTGAGCCTCAGAAACCCTTCTGACTGGCTGGCTGTTGTGTTACTCCAGTGTCCTTTTCCCGAGTGAAGAAAGGAAGTTCTAACATATAGTCATTTACAGGGCCCATGTTCGCAGTATTTTAAGAGGAAAGGGTAGGAGGGAGACATTGTAGAGATTTTAGTAGTCATAAGATTAAGATGTAAAGCTGGAAATGATCTGAGATAATCTTATCCAAGCTTGTCTTTTCACAGTTAAGGAAACTAAGGTGAAGTCTCTTTCTTGAGATCACACAGGTAGGAATTGGTAGAGCCTAGATTCAAACCCAGGTCCTTTGACTCCAAATTTATGACCTTTCCAGGGTACCACACTGATTCCTGTCTCTAAGCACATTTTAGGGAAGGGAGAATATTCCTGGTATTTTTTTTTTCATCTTTTCTTTACAGGGAATGCTAGCAAGGAGCAGAGAGTGGAGCACAATGAAGGCGCCCAGCTTGAAGAACTACGGGGTAAGGCTTCAAGATCTATGAGCCAGTGCTTCCTTACTGCTAGGCAGCCTTCACTATAGATTCTACAGCATTGACTCCCAAACTCTTATGGTTGATGATACTGCTTCCTCCTGCTTGGTCACACAATGTCAATGGACATTTTGTCCTCAAGGAGTTAAGGCTTACCAGATGGTAAATCCATCCAGTTACATAGTTATTAAATGATGCAGTGTGGTCCACTCAGTTTCTAGGACAAGTAGTCAATAAGGATTTATTAAGCACGTACTATGTGTCAGGGACCGTGTTGGGCACAGGGAATACAAAAAAAGGCAAAAGACAGTCTTTGCCCTCAAGCACCTTACAATGTAATGGGGGAGAGAGAATAAAAATAACTATATGCCAACAGGGATTCTTAGGAAATAGTCAACAGAGGAGAGGCACTAGGATGGGGGAATGGGTAAGCAAGGCTTCCTATAGAAGGAGCAATTTTAGCTGGGACAGAAGTGACGAGTGTCCTGATACCTCAGGCAGGGTATCTTTATAGGGAAGCAGGTTTCTTGGTATTTCCAAGATGATGTGCTTGGATTCAGTCT
Source organism: Phascolarctos cinereus (assembly GCF_003287225.1). Lineage (NCBI taxonomy): Eukaryota > Metazoa > Chordata > Mammalia > Diprotodontia > Phascolarctidae > Phascolarctos > Phascolarctos cinereus. The sequence continues at coordinate 133,312,835 of NW_027555625.1, read as the reverse complement.
CATGAATCATGGGAAGGAACGTGCCAGCTGAGCTAGTCACTTGTGAGTCACTTACTGAATCACCCAGCAGTACCATGCAAAGAAAGGTTTGAGTAGATGTCACCCCAACCACCTCGTTACCTTGTCATTTTCCTGCTAATGTTTGTCTGAGTAGTGGGCACAAGGCACAGAAAGCATGATTGTGGCCAGTCTCAAATAATTAGTAAGTTTCAGAGGCAAACCTAAGTTTGCTGTCTTGAGTCCAGGACTTCATCTCTAATTCTAAATTATAGAGGGGGTAAAAAAAGCAACCCATTGCTTTAGCTTTCACGTTTGGAAAGAACTTTCCTGATAGTAATAATAGCAAATAATAGTTTGGATTTATGTAGGTCTTAAAGTTTTATGACACACTTTACAAATATTATCTTCTGTTATCTTTACAACAACCCTGGGAGGTAGGTGCTATTATTATCCCCATTTTATAGATGAAGAAACTGAGGCCAATGGAGATCAATGACTTGCCTAAGGGTCACACAGTCAAGAAGTGTTGGAGTCCAGATTTGAACTTAGATCTCCGTAACTCTATTTCCAGAATATGGGTAGCTCAAATATTATAAGCACCAAGTCAAATCAAGTCAACAAGCATTTATTAAGTACTTAAAGTGTACCAGGTACTGTGCCAAGCACTGGGGAGACAAAGAGAGGTGGAAATAGCCTTCAGGAGTACATAGTCTAATGGGGGGAGGGGACAACATCCCAAAAACCCATCACTATTTTACAGATGAGGAAATTAGTTCTCAAAAAAGATACAATGACATGGCCAAGGTCACACTGCCAGTAAATAACAGAGCTAAGATTTAAACCCATGTTTTTGTTTTTTTTAATTCCAAGAACAATAATCTTATTATATATTTAGCAGAGATTGCTGGAGCTGGAAGGAAATAAAGAGATGAGGTGGAAAGAGACCTAGGTTCCAACACAGGTTCAGTCACTATCTGTGTGACCTTGGGCAAGTCTTTCATCCAATTTGGGCTTCAATTTCTCATCTGTAAAATAAGAGTATTGGATTAGATGACTCTGAAGGCTTCTTCCAGTCCTAAAATCTATAAATTTATAGTCCAAAACCTTATTTTATAACTGAGGCAACAAGCCTCAGAGAGGGGAAGAGATTTGCCCAAAATTCAGCCAGTTGGTTGTAGAGACAAGAATTAAATCCAGGTCACCTGGCTCTTAATGCTGTGTTCTTTTCATATGAGACCTTGTGTTTAAAACTCATCCACAGGACATTACAGTTAGATGTTCATCATGCAAATATTTGATCCTCAATTTTAAGTCTTTGCAAAACAAAAAAATTTTAGGGTATAATGTAAAAGGGCCAGAAAGACCCAATCAATCCACCATTAGACTATCTATCCTAGGGGTGGGGAACCTGCAGCCTCCAGGCCACATGTGGCCTTCTAGGTCCTTGGGTGTGGCCTTTTGACTCAGTTCAAGTTTTACTGAACAAATCCTTTTATTAAGGGGATTTGTTTTGTGAAGTTTGGATTCAGTCAAAGGGCCACACCCGAGGACCTAGAGGGCCACATGTGGTCTGGAGGCTGCAGGTTCCCTACCCCTGAGACTATCTACAAGATAGTTTTCAGGGAAGAACCAAAACAATAATATTTAAAAAGTTTTTATATGGCATTCAGGGTGAGGAGAAAATTACCATATATTTGTACATGTTACTTAATACCAAGACAATGAAAATTAGAAACATGCAAAGGTGATTTCTGACAATGGAACTAAACTAATCAAATATTACCTTTCTCCAGTGTACAATAAATTCTTCTCTCATCCCTATATGTGTTCATTCATTCATTCATTAATTCAATAAGCTTTCATTAATCAACCACTATCTGATAGTCAACATGGTAGGTGCTAAGTATACAAAGAGAAAAAAGAAATAGTCTCTGCCCTTTGTTGAAAGAGGGGATGGAGAATTTTTAGAAGCAGATGGACAAGTAAGTGAGGGGATCAAGATAGGCCTTGTTTAGGAAGTGACACTTAATTGCAAGCCTTGAAGGAACCTAGGGATCCTGTAAGGTGGAGGTGAAAAGGCCTTGCATTCCGGACTGCAATGGGCTAGAGACCAGAGATGGAATGCCTTAGAAAGGGAACAAGGCACAGGCCAGTTTGGCTGGAACAATGAGTAAAGGCGAGTGATATGCAGTAATTCTGGAAGGGTCGGCCAGAGTTAGATTACGAAGAGCTTTAAATGTTAAACGGAAGGACTTATTCATCCCAGAGACAAGAAAGAGGAAGCTACTGGAGCTTCCTGAGCAAAGAACCTTCTTGTACCAAAGTTTTTCTGACTCCATATGCAGTGAACAGACCAACAAATGGGTACATGGATGGATGAATATATAAAAGAACAGATGTTTGTGCTGTATTTAACTCATCTGACCCTCACAACCTTGGGCTTCTCACATTTGTCCAATTCCCTTTCTTTCATCATACACTGTCTTTCTCTGTCCCTTAATCCTTGGTCAGCATCTGATGGGTTTACATGCAAGAACATACACTAAAGGAAACCTGAATCTGGATTTTCGTGGGAGAGGAAACAGTAACAAAATACTTAGAAGAAAAATGAAATGTTGAGCAGAATTAATTAAGTGAAGCTCAGAATGTTATAATAATAAATGACATAGTATTTTAAAATTTACAATGCTTTCTTCATAAAAGCCCTGGATTTAGATTATAAAAATATTATCCTCATTTTATAGGTGAAAAAGCTAAGGTCAAGGAAAAGTAAATGATTTACTCAAAGTCACATGACCAAAAAATGGCAGTGGTGACTTGAACACAGATCCTCTGATCTAAATAAAGTACCCTGCCACTGCATCATCTTGCCTGTGTTATAATTCATAAGGCAAGGCATGCTTTTTTTTAAAAAAATGAATTAGGTACTATCGCCTCATTTGATAAACGGTGAATTTTGTATCATTCCTGGTAGTATATGATTTTTTTTTTTTGCTTTTTGGTGAGGCAGTTGGGTTTAAGTGACTTGCCCAGGGTCACATAGCTAGTAAGTGTCAAATGTCTAAGGCTGGACTTGAACTCAGGTCCTCCTGATTCCAAGGCCAGAGTTCTATCCACTGGGCCACCTAGCTGCGGTAGTATATGATAAGAAGATTGTTGTTCAGTTGTTTCGATTGTGTCTGACTCTCTATGACCCCATTTGGGGTTTTCTTGACAAATATTAGAGTGGTTTGCCATTTCCTTCTCCAGCTCATTTTGCAGATGAGGAAACTGAGGCAAACCAGATTAAGTGACTTGCCCAGGTTCACATAGCCACTAAGTGTCTCAGGCCAGATTTGAACCCAAGATGATGAGTCTTCCTGACTTTAGGCCCTGCACTTTATCCACTGTGCCACCTAGCTTCCTTGCTATATAGAAGGCATCAATTGATAAAATCAATTTATTTCATCTAAAAGATGATATTAAAGAAGATGACTGGGGTTGGGGGAAGAGGTGTAGCCAATGGTTAGTCTGTGACCCAAGGGGTCACTTCAGATCAAAGGTCTGATCCTCAGTTCAGTTGGCTCAGAAATATCACCCCTTCCATTCACCCAGAGGTACACAGGCTCAGTCATACAAATCCATGCTACCTAAACCAAAAAAAAAATGAATTGTAAAGTGGACTATCAATTTATTAGCATAAAATTCGAATTTCCTCAAGCCTTTGCATGGGACTGTTCTATCCTAGAAATAGGTCTACTCCAGAAACCAAATTGTAAAAGAGAAGATTGGTTGGTGATCAGAGAAGCAGAGCAAAATACATTTTTAAAGGGATATTTTAGTCATGCTCCTGAAAGTGGATGGATTTCCCTTCTGTAATCTAGGGATATCATTTCTTGGAATGGCCTGCTACTGCAGCTTCCTAATGACCTATCTTTATGTTGCTTCTTATTAACTTCAGTTTTAGAAGGTAATACGTTCTGACCTTGTCTCTAAATTCCAGTGTATCCTGTTTGAAAGGTTGTGCACATGTGTATGCATGCCAATCTAGCGAAAAGTAAATTGATACTTCAAAACCACCAGTTCTTCAGATTGTGAACTTTGGATCTTTTCCCCATCATAGCACCCCCCCCATAATGTATTTTCCACGAATTATTATCAGTTATGCCTATTTGAATCTACTTATTTTTTACACCTCAATGAGATGTATAAGCTTTGTAATAGTAAGAGATCACATGTTTATAAAACCTTCAGGTTCACATGGCAATTTACATGCTTTATCTTCATTTAAAACTTACAACACTTCTGTGAAGTAGAGATATTCTTATCCCCATTTTACAGATGAGCAAACTGAGACAGAGAGATTAAGTGGTTAAATAGTTAGCAGGTGACAGATTTAGGATTGGAAACCAAGGATCTGCCTCCTGACTCCAACTTCCATAGTTAGTCCATTGAAGCTCTCAGGGTATGATCTAGGGAAATTTTGTAGCCCCTTAGAGCCTTTCAGCAGGACCATGAAGTCAAAAGTATTTTCTTAATAATATCAACTGTTTTCATATCTATTAGAGTAAGTATTAGAAAATAAAACCCCACATTAAAGAGCTCTTTGGGGAGGTTCTCAATATTTTTTTAAGATTCTAAAAACTAAGATCAAAAGTTTGAGAACCACCGCCCTAGACCATGTTTCCTCTATGAGGTCAGAGGATTTTGTAAACTCCATGAGGATATTAAATACAGCAAGTATTTAATAAGTATTTATTGAATGAATCAATGAACAAATGAATGGTAGGTTGCATTTTGCTGGTATCACCTTCAAGATCCTAGTAGCATAGTCCCCAAGGACCAGACCACCATAAAACATCAAAGTAAACTTTTGATAAATATTTTTATTATTAACAGTAACCCTTCTGAACCATGATATTACAACAGTAGTTTTCTGCATTCCAAGATGAAAATACTTTACTAAAAAGCCTTTAAGAAAAAAAATGAAGCAATAAAGTTGTTTTCTCAAGTGCATCTCACATACATTGTTTTGGTCCCAAAACTTCTGATCCGAAGGAATCTCTGGAAGGAAGGCAGAAAAAAAATTCTGAGTTTACTCCCATCATACCAAAAGATGTCTTCTAAGAAAATGTCATTTGCTAAATAATTACTTCTGTGTCAGGCATTTTATCTAAAAGAGAAAGACCTAATTAAAAGTAATTTGTAAGCTAGGTGTGCTGATTAAGTGTTAATTGTGCTCTGGAATATAACAGTATTACCCCAGTTCTCAGTCTCTCTTTTAAGCAAACCCATTTTTTATTGTTTTGGCAGCTGCATTCCAACATTGCAGAAACACACTGAGAGGAGCAAGCAGCAGCTATGTTGCAGTATGACTAAATAGATCATGTGAGAATTTGCTTTTTGTCCTCAAGACATTTTGGATCTGAATAATTTTTTTTTTCAAAAGGAAAATCAAATCCTGTTCAGAATATGACAAATATTCAGGAGATGGGGAACAGAAGCAAAAGGTCCTGTTTGGGTGACCACTATTATTCCAAAGCCTTTGGAGAGGCAGCCTAACATGGGGAAACAAGCACTGAACTATGAGTCAGGAGACTTGGGTTCAGCTCCCAGCTCCTCCCCTCGTTAGACCCTAGGAAAGTCTATGAACTGCTGTGGATGACCTCAAAGGCTTCTTCCAGCTCAAATATTCTGTAACTTCATGATTTTAAAAGAATCCTGAGAAATGGCCTTGGCAGTCTTTGTTCTTGACTTTCCCTTTAAATTCATATTCTCTGCATCTAGACCAGATTGTAAGCACGCAGACTGACAATACTTTAGATCAATAACAGAAACTGTCCATATCTTGAAATGCTGTGGCTTGTGATAAATTTCTTATCAATTTAGAAAAGAAATATCTACTCCTGCATACTCTGGCAATCCCTGCAAATTTTCTTCTCCCTGCCTCCCCTACCCACAAAACAAAACAAAACAAAAATTTACTTGAAGCATCAACTAGAAAAGTAATTTTTAAAGTAGTCAATCTCTCTCTCTCTCTCTCTCTCTCTCTCTCTCTCTCTCTCTCTCTCTCTCTCTCTCTCTTTCTCTCTCTCTCTTCCTTTCTCTTTCCTTTCTGCCTCTCTTCTCCTTTCATCTCATCTTCCCTTTCCTCCTTCCTCCTCTTCTTCCTTCTCTTTCTCTCTCTGTGTTTCTCTCTGTGTCTCTGTGTTTGTCTCTGTCTCTGTCTCTCTCTTTGTCACACACACACACGTACACACATACACACACAGAATAAAATCGTTATAACTTCTTTTCCATGACTTAGAACCATAGAATCACAAAATGTTAGATCTGGAAGGGATTTTAGAATATCAAACAAAATAGAATGCTGGAATTGGAAGGAAACCTAGAATATAGACATAGAATGTTGTACCTAGAAAGAACCTCAGTAAGTAAAACACACACTGACAGCTCAAAATGACTTTAGACTGGGGCAGCTAGGTGGCACAGTGGATAGAACTCTGGCTTTGGAGTTAGGAGGATCTGAGTTCAAATCTGGCCTCAGACACATAACACTTACTAGCTATGGGATCCTGGGCAAGTCACTTAACCCCATTGCCTAAGAAAAACAAACAAAACAAATCATTTTAGACCAAAGGTTCTTAACATAGGGTCTGTGTATCCTTGGATATATTTCAGGGATTCTATGAACTTGGATAGAAAAGTATACAACTTTTTAATTTCAATATAATTACTTTCTTTTGCAATCCTATGTATTTTATTTTATACAACTAAAAACATAATTCTGAGATGGGGTCCATAAGCATCACCAGTCTGCCAGAGAGAGGCATGACACAAACACTAAGAACCTCTGCCTTAGAATATAGATACATATTTGAACTGCATTTTTTGGGGGGGGAGGAGGATATAGAGAATTCACAGGTAAAGAAACTTCCTCTACCATTGCAAGTCAGCAGCTTCCCTTGCATTTTATAGTCTCAGAGAGTTGCTTAGAGCAATAAGGAGTAAATAGCCAGCCAAAGCTCACATAGCCAGTATGTCTCAAAGGCAGAACTTGAACCCAGGCCTCTGTGGCTCCAAAGCCAGATCTGCATCCACGGTGCCAAGATGCCTTTCATAGAACATAGAAATCAATTCAAATCAACAATTATATAGTTAGTAAATGTCAAGGTTGAAAAGGAATTTAGGACGTAAAACAAAAAGAGTTAGAAGAAACAATATAACCCAGGCAGTTTGCCGTGGTGGAAAGTACATTGGACCTGGATTTTGGGGAGAATTGGATTCATACACCACCTCTGACTGTGGATGACCACTGGGCAAGTCACTTAATCTAAGCTTCAACTGTCTCATCTATAAAATGGAGATAAGTTAGTATATCATGGGCATCTTCCTAAACATACCTCGTACCCAATGTTCCTCAAACATCATTCTATCCTAGCTTTCCAGGGTTGTAACTAGTGTAGAAGAAACCTGAATTTATCTAAGTACTTCATTGGGAACCCTTACCTCAGGCTAATGCCATGAAGATAAAGCTTGCTGTATGAAAGTCATTACATGTACTCCACCTTTTCCTAAGAAGACAGGACCTTCTATTCAGTAAGACATCCATCACTCTTCCCATTCCTGGCATCATTTTAGGCACCATTTTCCCTTCCCTCTTCCCCAAATGTGACTCAAATATCAGACAACAAGTTGCTAACATAATTAATTAGTGTAATTAATTAATATAATTTGCATTCATTTGGCATGGCCTGGTCTGAATGTCAGTAGCTGGAGGGGCTCCTCGGTCATCCTGGTAACAGCTCCAAGGTGCTTGCTTATCAGTGTCCCCTGCAGTAGGCTTACAGAGGCAAAACTGATTGTAGTTCTCCTTGTCATATCTACATCCCAGGGTGTTAATAAGGGTCAAGTAACATAATGTATAGATCACTTTGCAAACCTTAAAGCTCTATGTAAATGGCACCTATTATTATTTTCTTGACATATATATTATCATTATTATTCATATCAGTACCATTGATGGAGCTAGTTGGAGGGAGAAGCAGAGTTGGGAGACAGGAAGACTCGAGTGTGAATCCTGCCTCAGATACTTGCTAGCTGTGTGACCTTAGACAAGTCACTTAATCTTTATTTGCCTCAGTTTCATCATCTGTAAAATTGGGATAATAATAGCACCTGCTTCCAGGGTTGTTGTGAGGACAAAACGAGGTAATGTTTGTAAAGCACTTTACTAACCTTAAAGCACTATGTAAATACCATCATTATTGTTGTTGTTACTATTATTATTATTAAACTGGAAAGGCCTTTAGAGCATAGAACATAGAATAAGAACTAGAGGTGATCTTATGATTGTAAGGGCAGCAAGGGGCCTTAGAAAAGAGTCCATTAGAGGGAAATGGACCTTATAGATCATCTATTTCAGATCCATTTTGCAGAGAAGAAAACTGAGGCTCTGGTTGGGGAAGCAAATTGCCCCCAGTTATAGCACTACTAAGAAATCTGTCCTCATTTTTAAAGGATTTATTGAAGTCTCAGTTTTATCTCTAATATATTTAGGCTGTAGCAGGTAGCGATGTCTGAAATGAGACAGCAGGGCTCATTCACTAGTGCTTCACTTTCTCATTTTGTGTATTTCAAATAAAAATGAATTTTCACTTCAATGTTGATTTTGAAATAAATCTTTTTTTCAGAGTTTAGCAAAGGACATTGCATCTTTCCTCCAGGGGGTGGCTTGTTCCTTAGATTGTCAGGTCTTTGCATAACTCTATGAAAACTCAGCTATGAATAAATTATGAGGCCTTGGTAGCTGCTCAACTTCATTAAAGATGGGTTGGCAAAGACAATTGATGGATTAGTCTTAAGGAATTACAATGACAGTGTGCTCTCCATGGTCTCTGTCTCACTTGATGAAAACATAACTAAGGTTACTAGCCAGTAGGCCATTTCTACCTTTTTTGTGAATTCTTTATAATCGTAATAGTATCATTTTGTTAAGTCTGAAGGTCAATCTTAAGTTGTTCCATTTTCTACTGAGCAGCATTCTTATACAGGAAGGAAGAAGGAAGCTAGCAAGCAAACACTAAGTGCCTACTATGTGCCAGGCACTTTGCAAATAGTATCTCATCTGATCCTCATGATAACGCTGAGAGGTAGGTGCTATTATTATTCCCATTTTACAAGTTGAAGCACCTCAGGCAAACAGATGAAGTGACTTGCCCAGCATCACACAACTGGATTTGAACTCAGATCTTTCTGAATCCAGGTCCACCACTCGATTCACAGCATCACCTTGCTGCCTGATGTACTGGAAAGAACACTGAAACATAGTGTTCACTGTTATTATCTGGCCTTAGTTAAGGAAGATATTCTTTCTGGACTAGTCAGTTTCTTTTTTTTCTGTAAAATAATGGGCTTGTACTAGTTACCCTTTTTCCTGTTAAAAGCTCCTTCAGCAGTGTGGTGAAGCCTATGGACCCCTTTTCAAATATTTTGAAGCATTCTTAAATAAAGAAATGCTAAATTTCAGCTAGAGATTAGTAAAAGGAAAGATGTAGCTTCCTCCTCTTCCAAGTTCATGGACCCCCTGAAATCTACCAACAGATTCTTGGGGGTAGGGAGTCTGTGGACTCCAGATTTTGAATCTCTAGACTAGATGATTTCTAAGGTACCTTCTAGACCTAAGAATACAATCCTATGGATATTTTAGTTCCACAATATACCCTTGGGCAACTCTGTGGAGCATTCCGATCCTCAGTCTCCCAGCCATAAACTAGAGATATGAATACACTCTTTACCTCGCTGAGTTTACTGAAAATCAAGTGAGATCATGTACAGAAGTGACTATTAAGGGCTATATAAATATGAGCTATTATTATTGTGCATGACATTATTTTAATTAAGTACCTGTGCTTAATATTCAACTCTCAAGTTGCTATATTTGATTCTTGAGCTTTGTGACTAATGTGGGGGTATCTTTCAACTTCAGGTGTTGGGAAGAAAATGTAGGCAATCATGGCTTAATTATAGTCTTTATTTCTGAATGTTTTCTCTTGCAGAAACCCCCTTGAGTCCACTCAAGCCGCCCCACTCGGCCAGCACCCCAGGGGTGGCCATGTCTTCACCACATCGTCGAAGAGATTCAGACAGATACTGTCAGCTCTGTGCAGCCTGGTTCAATAACCCTCTGATGGCCCAGCAGCATTACGAAGGCAAAAAACACAAAAAGAATGCTGCCCGGGTGGACTTGTTAGAACAACTAGGGAAGACGCTGGATCTGGGGGAGTTGAGAGGTAAGGGGAATGAATTACTCAGGAGGAGAAGGTGGGGGCTCTAAGACAATGGGGATTATCTAGTTCTGGTGTTTCCTGTTCTGTGCCTTCTCCATCCTCAGACACTGAGTGGAAAATACCAGGGTCCTAGCCACCAGGTATATTGGGGCAGGAATGGTCACTGACATTCCTGTGCTATCTCATATAACTCTCACAACAACCCTGTGAGGTGGGTCCTGTAGGTATTATGATCCCCATTTTACAGATGAGGTAAACATGGTTCATAGAGGTTCAGTGACTTGCTAATGGGCACACTGACTTGGGTCAAAGGCTGGGTTTCAACTAAAGTATTCCTGACTCCAAGTCCTGGGCTTCATCCATTCATTACCTCACACTGCCTCTAGACCAGGGAGTCTTAACCTGGGACCTGTAACCTTGCCTTTTTAACATTAGAAAACTGTCTATGATATATATGTATAATAATTATAACTAGCATTTCTATCGTGCTTCCCAGGCATTGTACTAAGTGATTTTTACAAATATTATTTTAGTTGATCCTTCCTTACAACCCTGCAAGGTAGGTGCTACTATCATCCCAATTTTATAGATGAGAAAACTGAGGCAAACAGAGGTTAAATGACTTGCTCAGGGTTACACAGCTAGTAAGTGTCTGAGGTGGCATTTGAACTCAGATCTTCCTGATTTCAGACACTGAACTGTGTTTACTGCACCACATAGTTGTGTCATCATATATATGCTGGCACATGTATACACATATACAGATAAACATACACATGTGTTGCATATGTGTGTGTATGTACACACACATAACCAATTTGGTATATTGTGTATATGTGTGTGTACACACATATATACACATATGCATAGGTATACACACATATATATGTACACATACATATATATATATACATATATATACATACATTTATTTATATATGGTGGCAAATATTGGCTATGTGTACACACGTACTTATACATACTCTTAGTTTTCTGTGCATTTTGTTTTATGCATTTACAAACAACATTCTGAGGAAAGGCCCACAGGCTTCACTAGCCTGCCAAAGAAGCCACATCAACAAAAAAGGTGAAGAATCCATGCTGTAGCTAGAGGAATACTGAGCTCTGTAGATAACAGTACCATAAAATAAGTAGCAGTTGCTTCCTTTTTCCTCTCTGTTTAAAAATTACTCCTACCATGTATTTTCATAGGGAGGTGTTGTGGTATTGTGAAAAGGGCATTCGTTTTGGAGTGCTGCTCTCGAGTCCTGATTCTGTCACTGAGTGACCTTCACCAAGATGCTTAATCTTTCTGAGCTACAGGTTCCTTCCTCTTCTATAAAATGAGAGGTTCAGATTAGGTGATTCCTAGTTCTACATTATCTGACTCCATCAAAGCCATTTAAACTGATCTAGGTGCTTTCTTGTAGGCCATTTCTTCAACATATCTCATGATTAAAAAACCCAGCAACTTTAAGATATTACATCACTATGTATCCCTCTTAGTTAAGGGAAAACTAAGGGTTTAATAATTCAGAACATTAAATGATTCCTCTGCAAGTGCCTTGGGAAACCTGTTATTATCACCTTTTCTTGGGGGACTGCCCTCACCATAGAATTTATCCAAAACAGTGTAAGAGCATCTCATAGCTGAAGGCCAAGCTGTACCTACCTCTTCCTAGGAATGAGCACAGTTTGTTAGGGGATTCCATCATGGCAGGGCACTGAAGGAGAAAAAGAGAATTTTATTTATGTTTTCTGTCAGATATTATGACTTGAAGAAGAGTTATTCCTTGAGGAAATTCTCCTTCCCTGTTCTAAATGATTGGTGCTGCATCTTTTATGTACAGACACATATCTTAATGACTTGGGCATCTGAATTTTTTAGCATTTAAGCAGCCAGTCTTTTATATAAAAGACAAAAAGGATCCACCTTGACTTGATAACTCAATGTGACTCTGACTCAGTCACACGTGGAATGTAATTAGCATCGAACAAACTGTCCTTGAAGCTGACCTTTTTGCCAGCCGTATGAAACATCCTGATAATATGCGCTATCTACACTTACTTAAAGGTTTATCATAGTACACTGCCAAGTCCTGAGAGCTGAGCACTTGGGTTGCCTGGCTTCTTTTAAAGATATTGATTATGTCATGATTGCTGGGAAATCTCCAATGGATTCATAATGATAGCCTGGAAAGGAATTAGAAGTTATTAAAAGAATAATATGAGTGGGGGATCTTACCTGTGATAACCCTCGATCCTAGTACTGTCCTTCTATGATTATGTCTAAATGATCCTGCATAGAGCTTGTTTATACATAGTTGTTAGCATGCTGTCTCCTTCGTTAGATGGTGAGCCCCTTGAGGGCAGGGATTGTCTTTTGCCTTTCCTTGTGTCCTTAGTGCTTTGCACATGACACTTAATTATTGCTTATTGACTGATTTTCTCACTTTAAGTGGGCAATGAATTTGCCTGAGGTGGAGAAGGGTAAAGAAGCCTGAAAGCTTACTTACTTGGGATTCAACACCAGGTCTATATCTGGCAGGGGAAGGTTGGAGACTAAATGAGGGGCTGAGAGGGGGGTGGAGAGTAGAATTTGCAAGTCACGCTTAAGCTACTCCTGCTCTCCTACCCCACTGTCATATAATGATTCATGGATCCCTTGAAGTGCTAAAATATTCTCTCCTCTGAAATATATATGTATATTTGTATGACTGTGTGTATATATATTTCAGAGCACTATATATATTTTAGTGAATATATTTGCGTGTATATATAAGAAAGTACTATATGTATATAGTTATGTAATTTTATATGTATACACATATGCATAAATGCACACTAGTGTATAAAATATATGTGTGTGTACACATGCACACATGTGTATACACATCACACTAACAGCACATGTGCATATCGCACATACATATGGGTGCATATGTACATGCATATTTAGATACACGTATATGCATCTGTATGTATGCATACTGATATACACACACAAAGTGTCCCAAACCTCTTCATTCATTTCTAAGCTATTTAACATTAAAATTACACTGGCTCAGGGGAAGCCTTGTATATAAGCTATCTTTCTTATTCTATATTTTTGGTCTTTATATTCTGTGTTGTTATTGGTTATAAACCTTTTTTGTGCTGGGGAGATGCTGCAGCCATCAATAGAAACAGGTAATTTATGACAGGGTCTGAGTAAGGATGAGGATTTCAGTTCTGAACATGTTGAGTTTAATGTTCTGCTAGGTCATCAAGATTGGAGTGTTTAGGAGGCACCTGAACATGTGAATGTGGAGCTCAAAGGAGAGATAGGAGAAGAGTCTATAGATCTGAGAGACATCTTTAAAGGGATGACAATTGAAGCCATGGGTGAAGAAGAGGTCTCCGAAGGGGAGGGGTTGTAGAGAGAGGAAAGAGAGGAAGGGTAAGGATATCTTAAGAGAAGCATGAACCTTAAAATCAGGAGTTAGGCAGGTGGGAAATGCATCAGGATATGTAGCAGAAGTCCTTGGGGAAGACAGTGCCATAACAAAAAGGAATGGGTGATCCCTGGTATACTTCCTGCAGAAAGATCAACAAGAATGATACTTGAGGTAGGATCATTGAATTTCACAGCTAAGCCATCATGACGTTTCCAAAGAATGGAGCTAGAAACCAGATTGTAGTAAGATGATGAATAAGTAGGTGGGAGGAAATGTTACCATCCCTTCCACCATTCCTGTCCCCCAAATTGGACTGTCATTCAGTCTTTATTTCTTTAGTTTGTTCACAAAAATACAGTGACAGACTGTATCTACTGCATCCTCTATGACTTAGGTCACACAGATAATAAATTGCACACTTGGGATTCAAACCCAAATTCCCTAACTCCAAATCTCAAATTCTGTCTCTCCTGGAGTCATTAAATGGCGGGAAAATAAAAATTATATACACATACATACGATATATAGTCCTATGTGTGTGTATATACACATGTGAATATATGTATATACAGATATTATTCTATATCATAAATATGTATGGATAATAGAAGTTACATACATACATGGATATATAGCTATTATATCTCTCTCTATAACTACATATCTCTTTTATACAGACCATATTTCCACTTTTCTTCTTGCTTTCCCTTCCATGTCATATATGTGTGTAAATACGTATCTGTGTGTATATATGTGTGTGTGTGTGTGTGTGTGTGTGTGTGTGTGTGTGTGTATCTGGGGGGTGTTTACATATGGGCATACACACATATATACACATATATAAATAGTGTTTGAATTACTTGGGTAAAGTAATAATGTTAAATTTAATTTTGTAACAATGGTGGTCATTCATGCTGCCAGCTAACACCAAGCTTACTCAGAACAGTTGACCTTAACCATATGAAACCAGACTGAGCTAGATTCTCCAGTTTTAATTAGTGCTCTGTCCATTGAGCAGTGGATTTTATGCCATATATGTGTATTTCATTGCTCTTTTGTTGTGTTTTTAATTTGGTGACTTTAGGATATTATTCTGCCTAAGACGTGGCTCTTAAAGAGCATACTTCATTGACTCCTAGAGATATTGCAGGACCACTGGTATGAGTAAATCAAACATGTCAAAGGTCATTCAAAGCCACAATGAAGCAAGATCAGTAGCACTAAAAAGGAAAAAAAAATGTGGTCCCAAATGGAAAACACCACCAAGAACTGATAGGTCATTGCTGTGTAATAGCCCAGTTAATTCTCAGAAAATGAGAAAAGGCCTATAGAAGGACCTAGCAGTTGGAGAGGTTGTTAATGATATCTCTGCAGTGAGGCAGAGATTTCTCGAAATTGAAAAATCAGTGAAAAGGGAAATAAAAAACAAAACAAACAAAAAATCCAAACAGCTGCTAGACTCTGTTATGAAGGGGAAAAAAAGGCTTCTCATGGGCAAGACAATACAAATACAGAGGTAGTAAAGGTCGCAAAATAGGAAATTTTCCTAATGAATCTCACTTTTTCATTCAAGAGTATACCAAAATCATTGACTAATCTTAACATCTGGACATTTTCATCAGGCTGTAAAATATCACTCAAAAAGATATTTTGGGAATTTTTTCTTACTTCCAGTTGGCCTGGAAGATTCATTGAGAGAAGGATGAATTCTGATAAATATAAAGATCTACTAACAAACATAGGGGTAGCAAGGTGGCACAGCGGATAGAACCCAGGGCCTAGAATAAAGAATACCTGAGTTCAAATCCAGCCTTGGACTGTGTGTTCCTGTTTGCCTTACTTTGCTCATCTGTAAAATGAGCTGGAGAAGGAAATAGCAAACCACTGCAGTATCTTTGCCAGAAAACCCCAGATTGGGTCACGAAGAGTTGGACACAACTGAAATGACTCAAAAACACATACGTAGGTGTTCTATAATAACCAAAACTTTATAATTATAGCAATAATTATATATATATATATGTGTGTGTGTGTGTGTGTGTGTGTATGTAAATTATATGAGTTCTCAGGTCATTGAAGCAAGTTTATCTACATCCTTCATAGATTCAACTAGATATAACATTTATTAAGCACTTACCATATGCCAGGAAACATGCAAGCCACTGATAATACAAGCAAAAAGAACAATGGTCCCTTCGTTTAAGGAGATTAAATTCTACAAGGAAGACAACAAAGGGCAAGGTGGAAGAGCAGCATAAAGAGTTGGGGCAGGGAGAGGTTGGGAAGGGAAGTAGGAGTGAACTGGGTTAGAAGTGAAGATGGTTGTCATGGGTACTTCTACAAATGGAGGCTGGGGAGGAACTCACCAAAAAGAGTAGGAGGCTGGTGAGTGGAGTCATTGTCATTGTGAAGGAGCTGCTGGGGAAGAGGTGGGAAAGTCATAGGAGGCTGAGCCAGGTTAGTAGTTGAATTCATTTCTTAACCTTTTTTAACCATTATATAATTATAGAAATAATTATGATTCTATAATTAGAGAAATTACCAAATAGAATTAGAATTATCAGTCAATAAACATTCATTAAACACCTACTATGTGCTAGGCACTGTGCTAATTGCTGGGGATACAAATATGAAAGAAACAGTCCCTGACCTCAAGGAGTTTACAATCTAAAGGGGAAGACAAAGTACAAAAAGCTGCTGAAAGGGGGTGGGGAGAAGGAGAAGGTACCTGACAAGAGGGCATGGTGGAGAAGTCAGAGAAGTCCTAAAGTTGTAAAGCCAGGTAAGAAATGATGAAATGTCTGAGCTGAGCTCTCTCTTTAAATTGAGGTTTGGAGTTTGTAGCCCCACCCTCCAATCAGAAAGGCAGAGGGAATTGATGAGGTGGGAACAGCTAGGTGGCACAGTGGATAGAACTGGTGCAGGAAGATTCATCTTCTTGAGTTCAAATCTGGCCTCAAACACTTCCTAGCTATGTGACCCTAGGCAAGTCACTGCACCTTTTTGCCTCAGTTTCCCTTTCTGTAAAATGAGCTAGAGAAGAAAATGGCAAACCTACCTAATATCTCTGCCAAGAAAACCCTGGATGAGGTCATGGAGAATTGAACAAGACTGAAAAATGACTAAACAACAACCATATTGATGAGGTGGGGTCTTACAAGATGGTAAGGGAACTTCCTGGGACATTAGACAGAATACTGAAACATGACCTTTTATCATGCCACATGTCACAAAAGGTTAAGAAATTCATACCACTGCTAACCTGGCTCAACCCCCCCCTCACCCCACGACTTTCCTACCTCTTCTCTAGCAGCTCCTTCACACTGACAATGAATCCATTCACCAGCCTCCTACTCTCTTTGGTGAGTTCCTCCCCAACCTCCATTTGTGGAAGTATCCATGACAACCATGTTCACTTCTAACCCAGCTCCATTCCATCTCCCTTCTGAACCTCTCCCGTCTTTACACTACTTTTCCACCTCACTCCTCTCATCTTCCCATTGTAGAATGCAGTCTCCTTGAGGGAAGGGACTGATGTTCTTCTGGCTTGTATTCTCTCTGCTTTGCATGGTGCCTGGCACGTGGTAAGCTCTTAATAAATGCTTTATCTAGTCGAATCTACAAAGGATGTAGATATATTTGCTTCGGTGACTAGAAAGCTCACATAATTTAAACCCCATTGAAAATTTATGGACTATACTCAAGGCTAGATTTTTTAAAAATGGGCTGTTAATGTCCAGGTGTGTTTTCATAAAGAAGAATTACGGAATATGTGTCAAAATCTTGTGAGCTCAATGCCAAATTGTATACAGGCTCTTGCAGCAAAAGGAAGACCTATTGTATATTAAAAATGTTTAAAGATATAAAAAACTTTTAAGGTGCATTATATAAGTCAATAAATGTAATTATTTTGCTTTGTCTCAAGTAAATTGAACTTTAGGAACTCATTGAACTTCTCGAGTCCTCAGTTTCCTTATCTGTAAAATGAGAGGGTTGGATTAAATCTTGTTTAACTCCCTGCCTTTGGAAAAACTCTGATCCTATGATTTTATGACTAAATTTTCCCCTGCACACTCCTATGTTACGATCCCAGCTTGGTTAGGGATTTAATGATTTGTAATTGACTCTAAATGCCTCAGTATTTAGTACCCAGCTAAGGCCTCTGTATTATTCCCCAATGACACCATTTCTAAAGGCGTTGGCAGACAGACCTCCACCCTTTCCTTGAATATATCTAGGGATGCTACTTTATGGTTGAAAGAGATAAATAATTGATAAATAATTTTCACTTTAAGTTTACTTTTTTTTGATATGCACAGTCTTTGGCCTCAAGGAACACCTCCTCCTTTCTTCTTAAAGAGGCAGCTGGTAGCACAGTGGATAGAGCTCTGAGCCTGAAGTCAGGAAGACCTGAGTTCAAATATGACCTCAGACACTTACTAGTTGTGTGACCTTGGGCAAGTCATTTATCCTCTGTTTGCCTCAGTTTCTTCATCTGAAAAATGGAAATAATAATAACATCTATTTTGCAAGATTGTGAGAATCAAATGAGATAATAATTATAAAGCACTTAGCATAGTGCCTGGCATGTAGTAGGTGGTTAATAAATGCTTATTCCCTCTCCTTCCCTTTGCTTCTTTTCCCCATAAGGTTTCTTAGAAAACTCAGTTCAATCCAATAAACATTTATTAAACACCTAGTAAGTGCAAAGCCCAGTGTTAACCATAGGGAATACACTGGAGTTTATGGTCTACTGGGAGTTGTGAAGGAAAGTGATATAACATATAGCCAGATAAGTAAATACAAAGTATATGCAAAATAATACAAAGTAATAAGAGCAGCTAGGTGGCACCACAGTGATTAAGAGTGCCAGACCTGTAGTCAGGAAGACTTGAGTTCAAATCCTGCCTTAGACACTTACTAGCTGTATGACCCTGGGCAAGTTACTTAATTTCTGTTTGCCTCAATTTCCTCTTCTGTAAGATGGAGATAGAAAAAGCATTTCCCTCAAAAGGTCATTGTGAAGATTAAATGACATATCTCACGTACAATGTTTTGTAAACCTTCATGTGCTGGTAATAATATTTCAAGAAGGAAAGAAAGTTAACAACTTGGTGAAACAGAACAAGACCTCTATGATAGTAATGAGAAAAAATTGGGACTTTTTGAACTAACACATCATTGGCATTCTAAATGAGGTTGGCTAAAATACGTATAAATATGCATAATGTGTTTCCTCTTGAATTGTACTGTGATTTTGGTGGGAAGCAGTTGTGGAAGAACAAAGCTCCCCCCTTGCTCTTTCCTCTTCCCAGTACTAATTCAAAGTGGGGGAGGGGACGAGAAAACAACCACCTCCTCCTAAATGTGAAATATACCACACACAGAAAGGAAAGTCGCTGAATTATAGAATCATAAAATTCCATGGGCCAGAAAGAGCCTTGCAGGTCATCTCCCCAGCTTAAATCTGTCGGCTACATAAAACCCACAGAGAATGCACTTTCTTGTTTAGAAACATTCAAGTAAAATCTAAAGTGTAAGTGAGGAGAATCTGTCTAGGAGCAGACAGAGGGTTAATTTGACACATGCTAGAGCTCCTTTGGGAAAATGTTCCCCTCTTTAAAGTTTAAATAAAGTGGGGTTTTTTTTGTTTGTTTCAAATAAAACTAAAATTAGCTGGCATGAACTCTCAGCTGTATGTATGGAAGAATAGGACACATCTTTTAGATTGAGAAGGAATCCTAGAAACATGGAATGTCAGAATTGGAAGGGACTAATCTCTTTATTTCCTGTTGGGGGCTGAGTCCTTGGCTTGAGGTAAAGTGACATGAATTAGAGCTAGTGGCAAAGTCTGGAATAGATCCCCTTGTAAGGGCCGGTCAGTGGTTTTCACACATACTCACACTTCTAACTGATACTACCACCAGGTGGCAGTAGGGAGCTGCCCTCCTGCCCCCCACTGTGAGGGTGCCCTTCAGGAGTCAATGTACTGAATTAGTACTTTTACTCTCTGTAGTTACCTTCTATCCCTTGTTTTATCCTTGCTCTATGAGATAATGCTCTATGTTCAAATGAGATAATAGCCATAGTCTGGCACATAGTAGGTGCTATAGAAATGCTTATTCTCTCATCTCTGTGGGGCAGTGTATGGATCTGTATAGAAATTTGTGTTTAGTTCTGAGTCTGCATGCTTTGATTAACCCTGCTTCTTTTTAAGCCTGTATTTCAAAACACCCTAATATAGCAGCTTTGTTCTTTCTGGAAACAGACATGCTACATACATCCTTTTTACTCTTAAAAAGAATCAGTGATTTAATCCATAATTCTTAATGACCAGAGAACAAAATGCTATGGCTCTCTCTGCATCCATGTGCTTTTTCTAATGCTTCCTGTTAAGGCAAAGCTGTGAGGTGGCATTGTTCCACTAATCCTAGAGTACCACTTCATTAGTATGCCTAATAATGGAAAGAGTTGTAGCCCCAAGACATTGAGAGCCTGCTATGCACACTTCTAGGAAAGTCCTCCTCTGGGACCGCATCATAGGATGGACATTCTGGGAGAGTAATCTGTCAGGGCTCCAGCTAAGTCATTTCACCAAGTTAGTTCCTATATAGGCCTGGTGACAAACTATGGTCTTTTCCTGCTGCCTCCTCTCCTTGACCCTCTGTTTCTTCTCTCCCTGTTCCTCTCTTTCTTGCTTTCCTCCTCCTACCCTCCTTCGTCTTCTTTCCCTATTCCTCTTCTTCTCTGTTTGTGTTTTTATGCATCTGTCTATCTATCTATCTATCTATCTATCTATCTATCTATCTATCTATCTATCTATCTATCTTATATGCCTTTTGGGCACAGCAACTCAAGGAGGCAACCATCTGCTATGTCAGGGAAAGTTTTCAATTTGCATCAAAGGAGAGGCTACCCACACTGAAGAAACCATGGCTCTTTGGAGAGTAAAGTAGTAAACTCATGTGCACGTCCATGTGAGCACACATGCGCGTGTGCACGCACACACACAGACCAGTTTTGAATTATTTAATTATTTGTCATGACTAAGCCTATATGCAGCATCTGTTATTCTTGAGCTGAACAAACACATGCTTGTAATTCAGGTGTTCCTTCATTAAATAACAATAAAATCAAGGATTTAAATTTGACAGAGATATTTTGGCACATTCCAAGGAAAACCAAACTAACAGCAAATACAATGGAAACATAGTAGGTTGCATTTCTTCCATACCTAAGGGCTGCTTTTCTATAGGCCTAATATGATTTCTTTTAGAGTCAGAGGTTATGAGCTGGTTGTTTATGTTCATATCTGAACTGCAGTCAGCAGTTCTGTGGGAACTGCTGTACAATAACTATTTAACTAGCATCTGCATTACCCCTACCTTAGTAGCAAACAGAACTTGAACCTGAATCTTAGCCTTTATCACGTAAGTACCTACTGTGTGCCAGGCACTGTGCCAAGTAAGTGCTGGAGACACAAAGAAAAGCAAAACAAAACAAAATGAGATAATCCTTGATCTCCCGGAGCTCCTAGTCTAAGGGCAGGTATATTTCAGAAGAAATAACCTGGGTACATTCAGGTGTAGGACAATAATGTTTTCATAGATCTACCTGATAAAATTAAATTCCATTTAATTCAATAAATAGTGATTAAACAACTACTATTTTATGTGGAAGGTACTAGGAACTAGTAATTGAAAAAAGGTCCCTGCCCTTTAAGAGCTCATATTCTTTGGCGAAGAGGGAAGGATACAACATTGGTTTAGATAAGCATAATACAAGGTAAATTGAAGAACAGGAACACTGTCTGGGCTTATAGAGAAGGCTTCACAGAAGATGTCTCAGCAGAGGTATGCCTTGAAGGGAGAAAAAGATGCTAAGAGGCAGCAAAGGGTAGGCACCCCACTCATAGGGCCATTGATTACCCACAAAAATACACGGTCAAAATAGTTCACAGAAATTCTGCTTTCAGAATGGTTGGGCTCATTAATGGAAAGTGGGGGTGTTGGGATTTTTGAACCAAACATATGCTTGCCATTACTCAAAGCAGCCACCACAGCCTATTGTGGGTTTTCAACATCTTTTTCCATCCAGAACCCCAGAAGTGGAAAAGATATCAGGTTAACGTGATCTCCAAATGCCAGAGTCCAGACAATAGACGTCTCTAAGAGCACAAAGTAGGGGTCAAGAGTCAAGGACATTGCTGTCACTGACCTTGGGACATAGACTCATCATCACCATCAAATTCTTTGCCCTGTGCTATTTCTTAGGACATCCAGCACTTTTTTGGTACAGTCTACCCCTAAGCTCTTCCTCAAAATGGAAGTTCTGGGGGGAATTCATCCATGGAAGAAGAAGGCTACAAGGATTGAAGAAGAAGGCAGCTGAGGAGGCATGGTGACTAACTCCAAAGAGTGAAGCATGACTGGTCTAGGACCTTCCTCAAAGTGGACATTTAAGGCTGAATATAGGCTATCAAGGGGGAAGAGGATTGGTGCCCTCTTTGATTACTGGCAGCAAATTTTGGTTATTTGCATAAAATATTTGGTTATTGCACCTTTCTGTTCCACAGATGAAATCTCTGCCTCCCTGATTTGAGATAACATGAAGAGGATCTAGACTGAACTTCTTAACCATTTCTGTGTGTCATAGACCCTTTGGCCAATCCCTGGTGAAACCTATGGACCCCTTCTCAGAATATTATTTTTAAACACATAATGCAAGATATTCAGGATTATAATGGAAACTAATTATATTAAAATATAATTATCAAAATGTTCAAACAAGTTCACAGACCTTAGGTTAAGAACTTCTGGTCCTAGATGGTCCAGTAGATGCAGCACTTAGGTTCCTGGAGTCAGGAAGACTTGAGTTCAAATCCAGCCTTGAACACCAGATGCGTAATCATTTAATCTCTGTTTGCTTCAATTTGCTCAACTATAAAATAGAGTGATAATAACACCTACTTTGCTTTCAAAGATTTCATGAGGATGAAATGAGATAATATTTGTAAAATGCATGTCCTAGTGCCCGCTGCATAGTAGGTACTATATTAATACTTCTGCTGCTGCTGCTGCTGCTACTTCCGCTAGGGTCCTCTAGAGGGCACTGAGAAGGCTGACACTGGCCACTTCTAGCTCCGCACAAATTCCAGAAATCTTACAATCAGGATTATAGAATTTAAAGTTAGAAATAGTTTTTTTTAAAGGCAATTAGGGTTAAGTGACTTGCCCAGGGTCACATAGTTAGTAAGTGTCAAGTGTTTGGTGTGAGGCCAAATTTGAACTCAGTGCTCTATCCACTGCACCACCTTGCTGCCCTAGAAATAGCTTTTGCCTTTATCTTGGAGGTTATCTACTCTATTCCCCACAAGTACTTTCTAGTCAATAAGCATTCATTCAAAAAGCATTCATTAGATGCCTACTATATGCCAAGACCAGTCAAACACTGGGGATACAAAGGTCAAACAACAACAATGATAACAACAAATCAACCAGCCAGTTCCTGCTCTCAAGCAGCTTACAGTCTAACTGCAAGGGTGGGGAACCTGCAGCCTTGAGGCTACATGTGGCCCTTTAGGTCCTCAAATATGGCCTTTTGACAGAATGCAAACCACAGAAGAAATCCCCTTAATAAAAGGATTTGTTCTATAAAACTTGGAGTCAGTCAAAAGGCTGCATCCGAGGACCTAGAAGGCAACATGCAGTCTTGAAGACACAGGTTCCACACCTCTGCAGATAAGAGAGGTTAAGTGAACAAAGCAACAGGGGAAGTGTGGGCCCTCTCCCCAATTCTCCCGACTCACTGAGTCTGGACTCTTTCCAATTCATTACACTGACCTGATCGCATACAGATCAGTGATCTCCAAATTCTAAAGGCTTAAAATTGCTGATCAATTAAAATGCAACTGTGTTAATCATAACCAATTTTACATTTAATTTAATTTAACCAATTTAAGCCAATTTAAACCAGTAACCTATTTGTTATCATGTTTCCATCCCTGCATATTAATAATAAGCCACATTTCTATTGTACTTAAAAGTCTGTGGAGTTCCTTTTCTCCAACAGTCCTCTGAGATGTGGTACCAGCAACACTTGCCAGATGAGGAAGCTGAGGCTTAGGGTAAAACGACTTATCTGAGGCCACACAGAAACTGAGTGCCAAATCCAGGATGTGAGCCTAGGTCTTCAAACCTCCAATGCAGCACTCTTTCTCCCATGCCAAGAGTTTGCAATAATGTACTATATGTACTTTCTGTAGCTGAGATTCAGCAGAAAATAGGACCTTTAAACAGATATGGTAATTACAGCACATAATTCTAAATTGAATAGTAGGAAAAGAGGTGACAGAAGCAAATATTCCATTTAGCTTATATCTGGTTATTTTTATATTATTATTTTTAATGTGTTTTGTCACCTCAGCTGGTACACATATTCTCGCCCTGATCTTTATATCCTGTATTTTGGGTAGCATAATTAAATTGCTTAAGTGACTTATGTGCCTGGCACATCTGGTGCAGGTGGTGGGGGTGGGTGGGGCAGGGAGGGAGATGGTGGCATAGCACATATGAAGAGATGGTCCACACAGCATAATTGCTCACATTTATTTTATTTGCAAAGACGGCCATTCCTCAGGGAAAGCAGCCAGGCAAACAGAAAGGCAAAACAAAATTTGAGCCCCTGCTATCTTTGGGAGTTGGCTTGCCTATAGGCAGTAGGGCAGACCAAATGGTCTTTTGAAGGCATCCAGGAATAATACTTTACAAACAAAATTTTTCCATTCAGAGAAATAAGACTATAGTGCAATATCCAATAATATAATACTTGATACCATACTGTATATGAATTTTGAAGTAAATATATGTAATGCAACTATCGTTTATAATAATGATTCCTTTAGACAGGGTTTTAAAGTTTGCAAAGTGTTTTTGCACCCGGTTTTTGCCTCTTTTGATCCTCAAAACTCTAGGACAGGAATACCTGTCTTAATAATGTCTTCCAATTTTAAGGAGAAGAAAACTTGAGATTTAAAGTGAAGAAATTTCCTCTGGTTGCTCAGTGAGTCAGTGGTAGAGTTGAAACTTAGATCCAGATATGCTAAGTCCAGTGATTTTTCTCATTTCTATTTGGTCTTAAATTCTAAATAAAATTAAAATAAAATTCTAATTAAATCTAATAAAATTTAAAGGATCTCTTGCCTTCTCCTAGAATAATTTTTCTCTCTAAAATTATAATTCCAAATTATAAGATTAGCTGGTCATGGTATATAAGATCCCTTCTAGCTTGAACTCCAATGATCTTATGATGAATACAAGCAAAAAACCACAATAATATGTGATAAGTACACATAAGGGGCAGCTAAGTAGCACCTGAGTTCAAATGCAGCCTCAGACACCTACTAGCTATGTGACCCTGGGCAAGTCACTTAACTCAGTTTGCCTCAATTTCCTCACCTGTAAAATAAGCTGGAGAAGGAAACTGCAAACCACTCCAGTGTCTATGCCAAGAGAACCTCAAATATGATTGCTAAAAGTTGGACACGACTGAAACAACTGAACAACATATTATAGAACAGAGTCAAAGCCTGAGGGAAAACACTTAAGGTCCCGTCAGTAAGGAGACACAAAGTCAGGATTCAAATCTAGGTTATCTGAATCCAAATTCGCCAATCTTTTCTTTTTGACCTATTAGAATATAATTGATCAACAAACATTTATTATGACATCTACTGTGTGCCAGTGGATACAAAAACAAAAATGAAACAATATATGTCTTCAAGGAAATTATATTGTATCTAGGAACCCAACTATATTGTTTTCATATAAATATGTACTATATGGCATATTTATACACATATGCACATATATATAAAAATAAATATGCACTGTATGAAAACAACTAGATGGTTTTCATATAAATACATATGAAATAAAAACAGGTTTATATAAGAGAGTTGAGGGGATCAGCAAATGCTTCATGAAGGGTTAGAAGACATCCTTGAAGACAGGATGACTTTGTATTTAAGCTTTACATTTTCCCCTTCCTTCTCTCCTCCCACCCCTCCCCCATTCCTGTCTTTATCCCATTAATACAATATATGCTAAGTCCCCAGTGATAGAATTAGATGATAGAACCACAACTAGAACCCAAATGTCCTGACTCCTCTCCCTGCATTTTTTTCCTCTGTGCCATGGCACCACAATACCTTATCTTAGTCACACTGTCCTCAATAAAAGGCAAAGACCTCTCCTCCCTACCCCCATCCCCTTCCTCCTCATGGATCATCACTTTTGTTTGCAAGAAGGAAAGCAATGTCATAGGAAGTTACTGAACAATTCATTTTCATCCTCCAAGCTCTGAGATTCATTGTTAGTATTGATTGAAGGTCTCTTGTTCAATTTCAGCTGAAGCACCTGAGTCATTTTTCCTTAATGCAGAGCAGTGTTTGTTGCAAGGTTCTATAGGACTATACATCAATTCTGCCACTTCTAAATGGTGTGTTCTCTTAATATTCTACATCCATTCTATAACATGAGGGAACCTCCTGAAAATACGTGGATAGATAGAAAGATAGGTAGGTAGGTAGATAGATAGATAGATAGATAGATAGATAGATAGATAGATAGATAGATAGATAGATGATAGAGATAGATAGATAGATAGATAGATAGATAGATAGATAGATAGATAGATAGATAGATAGATAGATAGATAGATAGGTAGATAGATAGATAGATAGATAGATAGATAGATAGATAGATAGATAGATAGATAGATAGATAGAGATAGATGGATGGATGGATAGTTGGATAGATAGTTAGATTTATAAAATCAAAAGAAACATGCCTTTTATAGATGGGAAGATTTTAAATGTTTTTTCCCCCAAAGACCTATATTCTCCCCTCACAGTACTAAAATTAATCATGGGCTTTTTTTTGTTTTAGTATATCCTTGGTTCAAAATCACTTTATAGGTAGATGTGGTCCTGAAATGCTGGCCATGAATTACATTTTTGTAAATTAAATAATGTTTAAATGCATAAGGAGACATTGTTATGGAAGAAATTCTGTGGTAAATCCTTTGGTACAGATATTAGCCACTGTTTAATAAATTTAATAAATTAATAAATTCAATTTAATTCAGCCAATGTTTTATTAAGTTCCTATTATTGTCAAAGTTCTGTGCTTGGGGCTCAGGATACAAAAATGTAAAACAATATGGGCCTTGTCCTCAAGGAAATTACAGTCTAATGGGGATAAGGGTGGCATACTACTTGTACACCATTACACAAAATTGAGTATAAGTCTCCTGATGACATGTACCCACTCACTTTGATGATTTATCTCTGGGTCTAATCGATGTCTTTTCCCACAAAGAGTCTATGAAGGGGGTTAAGAAGAATGTCCTCATATATAGCCTCAGTGTGGACTTGTCATCACTTACTCATTTGCTAGACTCATTTCATGGGGATCAGCATGGGGATCCAGCATTAGATTGTAACCTCCTTGAGGGCAGAGTCTGCTTTTTGTCTCCGTTTGTATTCCCCAGCATTTAGCACAGTGCCAGAAACATTGTAGGCACTTAATAAATGTTTATTGATTGATTAATCAAGGTCACTTGCTGAATAGACATAATTGGGGTTTATATCTCTATTTGTTGTCTTTTCCTTTTCCTTTCCTTTTTAATCTTGCCTTAAAACTTAGCCTTTACTTTTCCAAGAACTTTTAAAGCTTTTGTTCCTCTAAAGCTCTGTTGCTTCACCATCCTTCCCACCAATACACTCTTCTGCTGTTTTAGAACCATTTTTTTTTGGTGAAGTTCAAGGGGAGAAAGAAGAGGAAGTTCAGTTCTGGCCCATGTCTACCACTTTAGCACTATTGTAATGGAAAGAACATTGGATTTTCAAAACAAAAGATAGAGCTTCAAATCCTGGCTCTGCAACTCTGACTAACTCTGAACAATTTTTTCCCTCCTCCTTGACCCTCAGTTTCCTCTTTTAAAAATTTTTTTTTTTTATGTAACCACCAAATGTCAAGTCTAGCCAGTAACCTGATCTTATTTACCAAAAGAAGTAGGAATTAAACAATTTCAAACTCACCCACCATCACAGGGAGCTCTGGGGAAATGCTAACTTTTATGTGGTTTCCAGAGAAGGGACCTGCTGTCCTCAGATCCATTTCTTTCTGATCAACAATATTTGTCTCATTAGTTTAAGGGTAAGTATATTGTTGTTGTTCAGTTGTTTCAGTCACGTCCTACTCTTTGTTACCCCATTTGAGGTTTTCTTGGCATGGGTGCTAGAGTGGTTTGCCATTTCCTTCTCCAGCTTATTTTACAGATGAGGAAACTGAGGCAAACTGGATTAAGTGACTTGCCCAAGGTCACACAGCTAGTAAGTGTCTGAGGCCAGATTTGAATTCAGGACATGGGTCTTCCTGACCTCAGGCCCAGCACTCTATCCACTTGTACTACCTAGCTGCCCTGTCATGCAAGTAAGCAGCAAATCCAAGAGTATAAGCCACGTTCACAGTACTCTTCTCATCGTTCCTGGTATCTTGGGCTAGAACTCTATAGAAACATTGTTATAAATAGTTCTAAAGTTCTATAATTGTATTTGAACTGCATGTCAGCTACTTCAATAATTCAAGTACTGGTGATTCCAACAGTGGGAGTATGCCTTTGCCTGAGCCAGGTTCAATTCTTTAGTGATTTAGGAGGCAATCTTTCTAAGCTGCTATGGTTTATTTATTTTTTTAGTGTATTCTCTGTAGCCTGCCTTCCAGTGATGAGTTTTTCTATGCTTAGATGGTCTATAAGTGGACAAAAGACAACACAAAGGTCTCTAGACCCATCAGGTACTTTTCAAGCCTTAATGCATTATTAGAAATGTGAATTATTATTATGTAAGCTTGTCAATCGATTAATAAGCATTTATTAGATGACTGCAACATAAATAAAAGTAAAATGGGCCCTGTCTGCAAAGGTCTCAAATTTTATTGAAGGAAAACACCTACATGCTTATTTGTAATTTTTGTGGGAGAAAGGGTTGGGGATGCTAGCAGCTGGGAAGAATAGGAAAAACTTCACCTAAAAGTGATTTTTGTAACTGGGGGTTCTAAATGGCAGTGGTGAGGAGGGAGTATTTCCAGGTTTGGTTGCCAGCCAGTACAAAGATATGAAGCCAGGAATGGACTTGCTTATATGTGGAACATGAAGGATCCCAGTTTATCTGGTTTGTAGAGTAAATGAAAGGAAATAAAGTACAATACTAGAAAGGTAGTCTGGAGCAGGGTTGGGAAGAGCTTCAAACGCCAAAAAGAGTTTATATTTTAGGAGCCATTGAAGTTTGCCAAATAATGGAATGATGTGGTTAGACTCATGCTTTAGGAAAATCTCTTTGAAAGTTATATGAAGGATAGGTTGGAGTGGGGAGAAATTTGAGGAGGGGAGACAAATTGGGAAGCTATTGGAAGGGTCCGGGGAGAGGTCAAAAATGACTGAACTAAGGTTGTGGCAGCTTTAAAAGATATTTATCATAGTTATTAGTAAATATGGCTTTACTGCTACTTCCCATGTACATCCTGTGAACTAAGAATGTCTTTTTTAATATTTTTAAGTGCACTAAAACTTTATTTAAATATATTTAAAAAAATCATTCTTGGTTCCCATCTGTACAAAAACAGGAGGCAGGCCTACTGGGCCTATGGGCTGCAGTTTGCCAACCTCTACTTTACAGGATTAGCCTGGGAACTGAACTCCTTTACTATATCTAAAGCAAAATGTGTTACTGACAAGCATGCATTTTCTTACAAGAAACTTCTGGAAGGAAAATGTTTTGTAAACTGATGACTGATGACATCAGAATTTTCATGCATAGATGTGGATCTAGAATTGGAAGGAAATTTTAAATCCATTTAGAAAATCCCTGCATTGCACATTGTAGAAAATTCCCCTCAGGAAACTGAGGCCCGTGGAAATGATTTGCCCAACAACACAGATAATTAGCATCTGCTGTGGTATTGGAACACCACATTCGCTGATTCACTGATTCTAGAGCTAGCATACGGAAGGTTTTTACAGTTAGGTCTGCTGTGGCAAGTGAAGTTTTGTTGGAAGATCTAAACATCAGCATCTAACTTTACACATTTCTGCAAGGAAAATATTTGCAATGCAATTAGGGTATCTGCTGCATCTCTACCTTAAAAAAAAATGTTTCCCACTGTGTAGCAACTAAACTTTCAAAGGACTAACTCACCAATAGGAAAACAAAAATCCTTCAAGTGGTCTGGTGGTGTTTGGAGTAGGGGGATAATGAATCAAAATGTTTCCAAACATATTGTTTTACTGTGTCCTGTGAGGCCCAAACAAGCAGCTGGTAGGCTACTTGCTAATTCGTGAGCATTTAGATGAGGGTCTGCCTTTCCATTTCTTACTTTTTCTTAAACAGTATTTTATTTTTTCCCCAGTTACATGTCAAGAACATTTTTAGCATTCATTTTTACAAGATCATAAATTCTAAATTTTTCTCCCTCCCTTCCTCCCTTCACCTCTTCTAAAAATGGTAGGCAGTTTGATATAGTTTATATATGTGCTATCATGTAAAAATATTTCCATATTAGTCACAGTTGTGAAAGAAGAAACAGAACAAAGGGAAAAAACAAGAGAAGGAATAAAATATATGATGAAAATATTCTTTGATCTGCATTCAGAGTCCATCAGTTCTTTATTTGGGTACAGATAGCATTTTCCTGCATGAGTCCATGGTACGTGTCTTGGATCATTGTGTTGCTGAGAAGAGCTGAGTCATTCATAGTTGATCATCGCACAATGTTACTGATACTGTGTATAATGTTTTTCTGGTTCTGCTCATTTCACTTTGCATCAGTTTGTGCAAATCTTTCCAGGTTTTTCTAAAATGTACCTGGTCATCATTTCTTACTGCGCAATAGTATTCCATTATATTCATATGCCACAGCTTGTTCAGCCATTCCCCAATTGATGGGCTTCCCCTCAATTTGTATTATGTTGCCACCACAAAAAGGGCTGCTATAAACATTTTTTGCACATGTAGATCCTTTCCCCTTTTTTATGATCTCTTTGGGATGCAGACCTAGTAGTGGTATTGCTAGATCAAAGGGCATGTACAGTTTGCTTACCCTTTGGACATAGTTCCAAATTGCTCTCCAGAATGATTGGGTCAGTTCATAACTCTACCAATATTGCATTTTTCCACTTCTTCTCCAGCATTTATCGCTTTCCTTTTCTGTTATATTAGCCAATCTGATAGGTGTGAGGTGGTACCTCAGAGTTGCTTTAATTTACATTCTCTAATCAAAAGTGATTTAGAGCACTTCCTCATATGCCTATAGACAGATTTGATTTCTTCATCTGAAAATTGCCTGTTCATATTGTCTGAGCATTTATCAATTGGGGAATGGCTTGCATTCTTATCAATTTGACTCAGTTCTCTATATATTTCAGAAATGAGGCCTTTATCAGAGACACTTGTTCTAAAGATTGTTTCCCATCTTTCTGCTTTCTTTCTAATCTTGGTTGCATTGGTTTTGTTTGCACAAAAGCTTTTAATTTAATAAAATCGAAATGATCTATTTTACATTTTGTAATGCTCTCTATCTCTTGTTTGGTCATGAATTCTTCCCCTTCTCATATATCTGATGGGCAGACTATTCCTTGCTCTTCTAATTTGCTCATGGTGTCACCCTTTATGTCTAAATCATGGCCAAGGTCTGTCATATCTAGCCTTTCTAATATTCTATTTACCTCCTTAGTTTCTTTCTAATTTGCCTTTGAATTTCATAGAATCATTGGATTTAGAAGTGGAAGGGACTTTAGAAATCATTTAATCCAATCTTATCATTTCAAATGAAGGAATGGATTTTTAAAAAGCATTTGAGTGCTTTTGTTGTTGTTGTTCAGTCATTTTTCAGTCACATCTGACTCTTTGTGACCCCATTTGAAGTTTTCTTGGCAATGATACTGGAGTGGTTCACCACTTCTTCCTCCAGCTAATTCTATAGATGAAGAAACTTAGGCAAACTTAGGCCATAGGTTAAGTGACTTGCCCAAGGTCCACAAGCTAATAAGTGTCTGAGATCAGATTTGAACTCAAGACGATGAGTCTTCCTGACTCCAGGCCCAGCACTCTATCCACTGTACCACATAGCTGTGTAAGATACATAAATGCTAGAGATAAACCTAGGGAGGAGGTCAATGGAAGGAGAAGGGCAAGGAACAGACATAAAGGAAGCATCAGCTGTAAGTCAGGGAAAGGCTAGGGGACCTTAAGGTGCAAGGGGAAAGCAGATGGTGATCGTCTTCTTTAGTGTTATTTCAATTAATAAAACTATTGTTAAAACTTCATCCATATCTGAGATCAATCCACATGACAATGCTACCAAAGTCTTTGGTGAAGAGAACATTCTTTTTTGTACCTTTAGTAGCTGTGGCAGCTGAGGAGGCAGGGACTCAGCCCTTGCAGAAGCCAGTTGCCAGGAAGTATCTCCACAAGCATTGTGTCCTTCCTTCCATGATAGTTTCAGGAGCTAGACTGGAAATAGGACCAGTGATCTGGAAGCCACTGCTATCCCTGAGGCTATTCCCACTACTTTATGTCCTGGGTTATCTCCAGTAAGGTTTGAGAGGAGATGGTGACAGTGGTTTGGCTCACCTGCCCACCTGGTACACACTAGCTCCCTTTTCTCAATTAGGATTCTCTTCAACCTCAGTTAGGCTGGTTTATCTGCTCCATCAGTTGATGTTGGTAACAGTGGAGATGCTTTGCCTTTTCTACATAGGATTTACTTTCCTTTATGATGTTTGTGAGGACCAGGCTACAAACAGAGCTTGTAGTCCATAGTCATTGGTGGGGGCAGAAGGATTAATGAAGCTCAGAGCGATTAAATAAGTTGTTCAATGGTAGGTCAATGACCTTGGCTACAGACATGATGAAGAGAATCAAAGAGGGCTCAGAATCTTTTGTCAAGACTTCAGTTTTTGCTGACTTTATATCACACTGTTCTCACTGTTTTAGGTATTTGCTGAGCATTGAAATCTTTAAAATTGTAGTACACCTCGATGCATAAGTCTTTCTATGGACACAACACAAAGGTATGTGGGAAAAAAACCCACTAGGGGAGCCTCCTTAGTGTATTCTCCTCTCCTCTATTAGGACCAATTTAAGAATATTGGTCCACAAACTTAGTTTATCTTTGCTCTTAGACTGGCTTATAATTGACCTCAGAGTTGAGGACAGGCTGGTGCCTTTGTCAACTATTACCTCCCTGTACTACAGATCAATTGTCTCATTATGCTGATTGTGGCAACAGTAGGGAACAGAGCTGGGACTCCAATATAGAGCCTCTGCTGTCAAATCTATTGCTCATAACCCTCTACCACAGCCAGCTCAAGTTTCTGTTCTAACTATGCCCAAACTTGATGTTTGCCAAACAATCCTTGAAAGAAATACTTCCATTTGAAAATGTCTAGCAATAGAACTCCAAATATCTTAAATCTGGCACAGCTCCTCCTTATCTAAAATTTATTTAGGAAAACAGCATCCCATTTTGGAAATTTATAGGTGTACTTCAGACCTACATTAAGAAGGAAAGAAAATGGAAACCTTTGAGTTTGGCAAGTATTTATAGAGCCTGATGAGCACTAACTATTAGACTTAGGTACATAACAGATGGATGATGCAGTGGCACAACCATTTCAGGGATGCCAGCTGACAACGTGTTAGATGCTTTTAAGAAAATCATCTTACTTTAATATTTTGGGAGCGAGAGACTTAATCCCTCTCCATTTGTAGTTATGTGTGGAAGGTATTTGTCAGAGATCACAGGCTTAATCCCTGGGTGGGCCAGTTAGCTTTGTGCTATTCCAAGCCCCATGAATTACCTCCCTACCCCTTGCCAGCTCTCTCACAAAGGCATACTTTTATTTACAAGAGAGAGCCCATTTCAGGTAAAAAAAAAAAAGTTCCTGATCTCATGATCCCAGCATGATCTGTAGATATTTAGGTCAGTTCATTTGCTACCACACATAGGATTTGCCTGAATACAGAAACTAACCTGGGTATATGCATACTTATCTTCCTGTAGGAAGAAAAGGTTGAATGTGTCTTAGAATTGGTAGTGGGGGTTGATGAATTGGCGCCCATGTCATACAATGTGGTTACTTTTTCTTTTTCCTGATAGCACAGTATTTATCAATCAGTGTCCCCTGGGGACATAGGGAACCTGAGAACTGAGACATCAGGTGAGCCACACTTTCCTTGGTAGCCTGAGTAGATTCTAGGTTAAGTGACCATATTTGCACTCACTCATACTCCTTCCTACCATTATTTGATAAGCATACATTTAGATTGGTTACTCTAATGAGATAAACAGTGGGACACAGAGGTACATTAACAAAAAGCCGCCCAGAAACATCAGGTTCCTTAGATGCACTGCTCCGCTATACATGGGTCTTACTTGGTGTTCTCTCTAAAGAGAACTCTTTCACATTAGTGTCATGTGTCGGCTTATAATTAACACTAACCCAGAATTTCTGTTTTTCCCTACTTTTATGTGCTATTTATCAATTATGTCTAGCCTGGTATCCTCAATTCCTTGAATACTGTAGTCAGTCAGTCAACAGTAAGCATTTCTTAATTGCCTTCTATGTGCCGGGCACTATGTATGTGTTGAAGATGCAAAGAAAGGCAAAAGACAATCCCTGTCCTCGAGGGCTACTTGCACAATAGCAAGTACCTTCTTGACTGACACACAAATTGCCCTGCCTATCTGATTATGGCAATGGTAAAAAAACAGTTGCCTGTTGATGACTACCCCTGCCCCCCAGAGTCTCAAAACCACGCTGAGCTGAGGTGGACCCAGGTATGTGTATGGGGTCCGTGGATAGTTACTTATCGGCGCTTGCTCTGGGAAAATCAAGGTTGCATAGGAATTTACACGGCGCACATCTAGCTTCCAGTTTTGAAAGCGCAGAAGGATGATCCCTGGTTAGTGTCACTCTTTTCTTCTAGAATGGAAACACAAGAGAGAAGATATCTTCTAGAGTCCACATCTAATTGGATATCTGTGTATGCGCATGCATGTGCGTGGTCAAACAACCTAGGTCATCTGCTTGGTGGAAGTGGGAAGACATTCCAAAGGCCAATAAAAATGCACACCTGCATCTTCCAGATTAGAGTCCAGTAGTACAACACAGATAATTCAGAAAGGGCTTTGTAGCTTCTAGATCTCACTCCTCACCTAACTCAGACAGTCATTTTGGAAAAGTAAAGCTCGGGGATTCAGTCAGTGGCTCAAATTAAAAGCTACCTGCCTTCTGACAGTACTTTCTATGACAAACTGTGAAACTTAAACAATCATATTTCATAGAAAGAAAATTATTCATCTCTCCCATGTGTTGCTGCATATATGTATAAATTATATAGATATACATATATATATATACAGATATGTCTATATCTATATCTATATATATACAGATATGTCTATATCTATATCTATATATCTATATCTATATCTGTATCTATATCTATATCTATATCTATATCTATATCTATGTCTATGTCTATATCTATATCTATATCTATATCTATATCTATATCTATATCTATATCTATATCTATATCTATATCTATATCTATATATCTATATCTATATGTATATCTATATCTATATATGTTGTATCTTTTGGAAAATCCAAATCCTAATAACTTCCACATGTGGTGTGCTTGAGATTTTGCAAACACTTTACTCACAAGAATGCTGTGAAGCGGGTATTATAAGGACCCTTAGCCATTTTATAGATGGGGAAACTGAAGCTCAGGCTTGTGACACTGTGTATTTTTCTTGAGCATGTACCTATTCCAATTCATAAAACCTGTGGTATACTTGGTCGGGTTTGGAGGTACAATCTACAGCACTGGGACAGAAAAGATCTATGTGATCCAGATGATTTTTGAACTCATGACCCAGTCATTACATTAATCTAATTAAAGGCACTACTAAATGTCCCCAAACATTCGGTTCTTCCCATTCCTTATACACAAGCTTAACCATGTGAGTATGGAGGTTCCAAGCTTCTCCTGTATAGTGGGGATGTGAAGCTGGACTGTGCCGTATCAGATGCACTGAATGTTTGGTCTACTTTGTTCTACATTGTTGATGGCCTTTCACAACATATGTGGACAAAGAACATGGACTGGGTATTCAGGCACTCTCTCAGCTCACATTGCCAGGAGCCCTTCTTATTCCCTTCAAGTGTCCATGGGGTGTGAACCAGGTTCCCCATTATCTTTGCGATCAAATGTAAACTTCTATTTGTCATTTAAAGTACTTAACTAACTGCCATCTTCCTATCTTTCCAGTTTTCTTTTTTTTTTAATTAATTTTTAGTGAACAAAAACATATTTCTTTTCCCTCCCATCCCACGCTCACTTAAAGGAAATAATTAAAAAACAACAACAATAACAACAATGAATTCCATATAACATTCATACATCATTGTCATTGTTTCATCATTTTCAGTTGTGTCAGACTCATCATGTCATTGCACATATCATGCCCACCACTTCCTTGAACTTCTTTGTGGTGATGATGATGATGATGATGATGATAAGCATTCTTTATGTTGTGCTTTAAGGTTTACAAATCACTTGACAATAAGCTAACACTCATTTTATCCCATAACAACTCTGACATGTAGGTGCTATTATTATCCTTATTTTAGATTTAGAAACTGAGGCAGAGGGAGGTTAAGTGATATGCTCAGGATCACACAACTAGTTAAGTATCTGAACCTAGATTTGAACTGAGACCTCCCTCATTCCAGATCTAGTTCTCTATCCATCATG
Organism: Phascolarctos cinereus; assembly: GCF_003287225.1. Lineage (NCBI taxonomy): Eukaryota > Metazoa > Chordata > Mammalia > Diprotodontia > Phascolarctidae > Phascolarctos > Phascolarctos cinereus. Next base: position 133,276,242 of record NW_027555625.1, on the reverse strand, counting down.
CCACCTAGCTGCCTAGATTGCAAATCATCTAGCTAGAAAATTAACCAATGTAACTTAAAAGAATTTGACCTAAAATCAAACCTAATGTTTGGAAATAAAGTATATTTTCTAAAAAGCAAAGAAACAAGAAAAGTGAGTGGCCTTTTGTTATTTTTGTAATACCAGGCTTTAATTTTTTTTCCTTCTTTTCCTCTTGTATTAAAGGAGGTTCATGCTGAGGATAGAGGATCAGTAAAAGTGGTTTACTATGAAATTAACTGAGAACCATGTTAAGAATTCTTTGTAACTCACTCTCTTTGGCTCCTGTTTCATACCCCTGATAGTCTGATTAGATAGCATATCATAAAAAAAACTAAAAAAATAGATATCATATCATGCCCAGCCCTTGAATTCTCCACAAAATTATCCAAATACATAAAATACAAAGAGAGAGGAGAGAGATTTGGTAGGATGACAACATCATGAAATGTTAGAACTGAAAAGTGCTTTAGAAATAATATAGGCAAATTCTTTTTTATAGGTGGGTAAACTGAGGCTCAGAAAGGAAATATGACTTGCTCAGTTCATATGGTATGTGTCAGAGTTTATGTTATTCCTAGTTCTTTTGAGTCTTTTGACTCTAAACCTAGTGCTCTCTCCATTACATCATGGATCTGAGCTGTTATTTACCTACTATATAACTGAAAGAAGTATCAAAGAGAAACATAAGGTTGAATTTTCATTTCTAGCCAGGCAGTACAATAGCTTCTTACCTCCAAGGACTTTCAGTGTTTCCTCATGCAGTGTACTATCAATCCAAGATATATGAATTGGGCTTTTAAAATTAATATTTAGTATGCTTGAAAAAATGTTTTTATGTAAAATATAGAGAGTGACCTATCACCACGTGGTGAGTGGGATTAATTAATTAATTAATCTCTACCCAAGTGGGAAGGGGTTAGATGTTTGTGATGCTTTGAACAAGAACTTGTGCTTCTTATATAAACTTGTCCATTTCTGGTGGATTTTTTATGGCTTTTTGTTTGTTTGCCTTTCCTTAATTTCTTTTCTTAGGTTCTTGTCAGCTGTTTATTCTTATTAATATTTTAAAAAATTTTCTCAGATTATTCCGCTAATCAGAAAAATTATCCTTCTAAAAGTTCCTTTGATATAATCTAACTTTGACTTAGGTAAAACTATTAGGAACGATTTATCCTCACCTCTGTTCAGTACAACTAAGAGAATTGCTAAAAACTTGCCAAGTGGTCAGATGTGGCTATATCAAATGAAAATGGGCTGATACTTGTGGCTGATAGGGCAACTCTCTAGAGAGGGTGCTCACTGCCTGGTGCAAAGGAGCACCAGGAAGATGGTATATATACATTACACACATGCGTGCACATACACACACATACACACACACGTCTGCAGTATATAGGTATAATATATGTATATATGTATGTACATACCACATATATATCACAAATCGACACCCAAAGTATATGTGTGTCATATGTACGTGCATGTATACATGCATGCATATACATATATACACATATACATATACGTGTGTGTGTGTGTGCGCGTGTGTGTGTATATATGTCACAAAGCCAGCTCAGATTGGTACCTATGTGTTTATGGAATGGTTACATATAACAGGCTAACATGAGACGAAGAGTCCATTTCAGGAACAGACATTTTATCTGGGAAATCCATGCTAGAGCAATAATAATTTTAAAAAATGCTGAGGATTTGTCTGATACCTGTATCCCCACAGCCTTAGACCTTTTATGATTGCTACTGGTGTTCCCTGCTTTGTACTCATGTGACAATATGGTGCAAAATACCCACTGCTGAGTCACCCCAGCCCTTCTTATCAGGAAGCTCCCATGCCAAGACAATGAGGGCAGACCCACAACAGAGCTGGAATTCAAAGAGAACAAAGTTAGGTTAGCTTGGAAGCATTTGACTTATCTTACCTGGACCTTTCCTAAACTTAAGCAAAAGGTTTTAGCTATCCTAAATATATACAGAGTTTTGCAGAAGTAAGAGTTTCACTATTATGGCCACATGATGTTATCTAGCTATTATGATATGCAAATTAATTGCAGCTTGCAAGGAAAAAAAGGAAGACCCAAACCTAATAACAAAGCATAAACAAGAGATTAAGATTAATTATGGAGAAGTTTTCAATTCAACACACATTAATTGCCTAAATATACAAGAAAAGATCCTGGGGATTCAACAAAAACAAGTATAGCCTCTACTTTTAAGGAATTTAAATTCTACTCGTTAGATCCTACACAGACACAAATTACTATTTATAAAAAGATGTATTGAGGAGGGAGAGTGCTCTAACAACTGTTAGTATCAAGAAAAGGCTTTTCACAATCGATCAACCCATAAACATTTATTAAATGCCTGCTAAGTGAAAGGCACTATGCTAAGCTCTGGGGATACAAAAGTTGACACACCTGAGCTGAACCTTGGATGGAAGACGTAACACTATTCTACGTGGCAGAGTTGAAGAAGAGGGAGGGTATTCCACATATGGGAGAAAGGTTATGTGAAACTAGACTAGAATATTAAGAGGAGAAAAGAGCTAATAGGCCTGTTTGACTGGAACATAGGATTCCTGAGGTCTGGTAAAATAGAATAAGCATAGAGAAGGAGGTGGTAGACTGTGGAGGGCCTTAAATACCAGGTTGAGAAGTTTGTATTTGATCCCAAAGGCAACAGGGAGCCCCTGAAGGTGGTTGAGCTGGAGATAGATCTGATATGATCTGTGGTTTAGTAAGATTTTTTGGCACCTGTGTAAAGATTGCATTGCAGAGGTCAGAGTTTTGCATCATGTATATAAATGTGTTGTGATATGTATACCACTTTAGATGCTATTTGGTTCCTGTCATTCACTATAGAAAAATAACAGACCAGAGATATCCTGTTCTGCCAGTATTGTGATTATTACTTTGTGCAACAATTTAGTAATCAACAGTAATTATTGTTCTTGGATATTGTAACCTAGACTTTGTATTTTTACAACGAGTACTGCATGCACTCATCTAACACTCAAGTAGTTATAAAAATGAATTGTAATCAAAAAATGCTTTTTATTCTTTTGCTATTTTACAGGCACTATGCTAGGTGCTAAGGATGCAAAAACAAAAATGACGACTGTATCAGTCTAAATCAGGAGCTTATATTCTGCTGGAAATCATTTCCTATATGTATTCCTCCTAACATAACAACAGTGTGTGTTGAACCAGAAGTTCCATGCTTAGTGGAAACTCTGTGAAACAGAAAAATTGCTAGGTCACGTGTTAATGCTGCATTTTCCCAAGTGCATCGATGACATTTTTTTTCAGGGCTTAGCATTTTTGAAGCTTTCCCCCAGAGTCTGTCCTTGGCAAATTGAAATATGGGAAATTTGGCCCTGGTGTCACTATCCTTTTCCTTCTGCACTCTTGTGGTTTCCTTTTCCCACTACCCTTCTTTCTTCCAGGTACCCAGTGCCTCTGTACCTTCCCCTCTATCTAGGGCTGCCCTCAGCATTTCTAGACATTCATTTACCATCCTGTTCTGAATCTAAGTCAATGTGACAGCCTATCCAGGAGGATTGGTATTTAATGTCTCATCTCTAAAGATGGACTGAAAAAATTTAACTCCTTGCTAGATGTGAAATTTCGGTTATCAGGTAGTGTGGGCACATCTTTTGCCTGTGAGTGTGTTTGGTGAGTTTTTTGTGGGCAGAACCCCCCCCCCGGAACCCCCAAACTGTAGCCATTGTGACAGCCTACTTCTATAATAAGGTATGCCAGAATGTAAGATATGAACAGGTGTCAAAAAAGCTTTCTTGAGAACCAGGACAAATTCCATACACACCTATCAAGTTGCGCAAGGGCATTCGCAGCTGTCCTTGAAGGGGTGATGGCACTAAAGTTAGCAAGGTAAGACGGATTGGTTATAGTTTTGGTTTTCCTCTTTGGTGTTACAACAAGCTTGAGGCCTTTGTATTCTTTTCATGTAGCCCTGGGGCAGTTTATGCTTTTTTCTCAATACTCCTCTGACGGATGTAAAGGTTTGTGTTTTCGTTCTTTTGGCATGATAATAAGGCATTACACGTTAATGCTTTATTCTGAGTCACTCTGTCCAGACCTCAGCTAGATTAGAAGGCCTGTATTTTATGAAATCGCCCATTTAGCAGGGTTGGCAGTCCTTAAAAGTCTGAGTCAGTCATCATGTCATTAACTTTGATCCCATAGGCTGCATTTCCCCATGAGGACTCTTGCCCTTTATTGTCTGTTTAAAATTGGTTCCATTTTGAAAATTACCTGAAGCTAATTTTATTTCTCTTTGTCATATTACTGTAGTGACCCCCATCCCCAGTCCCACACCCTCCCCCTTCTCCTTTCCTCCTCCCAAACACACTCACACTTAAGATTTTGGCAGCCAAATGTAGCCTCAAGACAAGAGTGAAAGAAATGTAGGTTCTATATTTCACAAGTTTTCCCTATGCTAAAGAGAGCTGCAAAGTTTTTCTGCTTGATTTCTTTTTTAAAAATTTTATGGATTTTTTTTTTGCTTTTGAATTGCCTTCATTTCCCAATAGACCTCTACCTCCTCTTCCATCCAGAGAGACCTCTAGTATATATATATAATATATATGTGTGTATGTGTTTATGTGTGTATATATACATGTGTGTATGTTTATATGTGTGTGTATATATGTGTGTGTATGTATATATATATATTTATATATATATATGTGTGTGTGTGTGTGTGTGTATATATATATATATATATATATATATATATATATATATATATATACATATATTCAGTAAAACTAAGGACATAGCATCAGCCAAGTCAAAAGTACACGCACAGCATCATACCTATAGTTTCCTACTTCTGTAAAGGGGAAAGGAAAAAGCATTTATTAATCACCTACAATGTGTCAGGCACTATGCTAAACACTTTACAGATATTACCTCATTCAATCCTTAAAGAAATCCCAGTAGTTACGTGGTGTAACTAAACCCTTTTTACAGTTAAGGAAACTGAGGTTAAATGACTTGCCCAGGCTAACACAACTCCAGGCCCAGTGCTCTAACCATTGCATCACCCACTGCCTTGTTTTCCCTCTAAAGAGGGGAAGGAGATAGCTTCTCCTGTCTCTCCTTTGGGGCCAAGCTAGTTCATCGTAATTTCACAGTATTCTATTTTGTTTGCTTCCTCATTACTGTTCTTTCCATTTACATGTATTTCAGTGGCTGTTTTCCTGGTTCTGCTCATTTGACTTTGCATTAGTTTATGTAAGTCTTCCCAAGCTTTTCTTTATTAATCACATTCATTGTTTCTTACAGTACAATAATATTCTGTTACACTCATGCACTGAAACTCTTTTACCCATTCCCCAAGTGAGGGGCATCTGTTTTGTTTGTGTTACTTTGCTACTATAAAACATGCTGCTGTAAATATCTGTGTCCACTTGGGACATTTCTTTTTGTTCTCATGTGCCTAGCCAGAGAAGATCTCTGGGTCAAAAAGGATAGGTATTTTAGTCACCTTCTTAGCATAATTCCAAAACATTTCTCAAATTTTTGGTCCCATGCTTTCTCAAAGTCACACTCACAAACTTCCCTTTTCAGAATTCTAAGGGTCAGCATCCAAAAGCACTGAAATTAGAAAGAGGTAGAGGCCTCCCTCTGAAGGGAAGTATTTGTTGAAAAGATGAAAGCTTTCCATTAAAACAACTGAACAAAACACCTGGCAAGAGGCATTTATGAACTCAGTGAAATTAAAATTGATCCAAATGTGCCAGCCCCTTCTGAATGATTCTTCAAGCCCCAAATCCCGAATGTCTATGTTAATATAGACTTGATTGCCTAAAACAATATTTAAATGTCTTGTTGATTCATCAGCAAGTAGCTGACACTCCTTCCATGGGTTCATTACATTTAACTATAGGCTTCTCTGGGCTTTTTTCATTCTTTTCTTTTTGTTTTCATTGGTTTTAAAGCTTTTTGAAATAGTATAACTGTTTCCCAAGTTTGGGGGGTTTATTGCCCCTACAGAATAATATGAGTCAGCTAAAGAAATGTGAAGGCAATGAAGACTGACCTGCTGTTTGCCCAAAAGACCAATTGCATGATCCTTGTGATTGCCTCTGTCAGGGTCAATTGAGCAACAGCATAAGGCATGAGAGTTAGGCGTACTTTGGAGGCATGTGTTTAACATTAAAATCGGAGACACTGGGTTTTTAGCAAACCTCAAGTTCTTATACACTGTAATTCCCTCTGTGTGATGGAATCACTTTCTCCACCATAACCAGGCACTGCTTTGTAAGCCTCTTTCTCATAAGTTGTGGCAGGGGAGAAGAGCATTTCTATTTTTCTGAGAGACGTTTCTGTATCCTTCAGATGTGGCCTGAGATATCAAGATCCCTAATAGCTTTTTCACCTATCTGTGTTGTCAGGTATCTGCAACAAGCTGGGGGTCAATAAGAATTCCAAGTGACAAGAATGCATTAATGTACAACTATGCTGGAAGTTACTGCAGCAACTATAGAAATTAAGATGAAAAGGAACTTATTTTTACCTTTTTTGGGGGGTATCTCTAGTACTTAGCACAGTGCCAGACACATTGTAAACATTCAGTTGGTGGTACTGTTATTTGTTCTTCATTCTAGAAGAAGAACAGTGATGTGAGGAGGGTGATGTCTTGAATTACAAGTGAATTGGATTTAAGTGAGGCAGGGCTGTGCAAAATCACCAGTCTCACTCTTACCTCAGGAGCCATCTGGGTCCAGTAACAAGACTTAGGTCAGGTCTACTGGAGATGGCCCCAGATGAGGTGGGGAGACCTTGGCCTTTTAAGGTCTTTTAAGTTAAGGTCTTTCCCAGGTCTCAGTTTGTCTGAAGCAACACCCATTCAGTGATTCAGTGATTTAAGGCTAGGTAAGAAATGAGGAAAAAGATGGCCTAAGTTTGCTTACTCAATGAATAAATAAACAAACAAATGAAAACAATCTGGGAAGGAAAGACCCTCAGAGTTTCTGTCCAGAACAGAAACAATTGCTATCTATACTCACTCTAAGCCATCAAAACCCAAACAATGACCAAGTAAAGCTTGGGCTGGGACCTATTATTGGCCGACCAGTGAGAGCCAGAGTGATTAGGCAACAGCAATAATTGACTGACAGCTCAGTTGAAGTACTGAATGTGAGAGGGTGTGTAGTGGAAAGAGAATTGGACATGGAGGAAAGAAGCCTGGGTTTTAATCCTGCCTTTGCCACTTACTGGTCGTGGGGTCACCAGTTTACACAGCAAGAAAATGGAATGATAGTACTCTGATGGCCTATTTTACAGGGTCGAGGTGATCAAAGTACTTTGTAAACTTTAAAGTACTTTAGAGTTGTTACTGTTGAAGCAGAAACTTACCTCAGAATTAAATTAATACAAACCCCTTATTGTCTAGTTGGAGAAATCAGAACTCAGAGAGATGACAGACTTGTTAAAAGTCTCACTGCAAAGTTAGTGACCCAGGTCTCCTGATTCTTAGTTCTGTGTGAGTTCCATTACTTTGCTCTGGAATAAAACAATCAAAGAAAAAAGTTTGCCCCCTTTTAGACAAGATTTAGATTCCAGTTCTGGCATGTGGGAGAAAGAAAGAGTGGGAGGAGTGGGCAAAAGGCAGGGAAAGGCTTCTTTCAGGTGATAATTGAGTAGATGCCAGATTATAGAAGTTAACACTAATGTTTAATCAGACATTTATTCAATTATCACCTCAAATAAGAACTTAAAAGTGAGGTTACTCTGTGGAAGAGGGGGTAGGTTTGATTGATCATGGGGGAAGGGGGATTTGAAAGGAAAGCAGGCCTTAGATGAATTATACCAGTGAAGGACTTGCAAAGAATGTAGTATAAAGGCACTGGGAATGTGGAGGAAGGAGAGATTAAATACTCAGAATTAATAAAAGAAATGCTAACTGGAAGGCAAGAATCCAATGCAAGCTACCTATTTTCAGTTTTGAAAAGGAGTCTGATGATAGTAATGGTTCAGGTGCCATGGAATATCATCTCCCATGCTACTCTGCAGCACCTGAATTTTAGTGGCCCAGAAATTACAGTCTACGTCCAGTTCTCCATCAAAGTTCTCTTCTGATGCGTCAGCATGCTAAAGACAAGGGGGGTGGATACAAACCCTGGCAGGTTCTCCTAAGCTGGGGAAGGCTTTCCAGTAGATACTTGACTGAAAAGTATGCTTCTACTGTCTGAGGATCAATCAATCAACCAAACTGTAAGCTTTTGTCAAGACCCTAGTGTATGTCAGGCAATGGATTTGATACTGGGGATACAAGTGCAGTAAATGAAACAACTTCTACTCACAAAGAATTTGTATTCTAATGAGGGAGACCATATGTGTGTATGTTTGTGTGTGTGCGTGCGTATACATATATATATATATATATATTATATATACACACATATATATACACACACACACATATACATATATATACATATACATATATGTATATTTTAAATATATAGGTAATACATTTATAGAATATATATTATAATATACACATATATACACACACACATATATACATATACATATATATGTATATTTTAAATATATAGGTAATATATTTATAGAATATATATTATAATACATAGGTTATATATTATAATATACAGATTATAAATCTGTAGATTTACAAATACTATAGGTTTATAGTATTTATATTATAAATTATAATAATTCAGATTATAAATAGTACATATAAAGATAATAAATATACACATATTTGTATAGTTACTATATCTATACTATAGAGATAATATATACATGTATATACATATATGTATACCTCCACATACACACACATTATAAGTATATATGTGCATGTGTGTATATGCATAGTTACGGAGGAAGATCTTTAGCAGTTGAGGGAAACAGGACATTTTTCATGTACAATGGAGTTCTTGGGATGCTTCTTAGAGAAGAGAGGTAGAGCTAAGGAAAGGGTGCAATGCTTTCCAGGCATGGGGGACAGCCAGATACAGAGCTAAAAGATGGTATGTTTGTCATGTATAAGTCATGGAAAGAAGGCCAAGCTTAGCACAGTGCCTAGCACATAGGAGGTACTTAATTAATGTTTATTGAACGTTTATTGACAGTTTGGCTAGATTATAGAGTATGGCAGTAAGAATAATTGGAATAAGTAGAAAGAGACTGGGGCCAGTTGGTGAAGGATATTAAAAACTAACCAGAGGAGTTTGTTACATCCAGAATCAAATATAAAATACTCTATTTGGCAGGTGGAGCCCATCACAAGCAGAGTAATATCAGTCAGCTGAAAATACAATCTTCTTAATTTCATTCCCACCATATATATTCTGCAGCCTGGCTACAACGGCCCACTTGCTGTGTTTCAAAGGTGACACTTCATCTCTCAGCAGTTTGTCTTTGTACTGGCTGCCTGCTATGCTTGGAATACTCTTCACTTCTGTTTCCTGGCTATCCACGATTCCTTCAAGACTCAGCTAGACTCCAAACTTCTGCCTGGGGGTCTTTCTTCCCGTTCCCACTGCGAGCGTCATCCCTCTGAGATTCACTTCACGAAAAATAAGTGAACAAAAAAAGAATGAATAAATGGATATACACATATACACACACACATATATACATATATATATATATATATAATATGTATATATAAATTTATTAATTTTTCTATCTTGCATGTACATAGTTATTTATATATTGTCTCCATCAGAATATGAGGTCCTTGAAAGCAAGGGCAAGCAAGGGCTTAATAAATGTTAGTTGACTGCCTTGGTTTAGATCAATAAGGATAAGACTAGATGAGTGAAGAGAAGCTCATTACCAGACGATTTGGCATCAGCTAATGGATTTTGGTTTTTTTAGGCCAACAGCAGCTCATGAAAATGTCTATAAAGGCAATGAGGGGTTGCCATCTGCATTGTGGGAGTTTATACCAGCAATTCTTGAAATAAGTATGTATATTTTATGTTCAGAAGAGTATTGAGAGCACTAATTTCAAAGCATCAATGAGAATGGTCATTTGGTCAAAGGGACTTTATTGGTCTCTTGAAGCAAGTTGACACTGGACCAGAGGCTATATGGGAATAGCAAAGAAACCAAAACGATCATGCCTGAGGGACAGGGTATAGGGCTGAATGGCATAGCCAATTCACTTGAAGCATTGAAATAGAAAGGCTTTTCTTATCTTTTTTTTTTTTGAGTTTGTTTACCCATTTACACTGAATATTTATCTTAAGTCATAAGTTGTTATAAAGTTCTTAATGAACTTCATGGAAACTATATATATTATTGTTGAATGCAGACTTGAGAGGCATGCATAGGAATTTTTGGGAGGGAAGAGAGATAGTTATAAATGGCTATATTTTTCCAGAACATGATTTCTGGTGGGGGCTTACAGAAGGAGTACATTTAGCAGTACTTTTCTAGGCAAAGGAGTCAGCAACAGTCAAGACTAGCTGGGAGAAGGGGAAAGTGGGAAGGGGAGCAGGGAGGGAGACTGATATTGAAGCCTAGTTAAAAAAAAAAATAAGAAAAGCCACTCCTCTCAGAGGAGAGACCAAAGGAGTGGCTATCAATGAAAAGACATTTATTGTCTACTTTGTACCAGGCACTATGTTGAGTGCTGAGGATACAAAAAGAGGCAAAAAGTCCCTGCCCTCAAGGAGCTCCTAGTCTAGTGGGGGAGGCAAGTAGCTACAACAGCAACAAAATATACATATTTACAAAGCAAGCTATATACCAGATAAATAGGAAATAATTAAAAGAGAGAGGGCACTAGAATAAAGAGGGATTGAGGAAGGCTTTCAATGAGAGATGAGATTTTAGTTGGAACTTAAAGGAAGCCAAGAAGCTCAGTATTCAGAACACGGCATGGGAGATAGCCAGAGAAAATGAAAAGAGGGAAGACATGGAGTATCTAGGCTACAGAGAAAGTCACAGGGAGCTGGAGGAATCAGAATGACTGACTCCTGCCTTCTTGGCTCATTGCTGGAATACCAGAAAAAGAACAAATATGGAACCTTTGGAGTTTAATCATTAAGTAAGTGAAGGCATCTACCAGGAAGTTAGAAGCCCGGGAGTTAAGTCCTGTCTGTATGCTATGTGAATCTGCATATGTGACTTTCTCATCAGTAAAGTGTTTCTGACTCTCTGTCACCTAGTTTTGGAGTTTTATTGGCAAAGATACTGGAGTGGTTTGCCATTTCCTTCTCCAGCTCATTTTACAGATGAGGAAACTAAGGCAAATAGGGTTAAGTGACTTGCCCAGAGTCACACAGGTAGTAAATGTCTGAGGCCAGATTGGAACTTCAGAAGATGAGTCTTCCTGATTCCAAGCCCAATACTCGATCGACTATACCACCTAGCTGCTCAGTAAATTGAGGGGAATAAATTAGAAAAATGTTTTCTTTTTTTCCTCTCTCACTTTTCATTAATGTCTTTTTATTTTTACGTTATATTCTGGTAATATATCTCCCCCTTTTCCTTATCCAATTGGACCTCCCTCATAACAAAGATTTTAAAAGAAAAAGGGGGAAAAAGCAGTTCAGAATAACCAAATAACATACTGAGCATGCCTGACAATATAATACAACATTCCATACTCATTTAGTAAATGCACCCTCCACCCTATAATAAATATAAGAAAGTACATTTTCTAAACTCTTCCCGTGAGATATTTTCAATAAATCTACATAAACTTATTTCTTCCCCATGTTTTTTGTTCACCAGATTCAGTTAGAGTCTTCATTTAGAGGGGAAAAGCTACTGTAGCAGCTGTATAAAATTAGCTTGTCTTGCTGTCATAATTTATTGTCTGTTGAACCTCAACAGTGCACTTAGTACTATATAAGGAAAAAATATCACCCACTATTCCCTATCTTCCTTCCAGGTGCTTAAAGTGAATAAGGAAGTCAAAACAATTCAGACATAAAATAACAACTTGGAAAGTACTTAAAATTCACAGGTGTAAGGTTTTTCCCCTACTTAGAAGCAATAGAAATGTCCTAGGATGGCATAAAAGCATTTCTTTATCATTTGAATTATAACACTCTCAAATGTTAGTGACGGTATTACTGCAGAGTCATTTGTCTTTCTCCTTTAACTTGGGCAAAGGGAGCTGGTCTTCAGTCCTATGTACCTTGTCTACCTTGTTTCCCACAGCATTGGCTAGAGATGAACTTAAATGGCCTTTCCTCATGCAAAAAGAGTTGGAAATCAGAACACTTGACTCTGTCACTTACTAGCTGTGTGATGCTGTGCCAATGATTCTATCTCACAGAGCCTTAGTTTTCTCCTCTGTAAAACAGGCACAGAGAATCCCTACCTTACCTTCCTCATGGAATTATTGTGAGAATCAAAGCAAAGAAGACTATATGAAAGCCTTTAGTGAACTCATAACATGAAATATTGACCCCACTCATTGTTTTGGTCATCCTCTTCTGGATGCCTTCTAGTTTATATCCTTCATAAAATGTGGTACCTAGAACTGAATATCATATCTATATGTGCACTTACCAGAACATATTCATGTGTTTAAAAAATTGTTATCATATCACTATTACTATTAGGAAAGGCAGCATGATCAAGTGAAGGTATCAGCAATTTATGGTCCAAGAGGCAAATGTCGCCTACCCTCATATTTTCCTATGGCCCACAAGCTGTAGTGGCCATACAAAAGCTGGCAATGGGCTGGATTTGGAGAAGAATATGTAGGTGGTAGACTCAAAAGACTTAGGTTTGAATCCTAATGGTGCATGTACTAATCTTTGAGACCTGGAGTGAGTCACTTGAAGGTAGTAGGGAAGGAATCTCTATTTATCTCAGTTCCTCATATATAAAATGAAGAGGTTGAACTAGATGGTTTCTAAGGTAATTTCCAACTCTGTATCTCTGACTTAATGCTCACTTATACCTACCATATTTTCATTCACTGTGACCCTTTGTTCTCTTCATTCTCCCACTTTGTCAACCTTGATCTGGCCTAAATTTCTTTCCTACCCAATCTTGACCCATTGTCACCCATTCCAATAAATAGCCCTCTCAACTCTTCAATCTCTTCTTCACTTGATCTTCTGCTTTTCCCTACCCTGCTAACCATTGATTATACCACATGCTTCTTCAATTACTTCTCCAAAGCTGCTGATTATTTCTGGAGGAAATCACTGAATCCTGCTGACTGGATCAATTATAAACAGGCTAACCTAGGCTCTCACTGTTACTCTCCAATCTCTTACTACCTAATCTTATCACCATTTATCCCTTTTCAAACCTTAGTCCTGAAGTACTTCCACCATCCAAATCTTCCACTCCTAGTTATGTGCTGCTAAATGGGGCTGGAGGAAGAATTATGAGCATGCTGACCAGGTACATTATAAAATCATGTTATTCTACTCAGCTTGGCTTTCTCTACAGCAAAGTAATCCTTCTTGTACTTCCTTATTTGATTTTCTGTCTCACTTCACACAAACAAAACAAAACACTTTCCCAAAACTCTTCTCTCCTAAAAAGCCTCCCACACCTCCACTATTCTCTCAGCTGAAGACTTTGCATTTTACATTGGAGAGAAAATTGAGCTCCCTCTTTCTCCTAATCTTCATCTCTAAACTCCTAGGCATCATGCTCTCACTCTCTCCTCCTTTCTCCCTTCTCTGATGATGAGGTTGCCCCTCCCCTTACCAATATTCTTAAATGTACCTTGATTCTCTCCCGTCCCATCCTCCAGCAGTTTATCTTCACTATCATCCTTCCCCCACTTTGAATTTTCAACTTCTCCTATTCTATGACCTTTCCTACAACCTTCAAACTTTCCCCCTTACTTAAATAAATCTTCACTAGTCCTCAAAGAGCTTACATTTTAATGAGGGGGAACACATGTGTATCTATATCTTTATCTATGTCTAAATTGATATATGCTAAACCTACAATGCTAGGTGCTATAGGGGATGTGAAGCTGAGTATGACTTGGTCTCTGCTCTCAAGCAGCTTATAATCTTATAGCTGGCAGTAGAATGCGAGGGTAAGGCATATGCCCAGATAAATACAATATAATACAAAGCAAAATGGAATACTGTTTCTTAGTGTCTTCATCTGTAAAATGGAGATGATAATAATAGCACCTACTTCTCAGAGTTTTTTTGAGAAACCTTGAAGTGCAATATAAATGTTAACTATGCCATGCTGTCTCTTAAAAATGATATGAATTTGTTATTATTATTATTATTAGTATTAGTAGTAGTAGTAGTAGTAGTAGTGCATCTGTGGATATCAAGAAAGACTTATGGAAGTAGGAACATTTGAGATGGGCAGGGTATTGCCAAGCAGTGACAGGAACACTTTAGGCAGAAAGACCACCCTTTAAAGGTGCTGAGGGAAGTAGAATATACAAGAAGGAATCTGGTTTGGCTAGGCCATGAGACTCAGAAGACAAATAGCATTGGGGTGGGGTTAAAGAATCATCAATTTAGACCAGCAAGGAATCTGAGATATCATCTAATGATTCAGGGATGGGGAATCAGTGTCCTCAAGGCCATATGTGACCTTCTAGGTTCTTGGGTGTAGCCTTTTCACTGAGTCCAGGTTGTATAGAACAAATCATTTTTTAAGGAGATTTGTTCTGTAAAACTTGGACTCAGTCACAGGGCCACACTTGAGGGCCTAGAGGCCTACATGTAGCCTTGAGGCCACAGGTTTCCCACCCCTGAATCCAATCTCTTCATTCTATAGAAGAGGAAAATGAACTCTAAAGAGGTAAAATAACTTCCCCAATATCACAGAGATGAGTTAGTTTCAGGACTCCAGCTTGCTGAAATTGAGTCTAGCGGTCCTTCCACTGCACAAATACAGCAGGGATTTAGTTTTAGTGATAGTATGTATTTACTATCTCAAGAGTATTTATAGTTTCATAGAGAATTGAATGGACTGCCCAAAATTGAACCCTAAGTGTCTATGGACTGTTGACTGTGGTGGGGGAGATATTTTCAGCAGGGGTTCTTCTTTGCATGCCTTCAGACATACCATAAGTACCCTACCACTTTGTAAGACTTAGGAGCTTAATGTTTGGTCTTAGAAACTTCGTTCATTTGGCATCTACACAGATGATGCTTAACCCTGTGCTTCTAGATTAAGTTATTTTTTTTTCTTTATGATGAATTACAAATTATAGTAATTGGCCATTGAAAAGGAACTGCTATCATTTATCAATTCCAAATACCCTGGAACTTTCTGGCAGGATTTTCTTGCTTCTTTTCTGCAATTTAAAAATCATAAACTGCTTCCATGTACAAGGCTGTAAAAGGAGCAAGAGGGTTGCCTCAGAGTCAGGAGACCTTGCCTCAAATCCAAGTGTTGCCCTCCCTACACAGTGATTTGGGGATGAGTCACTTCTGCTCTTTGACCCTCAGCCTCCTTCTCTTTAAAATGGTCGAGCTTGACTCCATCATGTCTGTGATCTCACTTTTATCCCTATGATTCTGTGATCATATTTCAATGTGGTACATGGAAAGAGCTCTGGCCTTGGAGTCAGGGAGCACTTGGCTTCAAACTGAATCTCTGACATTCTCTAGCTATGTAACTGTGGGTATGCCCTTTAAAGTTCCCCATGCCTTACTTTCCTCATACGTAAAATGAGAATAATAGATATATTACCCGTCTCATAGGGTTTTTGAGCAAATCAAATGAACAGTCAATGTGGAGGGGGGTATGGGATATCTCCTGATTAAAAAGCAATGCAAGTTTTTGCATCAATGTGACTTATATCCAAAATCTATAAAGCAGTTTATTTGTTATAGCCTTCGTGAATGAGGGCAGCCATTCATTGATCCATTTAACTAGCCAACAAATGTTTATTAAGCATCTCTTGTGTTAGGCACTTGAGAAAGTACGAACTGTAGATAAAATAGCAGAATCACTGCTCTCCCAGACATTATAGTGTAGTAGAGAGAGAAGACATTAGACACCAAGGATGAACAAATCTAAATACTGCTTTGGCCCCCATTGCCACTTCCAGACTCTCCTCTCCCACTATCACTCTGAAACTTTTCCTCCTTTGAGGTTTTCTCCATCCGAATTTATCACTGAGTCCAGATCCTGGTGGCTGTTATCTGCTGATGTCCAAAACATTCTCTCTGCTTACACCACTCAGACATCTTTCCCTCTAGCTCCTCCTTCATTCATGTCTCTGATGAAGAGGTAGCCTTTCTGCTTGCCAAGGCAAGCTCTTCTACATTCATTCTTGATTTCATCCCCTCTCAACTTTTCTAGCAGCTTGTCCCTACCATCATCCCCACTCTATATCTTTAGTTTTTTATCTCTCCCTATCTGCCTGTTCCTTGCTTCTGCCTAGAAATATGTCCATACCTCCATCCTTAAAATATTGTTAAAAACTCACTTAATACAACCATCTCTACTAGCTATTGTCCAGTATTTCTCCTTTCCTTCTCAGCTGCACTCCTTGAGAAAGCTATCCACCAGAGATGCTTCCACTTTCTCTTTTCTCTCACCCTTAATTCATCTGCAATCAGACTTCCAGCCTCATTTTGTGTGTGGAGGGGGGAGGGAGGGCAAAATGTAAGCCAAGGTCTTCTGCTAAGAGGGTGAGGGAAAGAGCATGGTAGTGATGCTGTAGAGGAAATTGAAGAAAGATTAAAAGGTCTGGTATAGCCACCATGCTGAATGTTATATGGTAGATGTTATATCACCCATTAGAACATAAGCTCTGATGAATCAGAGACTCCAGCTTCTGGGATAAGAATATACTATTTGATAAAAACTGCTGGGAAAACTGGAAAATAGTATGGCAGAAACTAGGCATAGACCAACATCTCACACTCTATACCAAGATAAAGTCAAAATGGTACATGATTTAGACACAAAGTGTGATACCATAGGTAAATTAGGAGAGCAAGGAATAGTTTACCTGTCAGATCTATGAAGAAGGGAAGAATTTATGACCAAACAGGAGATAGAGAACATTATGAAATGCAAAATGGATAATTTTTATTACATTAAATTAAAAAGGGTTTTTCACAAACAAAAGAAATGCAGCCAAGATTGGAAGGGAATCAGAAAGCTGGGAAATAATTTTCACAGCCAGTGTTTCTGATAAAGGCCTCATTTCTCAAATATATACAGAACTGAGTCAAATTTGTAAGAATACAAGTCATTCCCCAATTGATTAATTGACAGTCTACCCACAGGAAACAGTATGATCCAAAGCACATAGCTGGGGAAGTTCAACGTGTGTTTGACCGTAGAACAATCCAGTTTGGCTGAAGTATAAACAGGCAATTTTGAGATGAAGAAATTAAAGATACACACACACACACACACACACACACAGAGACATATATATATATATATATATATATATATATATATACACATATATACATACATATGTACATATATACATACATACACACATATATAGTCATATTAAAATGCTTTAAATCATTATTGATTACAGAAATGCAAATTAACACAACTCTGAGGTACCACCTCACACCTATCAGATTGGCTAACGTGACAGAAAAAGGAAAATGATAAATATTGGAGAAGATCCACATCTTCTCCAAAGGAAAATTGGAACACTAATGCATTGTTGATGGAGCTGTGAACCGATCCAATCATTCTGGAAAGCAATTTGGAACTATGCCCAAAGGGCCATGAAACTGTGCATACCCTTTGATCCAGCACCACCACTACTAGGTCTTTATCCCAAAGAGATCACAAAAAAGGGAAAAGGACCCACATGTACGAAAATATATATATAGCAGCTCTTTTTTGTGGTGGCCAAGAATTGGCAATTGAGGAGAAGTCCATCAACTGGGGAATGGCTGAACATGTTGTGATATGTGAATGGGATGGAATACTATTGTTCTATAAAAAGTGATGAGCAAGCAGATTTCAGAAAAAACTAGGAAAGACGTAAATATGAACTGATGCTGAGTGAAGTGATCAGGACCAGGAGAACATTGTACACAGCCACAGCAGCATTGTGGGATGATTAACTATGATAGACTTAGCTCTTCTCAGCAATGCAATGATCTAAGACAATTCCAAAAGATTTATGAAGGAAAATGTTATCCATCTCCAGAGAAAGAACTATGGAGTCTGAATGAAGATTGAAGCATACTATTTTAATTTTTTTTTTGTTTTGTTTCTTGTGGTTTTCCCCTTTTGTTCTGTTTCTTATTTCACAACATGATGAATGTGGAAATATGTTTAACATAATTATACATGTATAATCTATATTAGATTGCTTGTGTCTTGGGGAGGGGAAAGGGAAGAGGAAGGAGAAAAATTTGGAACTCAAAATCTTACAAAAATGAATGTTGAAAACTATCTTTACATGTACATGGAAAAAAATAAAATACTGTTAAGTGAAAAAAATATATAAGCTCCATGAGAACAGGGACAGTTTGATTTTTTATCTTTATCTTCCCACCACTTCAAACCATGTCAAACATGTAGTAAGTGCTTAATAATTGCTTGAAGATTGATTGATGCAACATAATGTATCTGTTAGAAAGCTACAAAATTCAATGAAAGCCGAAGGGATCAAGATAGTTGCCAAATTAGAGAATCAGGAGAAGTTTCCTGGAGGCAGTTCCTTGGGTAGGTAGGAATTTCTCAAGTAAAGAGTAGTAATAGACACAGTCTGCCCGTAGGAAACAGTATGATCCAACACACATCGCTGGGGAAGTTCAACAGTGTTTGATGATAGAACAATCCAGTTTGCCTGAAGCATAAAATTTGTGTAAAGGAGCAATACGAGATGAGACTGAAAGGGTAGGGTATTGTGAATGTGTGCAGAACCTTGAATGCTAGTCTCAAGAGTTTGAAATGCACCCAGGAAACATTAGTGAGCCACAGAAGATTGAAGAAGCTGCATCAGAGAAATGATGCCACATTTATCATCATCATCATCATCATCAAAGTTCATTCATTCATATTAATATAGTTTCTAAAAGTTTCCAAAGATATTCCTTTTAATCCTGTGAGACAGCTAGCATAATCATTATTATCCCCATTTTATAAATAGGGAAATCGTATCTCATCGTGTCTCATTGTGAAGTGATGTGCCCAAATCCCACAGTTGGAAAGTGTTTGCCTTTGCCTGGTGCTGTATGTCTTACTTGATTCCCTGACCCAACTTTCTTCAGTCTAGCTAATCTTGCTTTTCTTAAAACTCTGTATCTGACCTCAAGTAGCCTGTCCAAGGGCACTAAGTTACAGAACTGGGATAAGAACTAAGGCTTCTGGATTTGTGCCCCTGGGCACTTTTCACTGTACCAGGCTCTCTCTTAATTGACTGGGTCCTCGTAAAACCTGAAAGAAAAATAACAAAAAATCATGGAATCCCCTTCTTAAAATGACACAGACCTAAGCCTTAGAGAATGGAACACTGTTGATGATTTCAGTATAAATCCAGACAAGTCTTTACCAATCCCCAGCATAGTATGAGATGCATTGGAAATGACTGAGAGGCAGGGGTCATGTCCTCAGATTCCTCAGCAGAAAAATAAGTGGATAATCAAGATGACAAAGAAATTTGAGCATCAAACAACAAAATAAAGGACTAGCTGAGGAAATGCCTGGTGCAGTGGGAAGAAATCTTAGTGGAAAGAACATTGGATGTGAAGGAAGAGCCTTGTCATCTGAGCTTGTATTCTGCCACTTACTATTAGCTGTGTGAATTTGGACAAGCTACCAGCAATCTGAGCCTTGGTACCCACTGTCCTCATTTGTAAAATGGGGTAATAATACCCTTTTTACCTACCTTATAGAGCTCCTATACTGGAAGTACTTTGGCAGACTGCCATATTAATGGGTGACATTATATTTTTCTTCATTGAGGTTATACTCAATCTTATATTCCTAGAATTCTGATGTTCCTGGGCCATTAGCTAACAGAAAAACAATGTTGTGGGATCTTAGAGGTGAAAAGACCTTACAGTCCAACCTTCCTTATTTTACAGGTAAGGAAACTGAGGCTCAGGGAAGTTGTGACTTGTCCAAGATCGAAAATGTAATAGGTAACTGAGCTCAGAACAGAACCCACATCGTCAAACTCCAAATCTTAGCATTATACCATAGCATCTTTCTGCAGTTTCCACTCAGCCACTAACTAGCTGCTTGTATTTGGGCAAGCTATTTCATCTCACTGGGACCCTCAGTTTCATCCTGTCAACAAACCAGTGAGTTAATCAATCAGTCAACTAACAAGTACTTGCTAAAAATGCTTTGGCCTAGATTCAATCAGACTGGCTTTGAGGTATCTGCTAACTCCAACTTAATACAAAGCTAACTGAGGTAAGTGAAGGAAAGAAGGGAAGGAGGGAGGAAGGAATGAAGGAAAGAGGGAGGAAGGTGGAAAGAAGGAAGGAAGAAAACATAGATAAATGTTTATCTTTCTCAGACAAAATCATAATTGTGCTGAAGGACCTGGACAGTTGTCTCAATTGTCCACCTTACATGGTCACTAAAAGAGTCATTTCCCCTCAAACAAACAATAGCAAAAGCCTCAGTGGACTCAGGCTCTCTAATCCAGTCTCAAATTTCACATTAACCAAATGAGATAGGCACACAGATTTTAAAATGACAAAAGATCATTGAAACTCTTTATGAAATATGAGAGAATGTTCTGTCAACACAAACCAGAGTCCTTTGGAAAGATATTTAAAATACAGCTTCATCTTTTGTGCCTGGGGCATTGGGAAGACATTGGGAGATATATTGGGTGCCAAGGCAAAGTATTTAATCTTGCCTGTTTCCCAGGCAGTCCCTGGGACAGAATTGTTTGTGGGTTTTTAGCCTCTTCTAGCATGGATGTGGAAGATAGATACTAAAAGCTCCTAGGGGAGTGCTCTGCTGCAGATGCAGATCAACGTCTCATTTTTTCTTTTGTACCAGACACAGATGGCACATGGAGATGGATTGAGTGTGGGGGTGGGGATGAAGATAGCCATTAGGGAAGGAAGAGTACTGAATCTTATAAGAAATTTTACTAAAATTTTTCCTTTTTTTCCACTGCAACCCAATTGGTATTTAGAAATGTCTTTAAAATGTTCTCTTTGGAAATCAGATTCTTTTTAGATGGATCAGTTTGGAAAATATAAATACAGATTATGCAAAACAGATGTCCACTAGAAAGAGGGAGGGAAAGTTAATGGTGAAATTTAATTCTGGCCTTCAATTTTCCCCTAAACCTGGCTTTTGAAGTCAGAATTAAAAAAAAAAAAACAAGCTGTCTGCCCTACTTATAAATTTTCTAAGGTAAACAATCAATGGAATAATTTTTTCCTTATCAAGTACTTTTAAAAATAGTCCTCTCTTTGAATCATTTATTTGTGATACATAAAACCAAGGTATAGAGTTTACCATACCCTGTCTTGCTTTGGGCTTACTTAATACTGTCATTTTGTTTGAGGTATGGTTTGTCTCCTTTACCGGAGTATAAATACCACAAAGTTAGGGACTCTATGCCACCATCTCTTTTGTGTTCCCTATGGCCCTTAGTACAAAGTTTCTTAAGGGTAGGGAATATTTTGTCTTGATCTTTGCATTCTCAATACCTAGCATAATACTTTACATTCAGGAAGTATTTAATAAATATTAATTGGATTAAAATAAATCAAACACTTAGCTAGGAACCCTATAGAATGCAAAGATGAATAAAATAGAGCTCCCTTTTCTCATGAAGTTTATAATCTAGTAAGAAAGAAAAGATGTACACAAAAAAAGTGTCTCCATCCTAGTTCTTGAGAGCTACTTTGGGCCTTAGAGATGGTTGTGTAAAGTAATAGACCTTTATTATAACACATTAAACAATAACAAAAACAAAGCAAAAAAAAACCATAGGGGAAGACTCAAGACCTAAAATGAAACACCTTTGGGCATTGGCAAGGAGAGAAGAGGAATATAGTAGAAAGTATGCCACTGAGCCTCAATTACTGGAGAGCTCAAGTCACACATTGAGTGAAATGTCTGGGAGAGACAGGGGTGATCAACAATGATGCTTCAGAGTGACTGCCTTCAAACTTGAAATACCCAGCTTCACCAAACTTTAGATCATTACTTGATTGACATGTGGGTTCCTGTTCCTCTTTAGACAGTGAAGGTCATGCATTGTATAGGGAAAGAAAATAGATTTTCAGGGATAGTTAATTGGTTTTCTATCTTGATGGCATAAGTCAAGGAGATATTAGTATTGGCTAGGGGAAGTTAATAGGGAAACCAATAGGGAATGAAAGCATGAGGGAAAAGTTTCCACAATAGCATAAACATGTGGTCATGTTTAGAACACAAATGGGTTTGCTCAAGTGAGTCTTATAGGACTCAGAGAAACCTGCCAAAGCAAACAATGAAAAAAAAATAAAGCTAATAGTTTCCTAATTTTTCACCTAGCATTTACATGACATCTACTATGAGATAAAGACTTAGATATCTTCATTATGCTAAGCATTTTACAAATATTATTTTATTGGTCCTAACAACACTCGGAGGTAGGTATTATTATTATGCCTAATTCATGAGGAAGATGAGGAAAACAGAAGTTAAGTGACTTCCCCAAGGTCACACAGTTAGTAAGTGTCTAGGGCTGGATATGAACTCAGATCTTCCTGACTCCCAGGCTCATTGCTCTGTTACTGCCAAGCACAGTTTTCCTGATACAAAGATCTGGTTGTCATTCCACTGCTCAGATAGTTCAGTGATTCTGTATTGTATTCCAAACTAAATACAAACTCCTAAGGGGACACACCAATATGTGAGCAGAGTGAAAAGGAGAAATGAGAACCAAGAGCTAAGAAAGAAAAAAATTGGAGGAAAAGGAACAAGCTTCACAGAAGCCGGAGTAAGAAAGAACATTAAGAAACACTGCAGATCAATGTCATCAAATGCTACGGAGACAGCAAGAAAAGGGAGCTAGGAGGATTGGGAACTTTGAGCAATTTCAGTATTAGAGTGGGAACAGAAGTCATTGCAACAGCTTGATGAGTGATGCAGGTGGTGGAGAAGAGAGAGTACTGAATTTGGATGATTTTTAAAAAAAAAATTACCAATGAACAGAAGAGACAAGGTAATACCTTGAGGAAAAGGTGGCATTAGGAAGGAAGGTTTTGTTCTGCTTAGGACAGAAAGGACATATTTGTAAGATATCATTGAGGAGGAAGATTAATGGTTAATGGAACAAGATCTCAAGGGAGTAAGATCAAGGGTTACAATTAGAAAAGTTATAGCCTGGTCAAAAGTCAGTATTCATTAAAATTTACTGAATTAAACTTCTACATAATTTTCCATAGCATTGTAGTTTCATTTGTATCTCATATTTTCTGAAACAAACAAAAACATGATATGTATTAATAATAGCTCACCTTTCTATAAAGCTTTAAGGTTTGCAGAATGCTTTCCTCAAAATAACATTATGAGGCTGCTAGTGCAAGAATATTCATTTGACAAATAAGACAACCGAGGCATCAAAGAGGTGAAAAATGACTTGACCAGGGTCACACAGCTAGTATGAATTAGGCAGAACCTGGACTAAAACTCAGGTCTCCTGATTTCAAGACCAGCTCTCTCTCTTCTCCATGATGCTACCATGCATTTGTGCTGAGGTCCCAGGAATAGTATTGACTTTGCAGGATGCTATTTGATTTAAAGGGGCACACAGGAAAAGTTTTGTTCAATATGTTCCTAATGATTAAAGCTATCTAAAGTGGAATGATCTTTCTTGGGAGACACCTTCCCCCTCACTAGAGATCTGCAAACTGAGGCTAGATGCCAAATTCTCATGAATGTTGCAGTGTTGAAGTAAAAACCCAAATTGCAAAAATATGATGAGTCTCCAGAATTGCTTAAATGTTGGGCTCAGCTACTTTGGGCCAAATTTCCTGATTCTTGATAAGAGAAATAAAAGTAAATGCATACAACTTAATTTTTTTCCTAAACTTTGAGGAATTGGGTTCATGATTCAGGAAACCTGCTTATAGTTTCAGCAGCAGTACTAATAACTTGTGATTACATATTTGTTACATATTTTTCAGGAAGTCCCAGTATGTCTTCCTGCCTACTGTGGCCTATGAATGATACTTTTTTCATATTTTGTGGCCTTTCTTCCTCTGATTCCAAAAATCACTAAGGCATTTTCTAAATTAATTGATTTTTCTCTTATGTGAAGCCATCTATCAGGGGCATCTGCTATCCTCTTTGATAAAAAAAACCACAAAGTTTCTAAAGCATTTTCTCCACAATTCTATGCCATAAACAGTGACTGACATAATTGCCTCCATTTTACAGATGAAGGAAAAAGTTCAGAGAGGATGGATGATTTACTGGGTTTTTGTTTGTTCGTTTGTTTTTTGTTTTGTTTTGAGCTTTTTTTTTTTTTGCAACTAGTAGGGGCAGTTAGGTGGCAATCAGAGACTCATCTTCTGTTCAAATCTGTCCTCAGACACTTCCTAGCTGTGTGACCCTGGACAAGTCACTAAACCCTGTTTGCCTCAGTTTCCTCATCTATAAAATGAGCCAGAGAAGGAAATGGCAAACCACTCCAGAATCTTTGCAAAGAAAACCACAAATGGGGTCACAAAGAGTTGGACATGACTGAAACGATTGAATCCAAATAGGTAGGAAGTATTGGTGTTACCCTTTGGACCCAGGTTTCCTCATTCCAAGTCCAGTGCTCTGTCTGCTACATCATTGTTTTTCTCAAAAATAGAGTCTCAGGCCTATAAAATATTTCATAGGGCATTTGAATACATACATACATACATATATATATATATATATACATATATGTGTACATATATATGTATATGTATATATATAAATACATATATATACCTATATACACCTATCTATATATATACATATATATATACATACACATACATACCTATGTACACCTATCTATATATATACATATATATAGGTATGTATATGAACAGGAATATCCACTTCAACATCCATGAGAATTTTGCATCCAGCCTCTATATTAAGACCTCTAATGACGGGGATGCTGCTATTTCCCAAGGAAGCCCATTCCACTTTAGATAGTTCTAATCTTTAGAAGGGCTTTAAAAAATTTTTTTTTCCCTTATATTGAACCAAATTTTCCTCTCTTCACCTCTACCTACTCCAAACTCTGGTACCAAGAAGAGGTTAAATCCTTTTTCTTTATGACGTTTGTTCAATTATTTAAAAATACCTATCAAATTTCCCTTGAGTCTTTCTTCTTCAGGCTAAACATTCCTTCAACCATTCTCTGTAGAGCATGGTCCCTCATCATCCTGGTTGCTTTCCTCTGCACACATTTTAGCTTAGCATTAGCCTGCCTAAAATATGACTCATAAAACTGGATATATTTATTACTTCCAATATAGTATGACCAATATAGCATGGGATTATCACTTTTTTTTTATTTTTAGGAGTGTTCTTCCATTATTTCAGACTAGGTTCACACTAGCTTCTTTAACCTTGTATTCATGAATTTGATGTATATATGTGTATATGTATAAACATATATATTCTATAGCTGTATTTCAGTTTAATTGGTTTCTTTTGTAATTCTATGTATTTTGTTTCATGTATTTAAAAAAATTATTATGAAAAGGAATCCATAGGCTTCCTTAGAGTACCAAAGGGGACCATGACCCAAAAAAAGGTTAAGAACCCTAGCTCTATAGGAATAGCTCCAGGCAGCCTGTATAAGGAGACCACTAGTAGCATAACTGGTAGAGAATCAAATTTCCTACTCAGTCCCCTGTACTGGAAACCAAACTGACACTTCCTCACCATAAAGGTTCTAACAAAGCCATAGTAGCTGTCCCTGGGAAGGTTCCGCATGGAAGTGCAGAAGTGCCTAGATCTGAGATCTCTTTCTTTTTTTAAATTAATTTATTTTGATTTATCAACAGTAACTTCCATAAGCTTTTGAGTTTTAAATTTTTCTCCCCCTCCCTTCCCTCCTCCCTCCCTAAGATGGCCCACAATCTGATATAGGCTATACATATACATTCTTATTAAACATTTTCACATTAGTGATGTTGTAAAGAAGAATTGGAACCAATAAGAGGAACCATAAGAAAGAGAAAACAAAACAAAATAGAGAAAAAGAAAACAATAACAAATAGTATGCTTCGATCTGCATTCAAACTCTGTAGTTCTTTCATTGGATATGGATAGCATTTTCCATCATGAGGCCTTTGAGAGAGGTCTTAGATCCTTGAATTGCTGAGAAGAGCTAAGTCTATCAACATTAGTCATTGCACCACGTGGCTGTTACTGTGTACAATGTTCAGTGGTTCTGCTGAGATCTCTTTCTAGCAGGCCACCAGGGAAAGGGAGAGATTCCACTTCTTCCCACACTAATCAATGTCAGATTCAGTGTTACTTGTCAGAACTGTAATAGAAAACTGAAAAACGTGATTTGCAACCACTCCTCCTAAGTTTGGGTAAGTGATAGGCCCTCATTTTGAATGGTTATATTCATTTAGGAGCACCACATTTTAAGAAGGCCATTGCCAAGCTGGAATGCCTTCTGAGGAGGGTGACCAAGAAAATGAAAGGTCTGGAAATAGTTGCCATACAGGGATCAGTTGAAAGAACTAGAGATGTTTAACCTACTGTCACAAGAAGAATGCTATGGAAACATGATTCTTGCCTTCAAATATTTAAAAGACAGTCGTGTGGTAGAGAGTTTAGAGTTTTCCTTGGTCCCAGCAGATACAGGGAGGGAAAATGGGATAAAGTTACAGGAAGGCAAAATACCTTAATTTAATTCAATTTAATAGCAACAAAAATGTAAGGAAACACTTCCTAACTGTAAGAACTACCCCAAAACTGAACTCGTGAGATAGTGAGTTCTCCATCAACTGAAGACACAGGCTGGGTGTTCTTTTGTTGGGGAGTTTGGAGTTTGAAAAGAGACAGCTAATTAGGCTAAGACATGATCATTGTTTTCAGATACTCATAGAGTGAGCAAGCATTGCCCTTTCAGCTCTAATGTTCTTAGATTCTATCAGGAAGAAGGCACAGCCCCATTTAACATCAGAAACAATTTACTTCCCATCAGTAGTACTCTGATTTGTAACACACACAGCTAATTTGATATTACTCAGAACGATGAGCATTCTATAAAATATACGTACTATGGTGTAATGAAACATATTTTGGGGTTGGAGCCAGAAGAAATGATTTCAAGTCTTAATTTTGCCACTTACTTTCTGTGGAACCTTGAATCTATCAGATGCTTTGACTCTTCATTTCTTAATTTGTAAAATCAAGGCAGTAATACCGGTCTACTGTCCCTCATATATTTACTAGAGATCAAATGACATAATGTATTTAAATGCTTTAAAATTTTGGATAAGTATTAGGTATTAAAATCATTACTATTTGAAGTATAATTATCTATTGTTTGGGTATATGTTAGAGCAGTGTTTTTACATAAATTGATGTTTGACTGGGATAACCTGTTACAGTATAAATCCAGAGATGTACAGTACATAGATACTGTGCTCCAGACAGAGATAATTAATGGTAACATGTGAATGCAGTTGAAAGGTGTGTACCACAACTCTGTGGTCAGAAAGCCAGGCAATCCGAGTTCCTCTGTGACTGACATGCTGCGCCCATCACTTTGCCTCAAATAGATTTTCAACATTTGGATGGAATTTTTTTTGCATTTATGCTAAAATGAAACAGTGTAGTCAAATAAGCTATTACATGGTCCATTAAAACGACTTTTAAGTGACTCTCTGTAGCAAAGGATTTCACAGCTTTAGCATTTCAAGAAGAAGCTTGTCAATTAAGCACAGGCCGCCTGTCTCCGACCTCGGAGAAAAAGGCAGATGTTGCCGCAGAGGCTTCCTGAAGAGGATAATTGTGTTTATGTCATAAGGAGAATAGGAGGGATTGTCACAGTGGCAGTCAGGTGGACCAGTGCCAATATGAGTCCTTTATAATTCTGGGGAAATTGAGGGCGTGAATTTTTCATGAAAATTTAGAAATATGGGAAAGTATGGTTGACAAAAGACTCCATTACATTTTAGATATAGCCCCTTTTGTCAGCTCTGTACCAGAGAGATCCTGGGCCTCTGGGTCATAAGCCATTAAAGGCTGAAAAGAGGCCTGAACTCTTCTGACATCCCCAGTAGCAGCTTTTAGATCAGCTGTTGCCTCTCGTCCAAAGCAGAATGGTTTATGCTATCTAACCCATAATGAGGATTATCTAGTCATTCTGAATGACTCCTTTTTTCCTTCTTAATAGCATTTTATTTTTTCCAATTACACATAAAGATAGTCATCAACATTCATTTTTATATGATTTTGAGTTCCAAATTTTTTCTCCCTCCATTCCTCCCCTCTCCTCTCTGATATAGGATATACATGAACTATCGTATTAAGCATATTTCCATATTTCAATGTTATGAAAGAAGAATCAGAACAGAAGGGAAAAACCACGAGAAACAAAAAGCAAAAACAAAAAGAGAAAATAGCATGCTTCCATCTGCATTCAGACTCCATGGCTCTTTATTGGATGTGGATAGCATTTTCCATCATGAGTCTTTTGGAATTGTCTTAGGTCATTGCATTTCTGAGAAGAGCAAAGTCTAACAAAGTTGGTCATCACACAATGTTGCCTTGGCTGTATAACATGTTCTCCTGGTTCTGCTCACTTCACTTAGCATCTGTTCATGCAAGTCTTTGCAGGTTTTTCTGAAATCCACCTGCTCACCATTTCTTATGAGCAATAGTATTCCATTACATTCATATACCACAACTTGTTCAGCCATTCCCCAATTGATGGGCATCCCTTCAATTTCCAATTCTTGGCCACCAAGAAAAAAGCTGCTATAGATATTTTTGTACCTGTGGGTCCTTTTCCCTTTTTTATGTGGTAGTATTTCTGAATCAAAGGGTATGCACAATTTTATAGCACTTTGGGTATAATTCAAAATTGCTCTCCAAAATGGTTGGATCAATTCACAACTCTACCAACAATGCATTAGTGTTGCAATTTTCCCACATCTTTTCTAACATTTATCATTTTCCTTTTTTGTTGTATTAGTCAATCTGAAAGGTGTGAGGTGGTACCTCAGAGTTGTTTTAATTTTCATTTTTTCTAATCAATAGAGATTTAAAACATTTTTTTCATATGACAATGGATAGCTTTAATCTCTTCATCTGAAAACTGCTCATTCATATCCTTTGACCATTTACCAATTGGGGACTGAATGATTCTTACTCTCACCTTTGTGGGGAAGTTTTAGAAAGACTTTGTATACAGAGTAAGGAGCTTGGACAGTGTCATAGAATGATATACTTAGAAATGGAAGGGACCTAATAGATCTTCTGGTCAAAACTGAACATTTTACAGATTAAAAAACAAACAAAACAAACAAAGGCTCTCCTGAGTACAAGTCCAGCAAGATTTCTTATGAGCAGATGCTCATATGGTACCCTGAGAGCATTTTACCCTATAATGTTTTATAGAAGGTTTGATCCAACCCTACATCTCTGTGTGAGTATGTGTTTATGTTTCTCCCTGTGTTGTCACTTTAAGCTGTAGGAGATATGAATCTTAGGTATACAAGATATGGATCTTCGTGTTGCTAGGAGAGCATAAATGTCTGGTAGAATCATACAAGGGTATTGGTTGGTGAGAGGAGACTTTGAAACTGGTTGAAGTTGACCAGGTTACTAGTGGAGAGGGAGTGGTATCCAATGATAAACACTGTTATTAAAAGTCTAAAGCTAAAGCAGCTTTCAAGAGAGCAGTGATGAGAGTGATTAACAGAAGTTCAGAGACGGAAGGGTTCTCAGTGGTCATCTAGTCCAGGACTTCTTAAACTTTTTTCACTTCCAACCCCTTTTCATGTTTTGGCAGCATTCATCAGTGTTGCATGGCATGATGGCATGTACAGTGTAAAGTGCACATACATTGTGTTCAGAACCAAGGCTACAGTGAAATTACTCAATGAAACATGGGCAGGCACTACCAGAAACACCTCAGATTCATTACACATTTGATTTTTAATTAACTTTTGGTCATTGTGCTTTTGGAGACCTTTTCCTATTGCCAAATTTTTCATGACCCCAAAGGGGGTCATGACCCAGTTTAAGGAGCATTGATCTAGTCTAGCCTGTATCTGAACAAGTCTTCCATCTATAGCTTCCTCAACAAATGGTCCTCCAGCCTTTGCTAGAATATATCTATCATGGAGGAACTTATAACCTCCTAGGGTAGTCATTTATTTAGATTTTGAATAACTCTGTTAGGATTTTTTTTCTTTTTCCTGATCAGATTTGAAATCTTCCTCTTTCCAAAGTATTCTCCTTATTACTAGTTCTACCCATAAGAGTGAAGCAAAAAAAGTGAAATTCTTCTTCTATATAGCCCTTCAATTATGTTTAATATGACTATTTTGCTCCTCATCAGCCTTCTTTTCTCCAGGCTAAGCATCCCTGGTTTCTTCAACTGATAATATGATCCCTAAGCCCTTCAACATTCTGGTTATCCCCTTCTGGATACCTTCCAGCTTGTCAAGATTTTCAAATGTTGTGTCCAGAATTGAATAGATTAATCCAGAAGGTCTATGATAGTGAATGGTACAACTGGACTATCACTGTCATCATTCTGTGCAATATACTTCTTTAGATGCAGTCCAAGATTACATCAGATTTTGGGGGCTGCCAAATCATACTGTGGATTCACATTTAACCCTCAGGCCGCTAAGCTTCTACTTCCTTCTTCTGTAAATATCCATCTGGCCACAACTTTTTCTTTTATTATACGTATTAAGTTCATTTTGGAAACTCAAGCATAAGACTTCACATTTAATCAACTTTATCTTATCGGATTTTACTAAATAAATTCTTTCTGCATTCTGACTCTATTGTCTAACATAGTAGTGCCCCCCTCCCCACCCTAGGTCCTCCAGTTTTGTGTCATCTGCAAACATGATGAGAATACCACATATTCCCTTTAACCATATCATTGATTTAGAAAAAAGTTGTTGTACAAGGCCAAGGAAAGATCTCTGTTGCATTCCATTAAATTTCTCCATTAATCCTGACTTTAATCCACCCTCATGATTCTCTTCATTTTTCTTTGAGAAACTAGTTTCTCCTAGTTGGTTGGAACTAGGTCTAGATTAAATATTCCCACTATTCTTCTACTTTTTGAATCATGAAATTAGTATTTGTTCAAGGCAAGAAATTATTAGATGATTCACTTTTGGCAGGAGAGAATTCAGCTGTCAAAGTGATTGTAATCTGTCATTACTATATCATATCACTATGCCAAGATAATAATGTTTCCCAAATTCCTCATCTATTTTCTGCTTCTGTCAAATGTTCTGCAGTCTCTCTCTCTTTCTCTCTCTCCTTTTTCAATAAGGTATACACTTTCAGAGACCTATTTGGATATGTGGATCATAGGTCCCACCTGCATTAAGTGTCAGTGATACCTATGAGGTTACACTTGTCTCCTCTGTTAGTACCATGCTCAGCAACCATATTTGGTATATTTTTATATAGATATTTGAGGTCATGGCTTTATTTTTTTCCTCCTTTTCTTGAACGTTGCCTCTCATGAATTACTGCTTATCTCTGCTTCTATTCTTCTGACTTGTTTACCAATTTCTCTATTATCTTAATTTTGCATAATGACAGTTGTCTCTATAGCCCCTCTTTTTCAATTCAAAGCCCTTTGGATCAGATTTGTAAGACTTCAAGTAAATGTTTTCTTATTTTGTTTATGTGCACCTAGCCTGGCCAGGAACTTGCTATTGCTACATTCTTTACCATATTACAAAAAGCTAATTCCCATTATCAGATACCATCTTCTAAACCACGTGTCCATTTCTAAAATCAACTTTTCCCTGGTGAAGCTCTATCCTCACCTTGTCTTTAATGGACAGTGGGTATAAAAGCATTGCCTGTACCCTTAAGGTATTCAATTTCTTTCCCAGACTTCATAATCCTTAAGAATGATATTTAGATTTCTTTTGTCAATATAATTTATGCTCATCAAATGAGCAAGTCATTCCATTTGATGTGTCTTGAAATGATCTTCATCATGTCCTGCATCTGTACCCTGGGGCAACAGATCTCTCTGTTACTGATGCCATATTGACAAATAAGTGCCTTAGTACCCTTCTCACAGCCAAGAGGGATCTATGAAGTGATGCTATTTGCCTCTTCTTCCTCTGACCCTTACTGGATGAACTTTCATCCTCATTCCTTGGAAAACAGGTAGTAAACAGTTGTTTCTTCCTTAGAGAGTCTACAAGGACTCTTATTACTAGCTCTGAGTGTTTAGTGGTCATTCTTCCTTTTCTTTTCTGCATCACATTCTTCTACCCTCCAATCTCCTAATGCAGGTTAAAATTCCCTTCTATCTCTTCATATCCATTTTCTTCGGTTTCTATCTGGAAATCTTTTTCACACGATAATTCAGTACGAACCTTCTTTCCTTCTCTTTTATGAAGGATAATGGCCTATATTTTGAGTATACATAGCAATTACTTGGTCATGGCAGAAAGATAAACATAAAGCAATCTATGCAGGTCATTACAAAATTGTCCTTGAACTCAATCTCTGTTGGACTCAGAATCTTTAGTTCTTGTGTCCCATTCCCTTGGCAAGCAGTTATGACAAATTTCCCATAAGACACCCTGGTAGCAATCAGATATCAGTACTTCTAGCATACAGTTT
Source organism: Phascolarctos cinereus (assembly GCF_003287225.1). Taxonomy (NCBI): domain Eukaryota; kingdom Metazoa; phylum Chordata; class Mammalia; order Diprotodontia; family Phascolarctidae; genus Phascolarctos; species Phascolarctos cinereus. The sequence goes on along the minus strand of NW_027555625.1, from coordinate 133,243,468 downwards.
TTCCTTTGAGGTCTTAATGCTGCTCCATATCGTATCCTAGACTCAGCCTCACAAGTGTGCTTGGCTCTTCTTCAGGGTCTACACCCTATTTGTTTCTAATAGGGAGTAAGAATTACTAAGAAAGAGGTAGTCCTATCCCACCATTGCTCCTAATATTTATAAATTTGAATGAGGCTTTTAAAAGAGAAATTTCCTTCCAAGGGCACCTGAAGGTAGATGAGTACTCAGTACGTAGTCTAGTCCTTATTTACAGTCTCAAGGAAAACATGGGAAATGTACAAGCAACTACTTTGATTTCTGTATAAATCTAGGCACGTTTCCCAGCCAGAAAGGATAACCAAATTAAAGTGTATTCATGCCATTTATGAGAGAAACTGTTTCTCCTTTCATCCAAAAGAGGCAGACAACACATTTTCCCTTAAGTGGATCAATTGCAATCAACCATCCCAGACAGACATTACTGAGTTGGGGAGGGTGTGTATGTGTCTGTGTGTGTGTGTGTGTATGTGTGTGATACATTGAGTGGAGAACCGGATTAAGAGACAAGAGACCTGGATTCTAATCCCATCACCTCAAACTATTTACTGTCTGAATAACCATGTAACTTATCTGTGCCTTATTTTATTTATCTATTAAATGGGAATGATAATAACTCTGGTAGTATCTGCTTTATAGAGTTGTTTGAGGAGCTAATGAGATAATGCATATAAAATATGCTTTGTAAACTTTAAAACATTATGTGAATACCAATTTATAATTTTTCTGTTTATCGTCCAGTTGATTAGGGTGTCTCTGAATGACTTACTCTGAGTATTTAACTATGGAAATATATAACCTGACTGGGTAATGCAACTCATTTGTGTTTTTTTTTTTCTATTTGAACCATGATGGTCTTAGAAAGGTTGGATGTTAAGGCAAAAGTCAGGTATTCATAGGTGTTAACTGTTAACATGGTAAAATTTAGCAAGAAATTAATGCACTGTGAGAACTGGAAGAGATTGCAGAAATAATTTAGTCCTGCTACTTTATTTTAGGGAGAAAGAAATTCAGAAAGAGAAAGTGAATTGCCCAGGAACACAGAGTAAGTGATAAAATGGAACTAAAATCCTTATCTTCTGACTCTAAATCTGATATATTTTTCACTATCCCATGTTACCCTTTAAAAAAAATCTTTGACTTTTTTGCCTTTGGTAAGAATGTTTAATTTTCCTAGATTTAGAAAAAAAAATGGCAAAATTAAAAAGTTAGTGACCACTGAAGTGTTCTTAATTGTTTTTTCTTTTGGTTTGGGGGAATTTGTATTGATAAGTGAGATGTTTTTATTTATTTATCTTAAACTAAAGTTAGGCTTTAGATTCCTTATGTGTACAATGGTATATGTGTTATGTATGTGTTTATGTGTTTGTGTTAGATGACCTCTACGGCCCTCTGTGACTCTAATTCTATGACACTACATTTTACAGGGAGATACAACATATAAGGTTTTAAGTATATGATTACTATCCCTATGCTGATGACTCTTGAATCTATAATGTCCTAATCTTCTCCCTGAATTCCAATTCCATATCTCTACTTTCCTTTTAGCATCTTCATTATTTTAGTTCCAAACTGCATTGTCTTCTTCCCTAAAACTCTTCCCTTCTCCAAGGTTTATTAAATGACATTGGTATTTTCCCAGTCTATCAGATTTCATGATTCTTCATGAATCTTCATTTGTCTTTGATTTTTCCCACATCTTTCTTACTTGTTTTTGACTGGTCTCTATCCTACAAGTCTTTCCCCTACTACAATCCATTCTTCACTCAGTTTCTAAAGTGATCCTTGTGAAGCATAGATCTAACCATGTCACCCCTTTATTCAATTAACTCTAGTGACTACCTACTATTACCAGGTTATACTTTGCTCTCCTCCATGCACTTTCTAATCCAACCATACTTGACCACCTTGATGACCCTCACATGACTCTTCCCTCCCCCAACTTCTGACTCATGCCTTTAGACTGAATGTCTTCTGTACTAGAATGTTCTTCCTCCTTATCTCCGCTTCTTAGGGTCTCTTACTTCCTTTAACACTCAGTTCAAATTCTATCTTCTTTAGGAGGCCTTTTCTGACTGTTCTTCTAAGATTACTCTCTTTTCTGTGTCTTTATATCTCTCTCTCTGTGTCTTTCAGTCTCTGTATGTATGCATGTGTGTGTGTGTATAGATATATATATCTATATCTAGATATATATATCTATATACACACACACATATATATACATATATATACACATACATATATATTTATATGTATATATACACACACACATATATATGCATATGCATATACATATACAAACATGTATCTATACATATATATATATCTTGCATGTAGTTATTTATATTTTACATTTTGATTCTTCTATGTATTTAGTTATTTGCATCCCATCAGAATGTGAACTAACTCCTTGGGACCATGAACTGAGCTTTTGGCTTTTTTTTGTTCCCTAGGATTTAATACAGTTAGTAAAGGCTTAATAAATGCTTGTTGACTGACTAATCAGTTCCCAAGTCTTGTTGATTACACATATCATCACGCATTTATCACTTTCTAGCCACGTAAATGGGCCCTAGAAATGGGAGTATTAACTGGATTACGACTCAAGAAGTGGGAAGTGGAAAGGGAGTTACATGGGTGGCTGAAGGGTAGAAAATGTATATCTTTCAATAAGATAACTGTCAAGAAGATAATCAAGGAGTAAAATGAAGGATGGCTGGAGCTGCCCTAAGTAGAGTAGGTCATGTGAACCACCAATGTGGAAGGGGGAAGGGATAAGGAGAAGAGAGAGTGTTTCAGAAGAAAAGTTTATTGGGTAACAGTCATACCTGCAGTTTAGAAAAATCATTTTGGTGGCAGTGTAGAAAATCAATTAGAAAGGGTAAACACTTAAGTCAGAGAGACCAAAGATGATGTCATAGCTATAACAATAGGACCTGAATGAAGGTGGTTTAATGGCTCCCAGGCAAGAGGATTTGAACCAATATTGTGGCTGTGAGAGTACAAAGAAGAGAGCATATGTTAGAGGTATTATGGAGATCGGAATGGCAAGATTTGACATATGCTTGGATTCGTGGGGTAAGTTAGAATGAGGAGTCAAGAATCAGAGTCAAGACACTGAGATTGAGATACTGGGTATTGAAGAAGGATAACGGTACCTTAGAAAGTGATAGGGAAGTTCAGTGGAGAGAGAAGAGATTATGAATTCTGTTTGGGGCATGTTGAGTTTGATATGCCTGAAGGACATCCAGATTAAAATATAAAGTAATCACCTGGTAATATCGATCTGGAGCTTAGGAGAGAGCCTGTGGTTGAATATTTCAATCTGGGAGTCGCATGTATAGATATGATCATTGAACTCATGGAGACTGATAAAGTGAGAGAATTCAGAATAGGATTTCTTACCCTGAGGTCCACCAATGTCCAGGAGGTATATATATATTTTTAAGGGAGTCCTTGAACTAGGATGGGAAAGGAATTACATCTTATTTTCCACTAACCCCTAACTGAAAATGAATATTTCATTCAATTGGTTTTTTATTTTAATTTATAGAATAAAACAAGCATTCCCATAACATAGTATAATGGAAAACATGATTGCACATGAAACTGCAAGTCTATTATATGCAACTTGCTATTACTTTTAAATGTGTAATAAAGTTATTATAAAAATTTTTTGCTTTTTTTCCCTTCCCTAGATTTGGCTACCATTAGACACAAATGTGTATATAACTGTATGTGTATATGTACATGTGTGTATGTATATATAAATATGTATACATATATAAATATATGTATATATAAACTCATTCTATATATATTTCTATTTATTCTATACATATTCTATCCATTTGTTTAAAGATATTATTCTAAGAAGAGGTCTATAGGTTTTACCAATCTTTCAACTGAGTTCATGACACAGAAAAGATTAAGGACCCCTGGTCTAAAGAGAAAAGAGAAAAGGACCCAGGACAGACATTGTGAGTGTAGCCACAGTTAGTGGGTATCACATAGATTATGATCCCACAAAGGAAACTAAGAAAGAGCAGTCAGACACATAAAAAAAAAGAATCAGGATTGAATAGTGTCACACACACACACACACACACACACACACACACACACACACACGGGAAAAAAAGTATTATCCAGGAAAATCTAAATTCCTTAGCCTAGCATTCAAGGTTTCCATGAAATGGATTCCATCTTTCTTTCCACCCTTATTTCACATTGTTCTCTTTCATGCACTCACAGTTCTGGGCAAACTGGGTTGCTAGCTTTCCCCCCACATTGCCATGCTGTCTCCCATCTCCACATATTTGCACAAAATTATTTCAGGCACCCAAAATATACTTCCCCTTTTCTCCATCTTTCAGAATCTTTTCTAAACAATATAGTGGGGACAAAATGGGGACAAAATACCTGTTCTTTACCCTGTGCTATTGCCCATAAGTTTTTTAGATGGTAGAAAACAGATTGGTCTGATACTCTGATGGAAAACAGATTGCCTCTTTTACATCTCCAAATGAATTTCCATTTTGGATGAGGGCCAGGAGTCCAAATATGCAGGGTAGATACCTTTAGGGGTCTCTGAGATGAAAGTGGGATTCCATGGAATGTTGGAGCCACCTGTCCAGCAACCTTAATGATATTTTCTTCTAAGGAAATCTAAGCAATAAGAGCAGTACCATAAAGGTTTGTTTACCTTTCAAAAGGAATCAAGACACAAGATATTGCCATGAAACTGAAAATCTGTAGGCCCTGAGGATATGGTGGGATTCAAGAAGGAGAGAAATCATATCCACTGTTTATGAAGCTTATTTAGGAAGTGCTTAGCATAGTGCCTGATACATAGTCGGCACTATGTAAATGCTCATTCCCTTTTCTGTTTCCTTTTCCATTATGAAGCAATGTGCCATAGTGGATAGAGAAACTATTTCAAAAGCAGAAAGACCTGGGTTAAAGTCTTGCCTCTGGCTTCTAGTGGTTGTGGGATCCTGGAGAAGTTATGGTAACCTCTCAGTGTTCTGGGGGACTAAGATTCTCAGCTGCAGAGAAAATGTCAACTTGCTTTGATAGAAGGAATCTTTTTACCTGGGAGTTCTCTGAACTAATGGAATCACAGGCACAATCCTTATCCCTATTTATGTGCTACTATAATTATTTTTATGTGTTTTGCATTTTCTTTGGAATGGAATCAAGCCTATCCAGTACCCAATATGCATTATTATCTTCACTCCTGTATAGATCTAAAGACGCATTTACCCACATGTGGGTAGACTAATACAAGCTATATTCTAACCATACTCTGAGATATGCCCGAGGCAGCTCTGGGTGCGAACAATACAAACCAAAGAGAGTTTGTTAGCTAAATGCTCCCTACCTACCTCCCTGACCCCTGACTCTTTGATTTCTGTCATTATTCAAAAAATGAAGGGGGGGGCGGAGCCAAGATGGCTGAGTGAAAGCAGTGACTTGCTTAAGCTCTCCCCCAAGCCCCTCCAAATACTCATAAAAAATGGCTCTAAAGAAATTCTGAAGCAGCAGAACCCACAAAAAGACAGAGTGAAACAAATTTCCAGCCCAAGACAACCTGGATAATTGATCAGAAAGGTGTATCACGCCGGGCTGGGAGTGCAGCGCTACCCTAAAAAGAAAAATTGGCCAAATGGAAAAAGAAGTTCAAAAGATTACTGAAGAAAAACACTTCCTTAAAAATTAGAATAGAGCAATTGGAAGATAGTGACTTTATGAGAAATCACGACACAGTAGAACAAATCCAAAAGAATGAAAAATTAGAAAACAATGTAAAATATCTCATTGGAAAAACAACTGACCTGGAAAATAGATCCAGGAGAGACAATTTAAAAATTATTGGGCTATCTGAAAGCCATGATCAAAAAAAGAGCCTAGACATCATCTTTCAAGAAATTATCAAGGAAAACTGCCCTGATATAGTAGAACCAGAGGGCAAAATAGAAATTGACAGAATCCACAGATCTCCTCCTGAAAGAGATCCCCAAAGGAAAACTCCTAGGAATATTGTAGCCAAATTCCAGAGTTCCAGGTCAAGGAGAAAATATTACAAGCTGCCAGAAGGAAACAGTTCAAGTACTGTGGAAGCACAATCAGGATAACACAAGATTTAGCAGCTTCTACATTAAAGGACTGCGGGGCATGGAATACAATATTCCAGAGGGAAAAGGAGATAGGATTACAACCAAGAATAACCTACCCAGCAAAACTGAGTATAATCCTTCAGGGGAAAAAATGGTCATTCAGTGAAATAGAGGACTTTCAAGCATTCTTGATGAAAAGACCAGAGCTGAATAGAAAACTTGACTTTCAAATATAGGACTCAAGTGGAACATGAAGAGGTACACAGGAAAGAGAAATCATAAGAGACTTATTAAGATTGAACTGTTTACATTCCTGAATGGAAAGATGATATTTATAACTCATGAGACCTTTGTCAGTATTAAGGTAGTTGGAGGAAAAAAATTATATGTGTGTATATGTAGATAGATAGATAGATAGATAGATAGATAGATAGATAGATAGATAGATAGATAGATAGGTGGCACAGGGTGAGTTGAAGATTAAGGGGTCATATCTGGAGAATAAAATTAAGGGATGAGAGAGGATTATACTAGGAGAAGAAGAAAGGGAGAGGTAGAATGGGGTAAACTATCTCACAAAAAAAAAACAGAAAACTCTCTTACAGTGGAGAGGAAATGGGGGAAGGTGAGAGAGAATGAGTGAATCTTATTCTCATAGGATTTGGCTTAAGGAGGGAATAACATACACATTCAATTGGGTATGGAAATCTGTCTTACCCTACAGGAAAATAGGGGGAGAAGGGGACAAGAGAGCAGGGGGATGATAGAGAAGAGGGCAGATTGGGAAAGGGAGTAATCAGAAATAAATACTTCTGAGGAGGGACAGGGTCAAAAGAAAAAGTAGAATAAATGGAAGGGCAGGATATTAAGGGAAATAGAGTTAGTTTTTCACAATATGTCTGCTATGGATGTGTTTTGCATAACTGCATATGTGCAACCTATATTGAGTTGCTTGCCTTTTCAATGAGGGTGGGTGGGGAGGGAGGAAGAGAGAAAATTCGAAATCTAAAGTTTTAAAAACATATGTTTAAAAAAAATGTTTTCACATGCTACTGGGAAATAAGAAATACAGGAAATGGGATACAGAAGTCTATCCTGCCCTACAGGAAAATAGAAGGGGAAGGGGATAAGAGAAGGGGAGAGAGATAGAAGAGAGGACAGATTAGGGGAAGGGATATTCAGAATGTATGCCATCTTGGGGTGGGAGGAGGGAGGAGATGGGGTATAAATTTGGAATTCAAAAACTTGTGGGAGTGAATGTTGAAAGCTAAAAATAAATAAATTTATATTAAACAACAAAAAAAAATGAAGGGGGTTGGGCATGAGAGCCTTTAATTTCCCTTTCAGCTCAAAAACTATAATACTATGGACTAGTTTCTGGGTTCTTTGGAATAAAATAGCTGGTCTCTATCAGAGTTTGTGATAGAGACATGAAAACCAGGCAAAGTCTAACATAATCTAGCTATCTATTGCAAAGGTAGGTGAAGGTACTGATTGGAAAGGGTAGGTGGGATCCAATGGATTAAACCGAACAAGGAGAATCAGTCTAAGAGGCATGGGAAATTGTTGATTTTGAAATTCTGAAGACACAATTCTAATGCGGAAGAAAAAAAAATTATCTGAAGAAAGCAATATGAATGCCCAAGGATCTCAGCCACCAAATTAGATTTTTTTAAGAGGCACATACATAGGAGAAAAGCAAAGACAGGTAACAGAGATAAATACCATAGTGTATTATAGTGCTGTAAGAATTATAGTGTCTGACTCACTAAAGTGCAGGAAGGACTAAGGCTGGAAAAGAATGCTATAGTCAAAAAAAATAGATATTTTAGCTGTATTAGAGAGGGCGGGGAGGGAGCATCGAAGAAGGGATAGGGTTGCTGCTTGGGGGCATGAAAAAGAATGATGACTGTCAACAGAGTTGCTCAATTTTTATTTTATTGCTATTTCCTCTGCCAAAGAATGTAATCTTTGGATTTGAAACCTTTGGATTTTGATACCCAAGATGAATGAATTGAGGTAAGAGAGAACTTAGTTGACCTTCATGTGTTAAAATCACCTGGTCCAGATAAACTCTGTCCTCAGATACTGAATTAATGTCATTATTGAACCACTGTCTATGGCATTTAAAAGATTGTGGAGAACAGAAAAAAATATGTCTTGACTAGAGAAAGACAAAGCTATTTCTGATTTTCAAAACTTGAGACTATATGCTAGTGATCTTGATTTTAATTCATATATGGAGGAATCTAGAATTTTGCAATGGGTAGTTTGCAAAGATCTAGAAAAGGAAGTGGTGATTACAAAGGGTCAACAAGTTTTCATCAAAAACGATTCATAGAATACTAATTTTATTTTCTCTTATGACAGGATGGCTAAACTAAAAGCATTTATTAAGTGCCTACTATGTTCCAGGGGAATGCTGGATATGTAGTTTGTTTAAACCTTAGTAAAACATTTAATCAAGTCTCTCATGTTTGTTGAAAAGTTGATCCTTGGGCAAGACAAAATACAAATTTCAGCCAGGTCCTGACAAGTGCAAATAATGAATTTTCCTGAAGTGGTTGCATGTATTGAATTTGTACTATTTGAAGTTATAATTACATAAATTATGGTAATTGGTTCCAGCACAATGGAAATAAGCAATTTGAATTCAAATAATGCATCTATGGTAGGAAGTGGGGGAGGAATCATTATTTGCACTATTCAGGATTTAATTGTAGATAGAATCAGAATAGTTTGAAAGGCCAGACCAAGCAAATAATCATTAATGGTTCAATGTCACCTTTGCAGTTGATTGCCAGTGGAGTTTCCCAGGGACCTGTTTAACATGCTTATCAGTGCCTCTGATAGAGGCATAAATGACATGTTTATAAAATTTGCAGATGACCCAAAGCTGGGAGTTACAGTTAACATAGTAGATCTTGTCTAAAAAGACCTTGACAGGCTAGAATATTGATGAGAATTGAATTAAATGAAATTTAATATAGATAAATATAAAATCTTACACTTAGATTTTTTTTCAAAGACTTCGCATGTACAAGATTAGACAAAGCTTGGTGAGAAATGCTTTTTTTTTTCCTCAAGAAGTTCTAGTAGGTTTGGGGAAGTACAAACTCAGTATTAGTCAATTGTGTGATTTAGAAGCACAAAAAAAAATCTATTGTCAACTGAGGCAGCAGTAAAAGGTCATAGTGGCCTTTATTGCTCCCAGTCCCCCAAACTGGCATCTTCAGTATTATTCTCACCTCCCTATTTTCCATCAAGCCATATAGTCAATCTATTGTCAAATCTGGCCACTGCAGTCCTTGTAATAGCTCTCTCATATGTCCTTTTTTTACCTCCCACAGCCATCACTCAGTTTGCCTCACACCTGGATTATTGCACCTTCTAATTTGTCTCCCTGCCTCACATCTCTCCTCTGTCTAATCCATCCTCTTCTCAGTTGCCAAGATAGTTTTCATCATGCACACCCCCGATGAGCTTCAGTGGCTCCCTCTTACTTCCAGGATCAAATATGAACCCCCATGTTTGGCATTTACAGCTTTGAATTCACACACTTTAATTCCCTCCCTGAATTTTATGATCTAGCAATACTGGCCTATTTATTACTGTTCCTTCCACAGGACACATCACCTATTCTCAGTGCCTTTGAATTGGCTGTCTCCCATGCTTAGAATGCTCTGCCCTTCAGCTCTGCTTCTTAACTCCCCCGGCTTACTTTAAGATTCAGCTTGGATTCTACCTTCTACAGAAGGCCTTTCCCAGTCTCTTCAGCTGCTTGGGTCTGCCTTTCCTTCTCAAGCTATCCTTCATCTACTCTCTCTACATATCCTGTTGAGAGAAATGATTATTAAATAACAAATTATTGGGGAGATCTCTGACCTTTCCCCAAAATATACCCAACCCAGACTATTTTATGTAGATGGAGTTGTTACCTTATCCAACTAGAAAACCTTACAAAGAATTTAATCTAAGGTGAATTCTGGACCATTGTGTTCCACTCAGGTAGGTTTGGATTGGGCAGAACTTTTGTCTAGATTGCCTAAGGCTGGGGGTGATTCGGAAATACATGACATGATCAAAGTCAGGTACCCCAGCCCCCCCCCCATTAGAATGGGTCTACCTTTCATTATGACATTCATTCTCTTTCATTACTTTTTTAGTCAGACAGAGTCAATTTCCAACCCACTCTTCCAAGGGTATATATGCATTGAGTTCCATTAGGGGTCTTTGGCATTTGAGAGTGTCATTGCCCTTTTATTAATTTTATGCTAGCACGATTAATAAAATGATTAATTACCCCAAAATTATGTCTCTCAAACTTTTTATATGTCACATTGTATGTGTACCCAGTTAGTTGCATCTTCTCTCTCTGAATTACTGTGTAAGCCCTAGGCAGGGCCCATATTTTTCATTTTCTTTCTTTCTTTCTGTTTTCTTTCTTTCTTCCCTTCTTTCTTTCTTTTTCCTTTATTCCTTCATTCTTTTCTTTGCTTCCCTTTCTTTTCCTTTCCTTTCCTTCCATCTTTCTTTCTTTCCTTCCATCTTTCTTTCTTTCTTTCTTTCTTTCTTTCTTTCTTTTTTCTTTCTTTCTTTCTTTCTTTCTTTCTTTCTTTCTTTCTTCCTCTCTCTCTCTCTCTCTCTCTCTCTCTCTCTCTCTCTCCTCTCTTCTCTCTCTCTCTCTCTCTCTCTCCCTTTCCTCCCTCCCTCCCTCCTCCCTCTCTCTCTCTCTCTCTCTCTCTCTCTCTCTCTCTCTCTCTCTCTCTCTCTCTCTCTCTCTCTTTCTTTCTTTCTTTCTTTCTTTCTTTTCCCCAGTGCTTAGCAGGTCATGGAACATAAGTTCTTAATCCTTGGTTGTTGATTGATGGGACTGGCTGAAAGAAGAGCATAGAGTCCTGCTGTAGTCTACCTTGGAACACCTGTGTTCAATCCTGGGCACCATTTTTTTTTTAGGAATAATATAGATAAGTGGGAGTGTATTAAGAAGTCAACACAGATGGTGAAAGGATTCAAGTTCCTGACATATGGGGATCAGCTGAAAGATCAGCAAATGCTTAACCTGGAGTAAAAAAGACTCACAGTGAATGACAGACCGCTGCCTTTAAGTATTTGAGGAACTGTTTAAGTAGAAGAAGGATGAAGTCTGTTCTGCCTGATTCCACAAATCAGAAGCAGGAAACATTCACAAGTGAATATTTCATGAAGCAAACATTAATATTGATACTATAATTGTTTATAATAGCCAACACGTATATTACATTAAAGTTAACAACACTATATATGTATATATGTGTATATGTGTATGTGTGTATGTGTATATATACATATATATGTATGTGTATATGTAAAATCTTATTTGATCCTCTAAACCAGAGGTGAGGAACCTGAGGCTTTGAGGTGGCCCACTAGGTCCTCAAGTGCGTCTCTTTAACTGAGTCCAAACTTCACAGAACAAATCACCTCAATAAAAGGATTCTCTGTTCTTCCCTGATCCTGGGTCTGGAAAGAAACCATTTTAGTATTTCCTCACTGATCATCTAGCAGATACCACTTGGAAGCTAGGTGGAGCAGTAGTTAGAGCTCTGGGTTTAGAGTCAGGAAGACATGAGTTCAAATCTAGCCTTAGATACTTCCTAGCTATATGACCCTGGGCAAGTCTCTTAACTAATGTCTGCCTCAGTTTCCTCAAATGTAAAATAAGGATCATAATAGCATTCACTTCACATGGTTGTTGTGAGGATCAACCTAGATATCTGTGAAGCACATAACACAGTGCCTGGCGTATAATAGGTACTTTATAAGCACTTATTCCCTTCCCTATTAAGCATTGATTTTACTAGATGGACACTGAGGGCCCTTCCAACTTGAAATTCTTTGATTCTGTAAATTTTCCTGGAGCACATGATCCAGATCTCTCCTTTGACTCCATCACTTCCTTGTTGTTGTTGTTTCATTATTTCAGTCATGCCCAACTCTTCATTACTCCATTTGGGGTTTTATTGGCAAAGATAATGGATTGGTTTGCCATTTCTTTCTCCAGCTCATTTTACTGATTGGGAAAGTGAGTCAAACAGGGTTAAGTCACTTGCCCAGGGTCACACAGCTAGGAAGTGTCTGAAGCCGGATCTGAATTCAGAAAGATGAGTCTTCCTGATTCCAGCCCAGTGCTCTACCCACTGCGTCACCGAGCTGCCCCATCATTTCCTACCTTGTATTAAACTTACCCATGCATAAACCACATCAGTCCTCCACAAAAGGACGTGAATTCTTCCAGAGAAGGGACTGTGCCTTTCATCTTTGAATCTCTAATGCCTAATACAATACTTTGTACATGGATTATACTTCATGCACACCTTTCCTACTTTTCCAATCACATTCCACACTATTCCCCTTTAAGAACACTATGGTCCAACCATAGCTTTCTTGGTGAATACTTCTTATCTCCTGTCTCTTTCTCTTTTGTACTGGCTCTTCTCAATGCTTGGATTTCACTCTCTCCCCACCTCCAGATCTGAGAATCTTTAGTTTCCTTCAAGCTACCTAAATCCCCTCCCTAAATTCTCCAGTTACAAAGTGCCTTCTCCCTAAAATATATAGTATCTACTTTTGAATCTCTTTTCTATATTCTTTTATATTAGGGGTTTTTAACCTGGAGTCTCCTTGTGGGCCTATGGATAGATTTCAGGGGGTTGATGAATTTGGATGGGGGAAAATGCATCTTTGTTTTCATTAGTCTTTGTAATCATTTGTATAATATTTCTGTTTCATGCATTTAAAAAAGTTTATTCTAAGAAGAGATCCATAAGCTTCATCCAACTGCCAAATGGGTCCATGACACACCAAAGCATAATTAAGTACTCCTACTATATATATAGACATGTTATTTTCCTTCTCTAGATTGGAAGCTCCTCAGAGGTAGGGATTGTTGAACTTGCAAATCCACAAATTGAAAATCGTTTGTAGATTTTATTGTGTTCCTTCCTTCAACTGACCAACCACACTAAATTCCTCCCCCAGTGTATCATTGTGGTTTGGATTTGACTCTGGGCACTTGAAGATTCTGTAAAAGGAACACAAAGTCTGATGATTTCTACCAAGCTGAAAAGATCCAGTAATATTTCATAACATTCAGAGCTGGGGAAAAATAGTCCAGCTCTCTTCCTTTTGTAGAGGGAGAAATCTATTAAGAGAGATCATGATTTTCACAAGTTTCCCCAGGTAGAGTCAGAGTTGACAAGCATTTATTAGGTGCTCACTATGTTCCAGGCACTGTGCTAATGCTGGGAATACAACTAAAAGCAGAAAGAAATACAGTCCTTGCCCTCTGGATTCTAATGGGGGAAAACAACACATAAAAGGAAACTTAGAAAAAGGGCAGTGTTGGGAACAAAGATGCCCTCTTGCATGAAAACAGTGTAGAGGAAGTCTGGAGTACACTCTGGAAAGGAATAAGACATGGCTGGCCTGGGCATCCTCATTAAACAGAGGTTCTGAGGGAGAGGCTGCCGAGAGAGAGAGTGCTTCCAAGATGTGAATTCCAGGCTTGGAGTGAGGCTTCAGAATGAAGAATTAGGGTACGATAGAGGAGGCCGGGAGTGCAGCTTGGAGAAGAATGAGGAGGTAAGTATCTCACCTGAGAGTCAAACCTAGGTCTTCTGATTGTAAATCAATTTCCCCACTTTCTTACTTCCCCAAAATGGCTGTGTTTTTATCAACTAAGAACTGCCCAGGTAAGTGCTGACAGGATCTTCCCTATAGTCAAACACCAGGTGGTGAATTTTTGTCTTTTTTATCTGTACCACATCAGGAAGAGAGTTGGCTAAGGTATGGAGTAGTCGCGATGTGCTAAGGCTGACAGGAGAAAATCGTGTATCTTATTAGCTATTTCTGATCAAATTAATGATTTCTCAGTCTCCCTCCACTCTACTGCCACATCATAAGGCAGGCATAGTGATATGATGAGGGGAAAGAGTGTTGCATTTGGAGTCTGAGAACCTAGAATCCTGTCTGTGCCATGTAGTGACCTTGGTAAGGTCATTTGGTTTCTCTGTGTCTCAGTTTATTCATCAATAATATGTTATTCACCCTTGGGGCCCATTTGCTGCCTGAAATATGCTGTCACATGGAGTTCAGCATAGAGTGGACCTAATCTTATTATCAGGATAACAGAAATAACTGGATGGCAGTCCAATTGGTTGGTTGACAATTTCTTGAGTGACAAGCTGGTAACCATTTTGTTTGTACATCTGAACAAAGTTCCCCTCCCCACCCCAGGCTAGGGAGTTTTCACTCCTTTAACACACAGTGCTTCCCATAGGAATCTGCTACTACTGTTTCAATCATTATACTATGTATTTCCTCAGAGAGCACCTGAAATGAAAATATTATGCCCTCCTTGAACATCCCAGGGATTTTTTTTTCTTTTTTAAAAATGAGTATTTCACATCTTAACATATAAAATTGGGACAAATTTATTAAAATCTCCATGAAATTCAACCATTGCTATCAATTTTCTCATTCCTTCTCCTTTGGTGGTCAGGGGAAATAGTTTTGTGTTTCTTTAAAAAATTCCACTGAAGATTATCCTGGTCTCTCTCCTAGTCAATTTGAAAAAGTTTCACTGGAATGTCTCTTGTAAAAAAAAAAACAGCATCTGACTTTAGAATGCTAGAGCTGTCTAGAAGTCATCAATCCCCTCTAGCCACTTTGCCCCACTGCCTTTTTTTTTTAAGTAGAAAAACGGCATCCAGAATTGTAATTTTGTAATTTAGTTCTGGGAGCCACACTTCAGAAAAGACAATGACATGCTAGAATTTGTTCAGAGTATAACTAGAATGCGAAAGATATTGTTGAAGAAACAAGGCACATTTAGGGAGGAGAAGGAAAGACTTAATTAATTTTCACTTAGAAGAGAGATTGGACTTGTTTTGCTTGGTCCCAGAGGACAAAACTAGGAAGAATTTTTCAAGGATCTCATTGATTCGATTCAGATATCAGTTGGTAATCTGTGAGCTCCTATTCAATCCTACACCGAGCTGCAAACAATCATCTGGCTTTTATTCCTCTCAAAATGGAGGATACTTTCTCAATGCTTTTCTGTGTTTCCCTCATATGCTCAGATCTTAATTTATTTAATAATTATTTCTAGACTTCACACATGTATTTACTTTCATAATGTTGACAGGTTAAAGATTTTTTTTCTTTTTCTCTTCTATCTATAAAATATTGAATTCTGTTAACCTTATGTACATTATTGATCAAAGAAAACCAGGCTGGTTACTGTAAACAGCTAATGCCATTATTATTGCTATACCATACAGCAATTCCTTGCTTAATATGAGGGCTTCAGTGCAAAGAAGTGCCCCATGGAGTGGAAATGTGTTAATAGAGGGATTGCAATGGAAACTTATTATGTGACAATGGTAATATGTGTATGCCAGTGCTCACGAAGGGTTAGAATAGGCAGCCACCCAGATAGAGTGATTGCAGGGGCACCATGAAGACTCCCTTGACTAAAATATCTCTCCTGCTGGCCTGCCAAAGCATCTAAGTGCCAACCATAAGAATTTTATTCTTTTGGTGCCAGAAGGTTTTTCAATCTTCTGGAATTCCCTATTAAAATGCAAACACCCTAAAGGGATGTAACAACTTAAACTTTTATCAGATAACACAGAAAATAGTTGATAGGGTTTTGAAAGCAAGAAAGAGTCCTGGGCAGAAATAGGGTTTGGATATAGAAGGAAAAGGAGCGACACTTAGAGGGAAGTGGAAGGCTCTAGCCAAAGTGGTTTTTGTCCACTTTGTGCCATCCTGAGAAAGTAACACAGGGCAGCAAACTTGGAGCCAAAAAACTTCCATTTGAATCTTGGATGCTGCCATCTGTTTGCTGTATGATGCTGAGTAAATCACTTAACTTCTCAGGACCTCAGTTTCTCCATCTGTAAAATGAGTATAATAATCCTTGTTCTGCTGATCTCAAATGGCTATTCAATCAATTAAGCATTCAATCAATAAGTATCTATTAGTGTAGTATGACCCACATGTTGCAAGGGCTGTTCATCACATGTAGCATGATGGTATCATTGTGCAGCTTGAAGGGAGGCAGAATAGACATCTCTAGCTACTTCTTTCCTATCCCTTGCCCAAGGGATACTTCCAAGAGGTATTCCTTCCAAGAGGGAAAGCAGAAGGTTAAAGCCAGATTGTTGGCCACTATGTTCTCCTCAGAGGGAGGAGGGGCAGCATTGGGCTAGAAATATTATTAAATATTATTTGTCTACGGGATGTGATTTTCAAGGTCAATCTAACTTGTGATTACTGTTAATTATTGAGGGGGAGCAATACCTTAAGCTTTATATTCAAGGCTTACATCCTTTCCCAACAAATACCAGTTCTATAATGGACACATGTATTGAGTAGCAAAAAAAAAAAAGCCTTTATCCAATTAGCAAAATAGAAATCAGAGAAAATAGATGTAAGAAAATATATGGCAGATAATACAGAGTAAAGGAGCTCTCCCATTGGAAAAGATGTAACAGCTCAACTAAGAGAGAAGGTCTTGGATCTCACCCAAGGAGAAATTCCCCAAAGTCTCTAGTGCGGCAAGGTGGGGACAGGGACATGATGGAGACTGCTAGCTCCTCTAATGTCTTCCCAGAGTCTTCCCACTCGGTATCCTGAAGTGAGGTTGGCTTCATTCATCTTCTCTTTTGAAACTGGAAGCCAGAAGTACTTGAGTGACTACAGAACCCAGAGAGGCTTGAACTCAATGAAGGTCCAAAGAAAACTGGAGAGACTCTCTCTCTCTCTCTCTCTCTCTCTCTCTCTCTCTCTCTCTCTCTCTCTCTCTCTCTCTCTCTCTCTCTCTCCTCTCTCTCTCTCTCCCTCTCTTCTCTCTCTCTCTCTCTCTCTCTCTCTCTCTCTCTCTCTCTCTCTCTCTCTCTCTCTCTCTCTCTCTCTGCTCTCAACAACTCTACCCCATGCTCTACGGCAGGCTCAGGGATTTGTGCTACACTACTGAGAAGAAAGTCCCATGTCAAAAGGTTTTGGGACTGAGCTTACATTAGGAATTTGCTGTGTCAGTCACTGTGCTTGGCACAGGGGATATAAAGACAAGAAATAGTCTCTACTCTCGAGAAGCAACCTTCTATTGGAAGAAGCAACATATGCATATATAGCTATATACATGATATCCATACTATAAATGTAATACTATAAATGTCCATTTTTGTGGTGGAAGTCACTAGTAGTTAGGGGTAAAGTATGGAGAAAATGGTGATTGAATTAATTTCCTTCAGTGGAAGGAAATTTGGGATTTTAAAAGATAGAGGTGATAAGGGAGTACATTCCAGGCATAGTGGAAAGCCAGTGCAAATGCACAGAGTTGGGAGATATTTAAAAGTAGGTTGGGGGGGGGGCAGCTAGGTGGCACAGAAAATAAAGCACCAGCTGTGGAGTCAGGAAGACCTGAGTTCAAATGTGACTTCAGACACAAAATGCTCACTAGCTGTGTGACTCTGGGCAAGTCACTTAATCTCAATTGCCTCACCAAAATGAATGAATGAATGAATAAGTAAATAAGTAAAAGTAGATTGTAAAGAGATGCCCATTAATTGGGGAACTGTGAAACAAGCTGTGGTATATGATTGTAATGAAATATTATTGTGCTATCGGAAATAACAAACAGGATGATTTCAGAAAAATCTGGAAAGACTTACAAGAACTGATGCATAGTGAAGTGAACAGAATCAGAAGAACAATGTACACCATAACAGCAATATTGCTTGATGAAGAACTATGAATCACTTAGCTATTCTCAGCAATACAATGATCCAAGGTAATCCCAAAGGACTAATGATGAAGCATACTATCTGCCTCCAGAGAAAGAAGTGGTATTGATGAACTGAAGCATGCTATTTTCACTTTCTTTCATTTTTTTCTTTTTATTTGAGTTTTCTTGTATAAAATAACCAATATGGAAATGTTACACATAATTGCATATCTGATTGTTTACTGCCTTGTGGTTGGGGATGGATAGGGAAGAAGGGATGGAATTTGGAACTCAAAACTTTAAATAAAAATTTTTAAAAATTGGAGGGGGGGGAGTAGGTTGGAACCAGACTTTGAAGGGTTTTAAATGCTAAACAAGGGAGTTTGTATATGATCCTACACATAATAGTGAGCCACTGAAGTTTATTACATAGAGGAATGACATGGTCAACTGCGTGGATTAGAAAAATGACTTTGGATTGCATGGAGGATAGATTGGAGTGGGCAGAGATGAGTCAAGGAGAATAATTAGGAAGCTACTGTGATAGTGAGAGTTGATGAGGGCTTGAACTAGGGTGGTGATTGTGTGAAAAGAGAGAAAGTGATGGGTATGAGGGATCTCATGCGTGCAGAATGCAAAATACTTGACAACTGATTTGATATGTGGCGTGACAAAGTGTGAGGATGGTTCCAATCTTGCAAACTTAGAAGGATGGTATCCATTACAGAAAGAGGGAGGCATGGAAGAGGAGTGAGCTTGAGGAAGGGAAAGATTTACTCTTGTTAGGAAAGTCCTTTATAACACTGAAAGCAATATGTAAATGTGATCTATTATTTTCCCTAGGTCCTGCTGAACTGACATGTTTGTGTGTGATACAAAGAGAAAGAAAATGTTCAGAGTGATTTGCAGGCAGTTCTTACATTTAGCATAATAGGCTATGGAACTGGAAAGGAACTTAGAAATAATCAAATACCACTACTCCCCTACCCCCCCAACTCTATTTATCTATATAAGGCCCAGAGAGGGGAGATTAATTGCTCCAAATTATAGAGCTCATATGACAGAACCACAATTCAAATCAAGTCTTACATTGCACTGTCTCAGCAACGTCAAAAGTAGGATTATATTTCATTTTTGTGTCCCTTGCACCTAGCATTCTGCTTTAAACATAATAGGCACTTAGAGTTAATTTTTGACATGTACAGTGAAAGAAAACAAGGTACAGCATGTTGCACATGAGGCATGTAAGGAAAAGCCTGGGTTCTAATATCAGATCTGACACTTTTGGTAAGACACATCATTGTTCGGAGCCTCAATTTCCCCATCTGTAAAGTGCCAGTAATAAAATTTACAATGCCTGCCTCCCAGGGTTGCTGTGAGGAAAGTGCTTTGTAAAGACTAAATTATCCTATAAATGTGAATTCTTGTTTCTTGATTAAGATCTGTGATTTCATCTGTATGTGGAATTTCCATTATGGGAAGGAACCCTTACTCCAGTGCAGATTGACAAGTCCTTTCTAACTTGTGGTCTTGATAGTGTGAGGCACTGAGAGGTTAAGTGATGACCTGAATGTGTTTCTACAACCATAATGTGTCAAAGGCATGATTTCAACCCAGTGTTTGGACACTAAGGCTGACCCTCTAGACATTTGCAGCACATAGCCACTTTTTTTAAATCATTATTCCTGTTCTTTCTGTTATTGTGCTTCTCTGAACTTCAGTTTTCCCCTCTGTAAAATAAGAGTGTTGGATTTGATCACTGCTAAGGTCCCATTCCAATTAAGTAATTAAAAAAGAGGAGGGAAGAACTCTAACTTTCTTGTATAGACCATGTCTTCATCATTTCTCCGGTCAGACATCTAACACATCTAAACAGCAGTTTGACTATAGAGAACACATTTCTTCTGCTTCGGGGTTTGCTGGTTGGGTTGGCAGCAATTTCTGATGATGCAGTGATTTTGTTTTCTTCCTATTGTCTTCTCTTTTATTTTTTTAAATTTTGAAAAGTTGTTAAAAGAGCAATTTTAGAAAACACATGTGCTTGTGTTTAATTGACTATTGAGTACCCACTGGTCAGTGCTTGGAGGCAGAGTTGTGGAATGGGAACTCGGAGCAACCCAAACTTCCTCTACAACTCATTGGCTACACTGCAGAGATGAGGCCCAGAAAATAATGAATGTCTTTGTTTTAGGAGCTGAGCCATTCATTAAGGCACAGTAGGCAAGGAGACTAATGGAATTTTCACACATTAGATGGGGATAGGGGAGGCGACTTGTTTCTTTGGCTGTAAGGCTTGGACAATATAGCCTTATTCTTTATCAACACCAGAAGGACAGCAGAACTTGCACTCAAATCTGTTTACAATGCAACCTGGATTGACCATATTGCTTAGGGAATGACTGATGATGAGGGTGGTAATTTTCAGCTCTGTAGGAGGTTAAGCAGACAGAAAATGTTTCTTTTTCATTCATGTTTTCAAAAATATTTCTTGAAACAAAATTTCACTTTCTTCCCTTTAGAAAGTGAACCTATATCTCAAAGGAAGGGGACACCTATGCAATGCAAATGAAGATTTGGCAACAAGAATACCAGCAACCTGAGAAGTCTGATGCAAAGTTTTGTTGAGGATTGGTGGGGCAGGATGAAATTTGCCTTTAAAAAGTTCCCTGAGGTATCATGGACAACTCTTTTGGCAGAAGTGATTCACTGACCTGACGTGACTTTAAGATCTCTGTTAAGAGAGGATGGGACTTATATGAAACTGAATCAGTAATTTTTCCTTTAGAGTTTTAACAGTAATAAATGCCTTTGAGCCTCTGGGAGGAAAGGGACTTTTCAAATTCAAGGTGATTAGTTGTACTGATCACCTAAAATCATGATTATAGTTCTCTAATACTTCAATGTATCTGTGACACGGATACTCTTGGACATGGGTACTCCCTCCATCAATGCAGATCACAACCCATAAAGGTCTACCATCCTGTTACTCATGTGCCTTTCCCATATGTCTCTCTACTAATGGGGAATAGGAATATATCTTAAGTGCTGAGGGCCTTCTCATTCTCTTACCACGGAGCACATGAACCATGCATCTCTTGCTGTGTGAGTGGTTTATTTTCCCCCAGTGATATGTTTCTCTGATGACATCATTTATGTAGCTTCTAGATAAATCCTCATTTGCAATGGGTTTCACTGTGTTCCCACCCACCAAATATCTCTACCTTGTCCTCTGTGGGGTTCTTAACTTCAATCCTTTGGAGACTGTGGTGCTCTATAACTTGCAGACATATATAGTCTCCAGAAGAATTTTAAGCCCAATATTCTTCTGATGATAATTATATTTCTAATATTAGGATGGGGATAGGGCCTGGGTCTGTTGTTTCATTGGTATTAGAAACTGTGTAATTTAATGACAGATTAATAGTTCCATTGATGCGGGCACTCTCTCTACAGATATAAATCATCATAATTCTATACCTTAGCATTCAGGGTAATTTTGAACATCAAAAAGTACCCAACTGTCTCCTTATTTAGCAAGACAGATCTCTGGTTATTAGATCCAATTGGTCTCTGGGTCTGCATTCAAGGCCTTTCTAGCTTGGTAAAACTTGCCAAGTTTTTCAACCTACTGGGATAGCCTTTAAGGTAGGGAATAAATGTTAAGCACCTACTATGTTCCAGACAGTGTGACAAGCACTTTACAAATATTATCTTATGATCCTTGCAACAACATGAAGTAGGTACAATTATTATGTCCATCTTACAGTTGAGGAAATGGAAGCAGACAGAGCTTAAGTGACTTGCCCAGAGTCACACAACTAGTAAGATTTAGCCAGATTTTAAGTTTGGTCTTCCTGGCTCCAGGCCCAGCACTCTATCCACTGAGCCATTTAGCTACCTACTTTGAGATCTTAAGGTCATCACCAAAACATGGGAATTCACCAGAAGGAGCAGAAGTGTAGAAATAATGTTATTAATTACAACAGCAGCTGCCATTCCCACAACTGCTTTGAGCATATGTTGATTCTGAGCATGAAGGTTCAATAAGAGTCTCAGCTATAGTGGCTGTGATGTCTTACGGTACCCACATTCAATCTCCACAATCATTTTGAACCATGTATATTCCAAAGGGTAAATGGGAATGCAAACAAGGTTCTTCCTCTTAGAATGACATTTCTTAGCAGTCTCATCCACTGTTCTTTTGTGAGGTTTGTGATACAAAGAAAGAGAACTAGACTGGCAGTCAGAAGACTGCAAGACATTACCCACAACTCAAGAGAACAATATTACACCTATCTGAAAGGCTGAAAGCACCATACCAAATCTATGTGTTCTCCTCCTCAATTGCTTTGTGAATTTCCCTTTATCTGAATGCCTTTAGAGATATGAGTTCATAGTTACCATGATAAACTCAAGTTGATATCCACCATTATTTTGGGGTGAACCAGAGTTAAAATCTATTATCTTGGGTGGCTTATGATATGATAGAGAATAGATTTATAGATGAAAAACCTCAGATCAAACTAGACAAGAGTTCTTAATGGGAGCTCTGTGTACTTTTGGAAGATTTTAAAAAATACGTTGGTAGCTATTTCATTTAAATTGGTCTCCTTTGTAATCCTATATGTTTTGTTTTATGCATTTAAGAACATTATTCTGAAAATGGGTCCATAGGTTTCACCAGACTAACTGCCAAATACACTACAAAGATTAAGAATCCCTAAGACAGAGGGTTGGGCTGAATCTAATTAGATAAAATTTAATTGGCAATACATGTGAAGTTTTACCCTTGGGTTCAACTTCACAAGTGCAAAACAAGGAATTATGACTAGGTTGCATTTTATTTTTTTTTGTTGTTGGACTGAAGCTCAATATGGCTGAATAAGTTGTGGTATATGGTTGTGATGGAATACTACTGTGCTACAAGAAATGATGAGCTCAATGATCTTAGAAGGGCATGGAAAGACTTGCACAAAATGGTGAACAGAAAAATGAGCTTAACCAAGTAAATAATGTATACAGTAACAGTAATATTGTTTTAAGAACAGCTTTGAGCAACTAAGTCACTTTGACTATTATAAATACTCAAATTAAAAGGAAAGGACATGTGAAGAAAGACTATCTGCATCCAGAGAAAGAACTGATAAATAGATGTATAGAATAATTTTACGTGTGTGTGTGTGTGTGTGTGTGTGTGTGTGTGTGTGTGTGTATACCTATTTGTGTCTAATGGTAGCCATCTCTAGGGCGGGGCAGGGAGGAGGGAAGAAATAAAAGAAAAAGAAATTTATATGATTATTATATATTTAAAAGGAATAGCAAGTTGTACACAATAGATTTGCAGTTTTATGTGCAATCATCTTTTTTTTTCCCTATACTGTTATGGAAATGCTTGTTTTATTCCATAAATTAATAATTAAATAAATTTTTAAAAAATTTAAAAAGTGAAAAGAAATAACAATATAATATGGCAGCCAAAAGAAGTGCTTTAGTCTTAGCCTGAAATAAGAGGTATATTGTCCAGGGCTAGAGAATTAATAACTTCCTTGTTGTTTAAACGTTAGCTAGACGACACCTAGATTGTTATGTTCAGTTCTAGGCACCATATTTTAGGGAGGCCATCAATAATCTGGCGAGTGTCCAAAGGAGGACAACAAGGATGGTGAAGGGGCCTGAGTGCATTTGGTATGATTGTTCGGGAAAGGACTTAGAGATGCAAAATCAGTAGACTGAGAAGTTAGAGGGATTTAAACAAAGGTTTCAAGTGTTCAAGGAAAGTCTGAACAAGCAAACTTTTGTCAGATATGCTGTAGGGATGGAATGGACTAGATGACTTTTGAGATGCTCTCCAACTGAGATTCTCTAAGGTTGGGTGAATCAAGTCCCATTTAAGTAGAATGTGAGCTCCCTGAGAGCAGATACTGTTTTCCATTTTGTATAGGAATCCCCACAGTGCTTTGCTCTTACTATGTGGCTAATAAATGCTTGTTGCCTTGAACTGAACTGAATCTCTAAGACTTACTCGCTATGCAGCCCAAGACAACTGACTTCACCCTCTCTACAATTCAGTTTCCTCATTGGTAAGATGTAAGGAACATGTCTTTAACTGTAAATCACTAAAGAGAAGCAGAGTGGTGTGAAGGATGGAAGTCTGGATGAAGAATCAGAAAGACCTGGATTTAAATCCATGGAGTTCCATAATCAAGTTATACAGAGTGTCCCAAAAGTCTTAGTGCAGTTAAAACTTAAAGCTCTGTTTAAATTATACCAGCTTAAAACTTCACCGAGACCGTAGGGACACATTTATCACATTTATGAACCTTAGTTTCTTCACTTGCAAAATGGGGTTAATTATATCTGGAGTACCTATCCTACCTGCTGGTTGTAGCACCAAAATAATATAAAGTATGTAAAGTGCTTTGCAAAGGTTAAAGTGCTACATAAATGTTTGATGCATTATAATTAATTATTATAATTATCACTATTGTTATCAGTAATTACATCAGTCCTTTAAATTGGGAATTTCATCAAGTTGGATACTATTTCTAATCATGCAGAACACAATCCATCCTCAGCCTCTTATTCTGTGTGACTCTTACCTGAATTTTCATGTATCTTTCACTGAGTATCTAGCCAAAATACTGGAGGCCTTTCCACAGTTTTTTGTTTTTGTTTTTTACTGTTTCATAGATTCTAGTGTCATACTTGGGCTACCAATCTCTAATGGCTCATTCTTTGCTATATTTCTACCTTAATTTTTTTAATCATTGATGTCCTTGATGTTGTCTTTTATGCCACTTCTCATGTGAAAGTCATCACTGTAAACAATCTACAGACCACTTACCCCTGCCATATGTTTCTTTATTGCCTTTAGGTCACCTGTAACTTTAATTCTCCTGAGATTGTGGTGATCTATGATTGTATTAATATAGCATCATACAGAAAATATTGATGTTAAAAAGATTAGGTTGCAGAGCAGGTACTTATTTGAGACTATTGAGAATGCCAGGGGGCAGCTAGGTGGCATGGTGGATAGAGCACCGGCTCTGGCTTCAGGAGGACCTAAGTTCAAATCTGGCCTGAGACACATAACACTTACTACCAGTGTGACCCTGGGCAAGTCACTTAACCCCATTGCCTGGACAAAAGAAAAAAAAATAAAATGCCATGTTATTTTTCATATAAAATCCAGCCCAGTCTCTGCCTCCTACTGTGGCCTAGATTTTTAGCCATATGAAGTTCTTAACCAAGATATGTGGAATGATAGATTACCTCAATGTTCTGCCCATCCAACTGCCTATCACAATCTGGGCAGTGAATATTCATTCTTCTGCTTCTTTTTTCCCCCTATTAATGAATAGGGTAATATTTTTTGAATGAATATGGATCCAATAGAGAAAGTCCTGTGGCATTTCAGGATTTGACGCAACCAATACAATTTTTTCATCAAACATGACCATCTGGAGGATTCATTTTAGCAATAATTATTAATATTAATGTTAATAATTTTTCACAAAGATGGTACAGAACACATGGCCTCTGATAGACTGGGCCAATAGGAGCAATGATTCAATTGCTTCTTGGTTGAATGCTGAGTTGTCAAAAAATATCAGCAAAAAGGTTGATTTTATGGGATTTTATTTAATCAACTATGATCCAGTTGTTTTAGAGCCACTATGACTTTCACAAACAGTTTGACTGACTCTTCATTGTTCTAGTCAATACATTAATGCTTACCTGTCATTCAATTCAATAAACATTTTTTTTTTTGGTGAGGCAATTGGAGTTAAGTGACTTGCTCAGGGTCACACAGCTAGGAAATGTCCAGTTATCTGGGGCCATATTTGAACTCTGGTCCTCCTGACTTCAAGGCTTGTGCTCTATCCACTGCACCACCTAGCTTCCCCTCAATAAATATTTTTAGTCTGTACTTTGTACAACACACTGGGCCAGAAGCTAAGAGAGATAAAAAAGATGAATAAGAGAGGATTCCTGTCCTCATGGTGGTCACAGCCTAATAGAGAAGATAAGATATGTATATAAGTAAATATAATGCAAGTTAAAGAGGGGAAAGGTAATAAATAAGGCATAAGGTGTTATATGACTATAGAGGAAAAGGGGCTTGCTTTTGGTTGGAGGCATTAGGGAAGGCTTCACAGAAGAGATGGCATTTCAGTTGAAACTTGAAAGAATGGCTAGAATTAATGAGGTAGACCTGGGGAATGTGGCATCTTGGGAACAAATGCTTTCCTGGCAGAGGTAATAGCAAGAGCAAAGGTCACAAGCCAAGAAATTTTAAGGAATGTTCAACAAGTGGTTCATTTGTCTAGAGCTTATGGTGACTGAAGTGGGATAATGGCAGGTAAAATTGAGGTCAAATCATGGTAGGCCTTGAATGCCAAATGAAAGAGTTTATGCTTTATCCAGTAAGTAATAGGGAGCCACCAAATATATTTAAAAAGAGTATGTCTTACTTAGTTTTAATCCTTCCCAATACTTTGAACATAGAAGGCATTGAATCAACGTCTATTGAATGAATGAATGGATAATCAGAATTATTCTTTAGGGAAAATAGTACAGCAGCCTAACATAGATGTCATTCAATAAACATTTATTAAGTTCCTCCTATGTGCTAGGAACTGTGGTAAGTTCCAAGGATACAAATAAAAATGAAAACAAAGGCAGTCTCTGCCCTCAGAGGGTTTCCAATCTCATGGGGGAGGGGGAAATAACATACAAAAAGAAGCTGAAAAGTTGATGGGAAGGGAGAAAGAAAAAAGATACTTAACACAGGCACTATAGACAATTCCAAAGAAGCAGTGTAGCTGGTGCAAAAAATAGAGAAAGACTATACTGAGACCCCTCTTTAAGTTGAGTCTCTAGAGCCTATGGCCTTGCCCTCCAGTAAGAGAGTCCAATCAGAAGGACAGAGGGCACTGATGAGATGTTAGTACCAGCAGATTGGATCTTGTATCATAATGTAGGTATATAGGTGTTGGAGGTACTGTGAACTTGAACCCAGGAGATTAGCTGGGAGACTTCTCAATGGTCTAAAGGGAAGAAAAACAAACAAATGAACACTTCAGATGTCAGAGTGGACAACCCAGTTTGACATTTGAACACAGGCTCTCAAGGTCCATTGAAACAGACAGCAAGCCATTTATTTGCCCCATGTATAGTCTGTTGTATATCTCCCATCTTTGTAAGTTGCTTTCTTTCAGGAAAAAAAAAATTAATGATTATGTTAATTATTAAAAGATTGTAAGCTGGCTATAAATAAATGCTTCTGGCATTCAGGAATGTGAAACCACCCTGAAAGCAGCAGCAGGAAAATAATGCATTTTAAGTCTTGGACTGTGGTAAATCTATGTGAAGGGGTTCAGTTCAAACTGATATTTAAGAACAGGTCCAGACTAAGGCACCATAATGCAGTGGAAACAGCCTGGACTTGGAGTCAGGAAACATGGGTTTGGGTTTCCACTCAACCATCAGTTGACCCTGGGTAAGTCATTGACCCCTCTGGACCTCCTTAAATTTCTTCCTTTATCAAATGGGAATAATGAAATTTTAATCAGTCAGTCAATCAGAAAGCATTTATTAAGCATTTACTGTGTGCCTGGAATTTTGCTAAACTCCAGACATAGCAAGAAAAAGCAAAAACAGTCTCTGTCCTCAAGGAGCTTACATTCTAATGAAAGAGACAGCATGGAGATAAACTGGTCCATACAAGATACCTACAGAGTTGGAGGGAAGTAATCTTAAAGGGAAAGGCCCTAGTACCTGGGAAGACACAGAAAGACCTTTTATAGATGTTACTGCTTAACAGCCTACCTTGTGGAGAAAGAATTTCATCAATTATCAAGTGCCATAGAAATGTGAATTACCATTATTATGTAATATCATTATAATTATTTTAATGGAATAATAGTAAATTTTAATATAACAATAATGGTAACATTCCACACTTTATAATATGTGGGGAGAAAAAGGTTTTGTGGAAGGATGACAGATTGGGAGGCTTTCTATTATCCCTCTCAAATATATTGTGTGGGAAGTTGCTGAATTTGCCAGCCCTGCCAGGGGCCCATTAACTAAACAGTTGCTTCCACTGAGCTGTAAACAGAAGATAGGTGGGAGATAGGTGGCCGGGGCTGGGATAACCTAACTGCCAGTTTTGTGTTTCCAGGTCTGAGGCGCAGTTACACGTGTAGCACCTGTCACGTCACCCTCAACTCAATAGAACAGTATCACGCCCACCTGAAAGGCTCAAAACACCAGACCAAGTATGTACTTTCCCCTCTTCTTCTTTTTGTGAATTTCCACTTATCTGGATGCTTATAAAGACATAAACTAGAGTTAATATCTCATTTGGCTTGGTATTCCTATAACAGGGGGAGTGCACAACTTGAAATACAAATATGCATCTCTATTAAAATGTGTGTCCTTGTATAGAGAGGATGAAAGGAGGAGGTTGGCAGTAGAAGAGGGAAAGGGTCAGAGGCAGTGTGCTTGTTTATTATTGTTGTTGTAAAATACAGCCAATGAAGCCACTTTTGCAAAGCTCATGTACTGGAATATGAAGTGCTAGCTCCAGGAGACGAGACTTTCCTGTGCTTGGATGTATTTTTTTTTAGGCTTCTAGTATTCTTCAAAATTAAGTCCTACCTGAATGCCTCACCTAAATCCTCATCATAATACAGAGGGGGCTTGGCTTTCTTAATGGGCTACATATGCCCTTTTGTGTAGGCTTTGAGATCAAGCCCAGTGTCTGATTGTATGTCTCATCCAAGAACTAAGCTGTCTGAAGGTGAAGTCCATCACAATAAGGTTGGACAATAAGTGATGCTTTTCTTTGCCCACAACTAATGAAGTTGTCTACTAGAGTTGTGAAGGAGTCCAGGTTGAAGAGAGCACCCATGTCAATGAAATCAGAGATCCTTTAACTAAGGATCATCTAAGAAAATGATAGAACTCTTATTATACAGAGTTGAGTATATCAAACCTTCCATAAGACTGAAATTTGACACAGTATTCCTTTATGTGATCTTGATGGACAATTTCCAATATTCTCATCCAGTTCTCAGCAAATACTAAGTAAGTGAGTGTGGGCAACACTCTGCTAGGCACTTTGTGGGGAGAAGGATGAACAGATGAGTACAAGAGTGCAAGCTGCTTAAAAAATTTATTAATGGAGGGTAAGTACACAAATAACTATGATACAAAATAGAGTATGATAAGTTCAAGGAAAAGATACAATGTGCTTTTAGAGTTTAGTAGAGAAAAGGCTCATTCTCACCTGAAGGGATGAAAGAAGACTTCGTGGAGTGAGTAACCTTGGAGCTGGGCCTTTAAGGTCAAATACAGTTTTAACAAGGAGACACATGGGTATAGCATGAGGAAATATAGGAAACTCCTAATGAGTTCAAGAAACAGTTGAGTATTCCACTGTGGCTGGGGCATAGGATTCATGGAGAGGCATAGTGTGAAATAGGCTGAAAAGTTAGAATTCAGATTCTGGAGTCCCTGAAATGCCAAGCTGAGGAACTTGAGCATAATCCATTAGTCAGTGAAGAATCATCAGGATTTTATTTATCGAAGGTTTTTGGACTGAAGTGGTCACTTTTCAGCCCCACCTCCTAGCTTTGTGTCTCTTCTATGGCTGGTGCTTGATAAATTATTCTGGACTGAGTGATTGATGGTCAAACTCATGTACTGGAAATGTCACTTTGACAGCTCTACCTGTTGTAGAGCTGGCGGTTGAAGATAGGAGGTAAGGTAGGAGCCCATTGCAATAAGCCAAGACAAGTAGTGGAGACTTGAATAAGAGAGGCATCATTGTCAGTGGAGAAGAGGACACTAATGTGATACTATTTCAGAAGAACAAAACTGAGATTTTTACTTGGATGACTAGGAGAATGATATTGCTATTGGCAATAAAAGAGGAATGAGAAGTTTTGGGGAAAAGATGAGGGAGGTGACTCTTAATAGCGGGAAAGAAAAACCCAGTGAAGAATGCAGAGGAGGCCTAAGCTAAGGAATGAATAAATGCCCTAACAGTTTTGCAACGCAAAGCTAAGGTGCTTTGAACAAAGAGATAGGGAGATCTCAGCAAAAATATGATGGGTATTAAGGAGAGAACCATGGCACTCATATTGACATAGAAGAGAAAAACAACTTAAGAAAGCATGCTATTAGTTCAGAATTAGGGGGATGAGGACAGCATGGCTAGAAAAGCATTCATTTGAAAAAGATCTTGGGGGTCTTAATGGACTGCTAATTCAATATGTTCCAGTAGTGTGACATGGCAGTTAAGAAAAGCTAAAACGTAAAAGTAAACTGTATGAAAAGAAGCGTAATGTCTGGAAAGGGGAAGGTGATAGTTGTGCTGTACTCTGTTTTGGTCAGACTGTATCTAGAGTTTAGAATTGATTTCTGAATATTCAAATGCTAGGAATGACGTTGAAAAGATGTAGCACATACAAGGGGAGGCAGGTAGGAAGGGACCTGTTGAGCATACTCTCTGAGGATCTACTGAAATGTTGGGAGCTATTTTGCCTAGAGAAAAGAAAACTTAAAGATGACGTGGTTATCAGTCAGAAGTATTTAAAGGGCTGTTACAGGGAAGAGGATAACAATGACTGATTAGTTCCAAAAAGCCTCATTAACGGCAATAACAATAAGAAGCAAAGCACTAGATTCTGGACTGATTTAAGAAAAAGACTTCCTATAAATCTTGTCCTGAAGTCTAATTGCATCTCTTAGTAACTGGCGAGCTCCTTCATAGTAGAGGTCTTTCATGGAAATTTGAATGAATATTTTCTGTGATTGCTGCATCAAGGGATTATATTTCAGGTATAAGATTGACTATATTATTTCTGAGGCTCCTACCATATCTTGATGCAATTATTTTTTTCTGTCTTCCGTACCCATGCTATGTATGGATTTACCTTGGATTTGCCCTGGACCCTATTCTCTTTACACTCTCAATGAATTTATCAGTTACCATGGATTCAACTGTAATCTCTGAGCAGATGACTTTCAAATCTATATAGCCAGCCTTTATCTCTCTCCAGTTTTCCAGTCCTACATTTCCATCTTCCTGCTGGACATTTCATTCAACTTAGTGTCTTATTGCAACCTCAAAGTCAATGGGTCTAAAAGAAAAATAATCTTCCACTTAAAACCATTCTTTTTCCTAATGACTTTATTTCTCTCAAGCACAGCATCATTCTTCTTTTTACCCAGGTTCCCAACCTAAGAACAATCAGCTCTTTTCATTGAGCCCCTACTTCCAGTCGGTTTCCAACTACTGTTGCTTCTACCTAAACATTTCAGATCCATCCCATTCTCTGTGCTTATACTACAGCCACCGTATTCCAGGCCTTCATCACCTCTGGCCTGGATTATCCCTATGGCCTCCTATTCCATCTCTCTACATCTAGTCTGTTGCCTTTCCACTCTACTCTCCACAGCTGCAAAAGTGATATTTCTGAAGTGCAGACCAGAGTTTTCTTTTTGGCATTTAAAACCGTTCACTATCTGGCTCCAATCTCTCTTTATATGCTAATTATAGTCTATTCCCCTAGATATGCTGCACTTTAGCCAAATGAGCTTCCTTGTTGCTTCCCAGCCTTTTATTTTCTTCCTCTGCAGCTTTGCTCATGCTGTCCCCTATATGTAGAATTTTTCTTCTTCAACATTAAAATATGAGCTCCCTAAGGGCAGGGACCAAGTTTTTGTCTTGCTTTGTATCCCCAGCACCTAGCACAGTGCCTGATACATGACATAGTAACAGCTTAATAAATGTTTGTTGTCTTATTCACTCACTTACAAATCCTTACCTTCCTTAAAGGCATTCAAGCCCCATCTCTTTAAGCTGTTGTCTCAGTTATTAGTTCTACCCCCTCCCCTCAACCACATTATATTTATTTTGTGAATACTGTGCATTTACTTATTTGTAAACATACTATATTCCCTCTATATAACATAATTTTCTTGAGGTCAAGAAGTGTTTTGCTTTTATTCACGTGTCAGAAGGATGTTACTGATATCTCTTCCCACTCTCAAACTGTGATTCTTTGAGTCATAGAAATTCAGGTTTGGGAGGGACCTCATTGTCTAGCTAGTATAACCCATTGTTGAATCATTTCAGTCGTGTCTGACTCTGTCACCCTGTTTGGAGTTTTCTTGGCAAAGATACTGAAGTGGTTTGCCATTTCCTTCTCCAGTTCATTTTACAAATGAGGAAACTGAGTCAAACTGGGCTAAGTGATTTGCCCAGGATCACACAGCTAATAAGAGGCCAAGCTGGATTTGAACTCAGGTCAGACACTCTATGCACTGCACCACCTAGCTGCCGAGTATAACCCATACCATTAAAAAAAAAAAGTCCCTTCTACACTACAGTTGGTAAGTGTTCACCCAGCTGCTGCTTGAAGAGCTCTAGTGAGAAAAAAGTGGTGCTTTTTAAAGCAACCCATTTTTACTTTTGGTAGCTCTAATTATAACATCAAAGCTAATGATGATGATGATGATGGTAATGATAATAGCTAGCATTTTTATGGCACCTACTATTTCCCAGGCATTATGTTAAGTGTTTTACAAATATTATCTCATATGATTGTTGTAACAACCCTGGGAGAAAGGCTCTATTACTATTCCCATTTTACAGCTGGGAAAACTGAGGCAGACAGCGCTCAAGTGACTTGCCCATGGTCACACAGTTAGGAAGTCTCTAAAGGTAGATTTGAACTCAGGTCTTCCTGTCTCTGGGCCCAGCTTTCTGGCCACTGTACCACCTAGCTCCCTCTAAGGTCAAGCCTATTCTTAATATTATCAATTGAGAAAATGTTTGCAAAGCACTTAGCACACTTACCTAGCATATAGTAGATGCTTCATACATGCTAGTTGCCTTCCTCTCCCCTTTTGTAGCTTCTACCCATCGCTGTAGTTCTAAGCTCCAGGGCTGAACATAACAAGTCTAACAATCTCTCTTTCCCAGTGATAGCCCTGCAACTACTTGAAGCCGACCATATCCCTGCTCCCTCCCT
The DNA here is from genome assembly GCF_003287225.1 of Phascolarctos cinereus. Classification (NCBI taxonomy): domain Eukaryota; kingdom Metazoa; phylum Chordata; class Mammalia; order Diprotodontia; family Phascolarctidae; genus Phascolarctos; species Phascolarctos cinereus. Next base: position 133,210,487 of record NW_027555625.1, on the reverse strand, counting down.
TCCCACCAATATCTTTTCTTCTCTAACCTAAACATCCCCATTTCTTCTACCTTGTTCCCAGATGGTATAAACATGCCTCGTCTAGTCACCATTTTCTGGATGCTCTCCAGCGTATCAAAGTCCTTCCTGAGATTTGGTCCTCAGAACTGAATGTAAAGCCCTCGACATGGTCCCTTCCCCTCTCAACTTCTGTGAATGACTAGAAAGGTGGGAAGCCACAGTGAGTTAAGGAGGAAGGGGCAGGCAGTTTTTGATTACCCCTCACATCATAACGTAGACACTACATCTCCTCCTCCTCTGGATGTTCAGGACTTTCTGTGTGTATGCCAGGATCAGAACACAGTCATCCCAGGCCTTCACCACCCTGGGCCTCAGCGCCCTCATCTGTAAAATGAGAGGCCTAGACCAGATGACCTTTGAAGGCCCTTTTAGCTCTGAAACTCATGACTCCCCCCTTTTTTTTAATAAAGGAGGCCTAGGCATAAGACTCACCCAAGATCTCTCTCTCACACACACACACACACACACACACACACACACACACACATACATGCACACACCTGCTCAGTGGCAGGATTGGGATGACTATTCAGGCCTCCTGCCTTCTGGCCAGGTTCTTTTTCTCCAGTACCATGCCAGGAGTCCGACAGACTTTGGCTGCCTCTAAGTCCTTTAGCAGATGTCATCAAAAGCATAATGGCACCCGAGCTTCTCTCTACCATTAACCAGCAGAAGAAACATTAAAGATCTAATGACATTAAAGGTTTACAAATGCAAATGTTCACACTGCTATGGAAAGCCATTACCTATAAGCAGATTTTCTGGGACTTCCAGGCCATCTACTCTGTCAATTAGTACAAATGATTAAAATGAAATTTAAAAGGACGTGAATCCATACCATGTATTAATGGATGATTCTCCCCTAATATACTTAAATTTGAGCTTTGGGAACCCTTCTAGGCCTAAGTATTTTATATTAGCTAGAAAGAGAGGGTATAAAAGCTGTCATTAGTTACTTTGATACTTCAGGTGGTTGAAAATGACTCACAGGTGTCCAGGAAGATAAATCAAGTTGACAAAGCAACCAGCAGTCATTTCCAAATTTGCTTCTGCCCCTGAGTTGAAAACTTAAATGAATCCATCTTTTTTTTTTTGTCATTTTCCCAAGCCTCCAGAAAAGGTCTCTTATTATTCATTCCCACATTAAATGTGTTCATTTATTTCTTATGTACTTGAATGGTTGCACAGATAGAATGAGTTTTAGGCCTCGTCTCCTTGTGTGCCAGATACTTTGGAACACAATTCAGGCTTTGAAGATAGCCGTGAATTATCTAAGGGATGAAAAATCTTAAATAAGGCACTTCTATAAGGCATGCCAATAAGTCAGAGAGAAAAAGAGCCTTTCTGATTCTTGGTTGGCAAAAGTAACTTAGGAGCCACAAGAAATTATATTATCTCAAAAGGAGATAAATGCTACTCTGAAGGCTGAAGGAGATAAATCCTACTTTTTGAACTTTCAACTTAATAACAACCTTTTGCATTTATTTAATGCTTTGTGGTTTACAATGCACGCTACGCATTTCTTATCTCATCTAATCCTCATGACTATTGTGAGGTGAGCAGAACAGAGGTTCTCCCCCCACCTCCATATTACAGATGAGTAAGCAGAGGTCCAGATGGGCTGAATGCCTCAGAATTGTAGAATGATGGGACTGGTAGAGGCTTTCAAGACCATCTATCCTAATTTTTCCTCAGAGTCTGAGAGAGGGAAAGTACAGGGTCACATAGTTAGGTCTTCTAATTTCAAACTTAAAATTCTTTCTAGTACCCCATGATACCTTTTGGTTCCATACCAAGAATATTAACCAGAGAGGTTTATAGCTTTTGTTCTTTTTCTCTCTGTTGTGTGTAAGCTTCTTTTTTGAATCCAGAAAGAAACCATTATCAGCAGATTATCCTGAGGTGACCACTCGGAAGTATTAAGCTTCCCACTGAAAAAAGGATATCAGTGCCTATAATGGATATAAGTGATTATGATTTGCCAGGTACTATGCTAAGTGCTGGGGATACAAAGAAAGGCAAATGGCAATTCATATTCTCAAGGAATTCACAGTCTAATGGGGGAGACAACATAGAAATAACTATGTACAGGATAATAAGATATATACAGGATAAATTGGAGGTGATCAACAGGGAAAAAGCTCTAATACTAAGGAGGACTGGGAAAAGCTTCTTTTTTTAAAGGAAAAATAGATTTTTAAAAAGTTTTTTGGTTGTTTTTAGCTTTTTTGGTTCTTTTTCTCTGTTTTTTAAAATTTATTTTTAGTTTTCAGCATACACTTCCATAAGCTTTTGAGTTTTAACTTTTCTCCCCCTCCTTCCCCAAGAAAGTATGCAATTTTATATAGGCTCTACATATACATTCCTATTAAACATATTTTCACATTAGTCATGTTGTAAAGAAGAATTAGAACCAATAGGAGGAACCACAAGAGAGAAGAAACAAAACAAAACAGAAGAGATAAAAAAGACCAAATAGTATGCTTCAATTCGCTTTCCAACTCCATAGTTCATTCTCTGGATGTGGATAGCATTTTTAAAAGAAAAAAATTTTTTTTGCTTTTTTTAGTGAGGCAATTGGTTTTAATTTGTCCAGGGTCACATAGCTAGTAAGTGTCAAGTGTCTGAGGCCACATTTGAACTCATGTCCTCCTGACACCAAGGCTGGAGCTCTATCCACTGTGCCACCTAGCTGTCTAGGAAAGGATTCTTGTAGAAGGTGGAATTTTGGCTGGGTCTGGAAGACGGTCAGGAAGAGCCAGAAATGGAAATGAGGAGGGCAAATATTCCAGGCATAGAAAGCCAACAGTGAAAACTTCAGTGTTCTAGGACTCAGCTTCATCCTCTGTAAACCAGGGAGTTGATCTACTTCATAATCCCCAAGCCCACTTCCAGCTCTAAGTATATGATTTTGTGATCCTACTAGATTCTCAGCTCTTTGGGGAGGTCAAATACTACCTTGCAATGTACTTCAGCGTAGTGGGAGAGAAGGAAATACAGCAAGAAAGGAAAGAGTAAGGTAACATATGTGGGTCATTCAGATATTTTTTCTGTAGACTGTCCCAAATGAAGCAAGGAATGGGCTTATTGCATCTGTACTGCCCCTTGGAGGTGCAGTTACCCAGTACATTCAAGAAATAAGCAATAAGGACAAAGGGTGATGGTGTTAGTATAGGGTAAACATCCATGGTTTCTGCAGATGGGTGGACATCAGGGATGCAGAAGTGAAGGGCCTTGTTTATATCCCTTATTTGTGGTGGTTTATGCGCCTTTTCCAACCCCTCTTTATTCTAGTGTCTTTGCTTTATTATTTCCTATTTATCATACGTGTGTGTGTGTGTATGTATATATACACCTTATTTGTACATACTTGTTTACAGATGGTCTCCCTCATTAGATTGTAAGTTCCTTGAGGGAAGGGAGGGGCTTTTCCCTCTTTTTGTATCCCCATTACTTGGTACAGTACCTGGCATATAGTAGGCACTTAATAAATGTCTATTGACTGATTATGTGTCCTTGCTTTTGGAAAAGTATCAATGGGGTCATAATACATCCTTGAGTTTCTGGAGTCGTATTTCACCTGTTTTGCCCAGTGGACAAATAGCCTTCAGGCTAGCATATCTGCAGTAGGATGTTCATAATAAGATCAGGATTAGGGCATTCCGAACCTCTAACAACATTTTTGAGGCATTGAAAGATGTGCCTAGGGCCAGTGTAAAGTGGCTGTCAGAAATGGCTGGCACTTAGCAAGCATTTATTAAGTATTTACTATAGGTCATGTTCTGTGCTATGTAGGAGGATACAGAGAAAGGCAAAAACAGCTCGTTCCCCCAAGGACCTTAGATTCTAATGGGAGCAGTACGATAATGCAGAATCCAAATTCAGACTGTTTCCAGTTGTTCTTTGCTCAGATCCAGCTGTAACAACACAGCGCAGAGGGTTATCTATCTCTCTGACATTTTGCTTACAGGAGCAGGCTATTGGCAAATGGTTGGAGAAAAGCTAAGAGAAGGGAAAGGATTCCTAGGTACCACGTTGAGGGATTTACCCCTTCAACAGAGATCCCAAACAAAACATAATGGGACAATGTAAAGTGGATGATTAGTTTTATTTTAGAGAAGCCAAGAAATAATAAAAATTATAAATATAATGCTTTTTGCACTTTATGGAAACAGTTCTCACAGGCATAAACAAGGATTTCAAAGTGCTTTTTGTCAATAGTACCCTCATCTTTAAATCATACAACAATATATTGTGTGCAACAATATACATAATGCAAGACAGTCATTAATTGTAACTGTTATTCTAAGCCTTGATTAGACAAAATAGCATATGAAATCTAAAAAAAAAATAAGATCAGAAGAAGGAAAAAAAAAGAACATCAGATCCTTGAACATTTTCAGGTAGTTCAAACTCTGTGTATTATACCTAATAATGAAACAGGTGACAAAGATTGTACCAAAGTCTCAAATAATTTTAAAAGGAGATGGGCACACTTAGAATGGAATTCTAAAAAGCTTTTTTTGAATTATCTGGCATGAATCCAAATAGCAGGCCAATTATGTGAAAACAGTAATTAAGAAAAACTAATATCTGCTATGACCATAATAGCAGAAATTCTGCTATGTATGCCATTTCTATAGTAAGAACTATAAAAGGAGAATTGGAGTCATCAAGGCATATAAGGAAGTAGAGGGCAGGGAAGGAACAACTATTTATTAACGGCACTTTTTATGTGCCTGGTACTGTGCTAAGAACTTTACAAATATCTCATTGGATTCTCACAACAACCCTGGGAGGTAGGTACTATTATGAACCCCATATTGTAGTTGAGAAAACTGGAACAGAGAATAAATGACTCATCCAGGGTTACACAGCTAAGTGTTAAATAATAATTATTGTCTCAACCACTTTACAATGGCCTTTGAATTATTGGTGAGACACTTTGTTAGCCTCTTCTCCGATGTAAACCCAACCTCTCAACCCCCAACCTCCTTAATAAATTAAAAAAGATAGAAAACTAACGATAAATTCTAGTATGAATCAATTACATGTTTATGTTTTTAATGTAAAATAGTCAGAGTCTGTATTAAAGTAAAAACTAAAAACACTTAAGAGAAAAATATAATAGCTGAGGAGCGAAAGGGTATGCCAAAAAATCTCCAGAATACAAGGAGCAATATTTTCAAGAGCAATTTGAAACTATGCCCAAAGACCTATAAAACTGTGCATACCCTTTGACCTAGCAATACCACTACTAATTCTGTATCCCAAAAAGATTAAAAAAAAAAGGCAAAAGGATCTATGTCTACAAAAAAATATTTATAGCAGCTTTTTTTTTGTGGTGGCAAAGAATCGGAAATTGAAGGGATGCCCATAAATTGGGGAATGGCTAAACCAATTGTGGTATAATGGTGATGGAACAGTATTGTGCTTTAAGAAACAATGAGCAAGATGGTGTCAGAAAAACCTGGGAAGACCTAAATGAACTAATACAAAGTAAAATGAGCAAAAGCAGAGAACATTGTACATAGTAACAGCAATGTTGTAATAATAATCAACTGAAAAGACTTAGTACCTCTGATCAAGAAAATGATCCTAAACAATTCTAAACATGATGAGAAAATGTTGTCTACCTCCAGGGAGAGAATTTGTGAACTCTGAGTACAGATTAAGGCAAACTTTTTTCATTTTCCTTTTGTTTCTTGCTTTTTCTTGTTTGTTTTTGTTTTTGTTTTGCAATGTGGCTAAAATGGAAATGTTTTGTATCAATATATAATTGATATTATATTGCTTTCCTTCTCAATGAGTAGGGGAGGAATGGGAGGGAAAGAGTTTAAAACAAGTTTTTTAAACAAATGTTTAAAATAAATACATTTTAAAGAAAAAAAGTTTCTCTATATAAAACATGCCACCAACCCAATAACGGCAAAAATGCTCCATATGAAATATTTTTTCAGGGAGACAATTTAAGCCCATTATGCTTCTTCCTGGTTTTAAAATCCATTATCATCTGTTCTGAACCTGTCTCGGTATTAGGTATGGATTATAAGTTAAAGAGTCAACTGAAGCATCTTATTAACCATTTGATTGGTTGCAAGCTCCTTGGGAACACTCAATACTAATTTGTAATGTATCTCAACATAGTAGAAGAGAAGGATGTGAATCGGAGAGTGTATATGGAAGAGAACATTTATGTAAATTTGAGTATGTGAATGCCGATAAGCTCTATGGATCTGCCAAAACCCAAATGAAGTAGTTTATTCATTTCGTGGAATCTTTTTCCAATGATATCAATATCTGGTACAATAAGAATAAAAATATTAATGTAAGCTAAGGAAAGAAAAAGACTGAAAACTTTGAGCCTAAATGGTGAGGTTACATTAAACTAGTGGACAAAAACAATACCTGAGAATACCTTGACAGTTTTAGGCAAGACACATTGAGAGTAAAGATATCAAAGAGATGACTGTGGCTAAATATATTAAGATAATTACTGGCAACCTGGAATCAAAGCTGACTGAGGATACATTTGATATAATTAACCCTGATACACTACCTATCTTAACGCAAAACTCTGAAATTGTAAAATGGAATGTAACAGATTTGGAAAGTAGCCTGACAAAACCCAATACAATATCAACAAGACACAGGACCCTTTACATTAAGGAAGAATATAGAAAGATTGAAATTTCCCTGCCAAAAATGAAGATAAGAATTTGATAGATATTTTCAGAGCACAAGAACAACAGGTCAAAACCCTACAGAAATACTTTTGGAACAAGTAGATATTATTTAATTAAACAATAATAAAGATTCATAACAGGTACAGGCCTCTAGATTTATTGAGTACAAAGAACAGGTCAAACCTGTGAAAAAACTGAGATCCAAGATAAGAATTAAAAGGCCTTTCATGGGCAATATCTACATTAACTCAGCCAACAATATGTCTACAAAGAAACTTCAAACAAATGACTGAGTGAGTTGCGAGGATCTCTAGAAATTGGGGAGGGGGGTTGGGATGGCAATTCAGGACTAGTTCATTGCCATAATATATTATAGAAGAGTCATTCTTAAGGAAATTGGACTCAGTGACCAATGTAAATTATGCAAAAAAAAATAGTAGGAGCTGTGCAATATATCATTTCAGGTTATAAAAATAAAGTCCTTAATGAATGTACCATGACAGGATCTGGTGGCTAGAATTGCACAGCACCATGGACTGACAGACAAGTTTTCATACTACATATACACACCTCAAGATATCTTTGACAATTTAACAAATAAACTGCTCTGTTAACACAGACTGCTAACTGTGCCGCTAACATAATTGCCCAGGTATAACATTGGTCCATATGGACTTAAGAACGATGTTTTCAATAGACCATGCCATTCCAAACACTCATAATCGCCAAGCTCCATAGAATGAAAAAAAAAAAGCTTTAAAAATATAAATGCCTGGTGAGATGATCAAAACCATGTGGGAACAGAAAGAGGCATATATCCCTGTCATTCTACCTGCTGCTAGAGTTGTACCAAGGACATTTTTAATGAGCCTACAGAAGATGAGCTTACATCCTCATACTTTTATTCAAGTACAAAAAGCAGTTATTTTACTCACCTTTGCAATAGTCCACAGCACATTAAACGTAAAAGACTAACAATAGAATATTGATTTGCCCATGTACTGTTTCTATCTGAACTCCATGGAAAGGACAAGAACATTAAAATAAAAGCAATATTGATGATGGTTTACTTTTGTGTAATGCTTTTCTCTCATTTGATTGTATGTGTTCCTCACAACAACCTTCATGACATCATCTGGTATAATTACTTTGATTCATATTTAACAGATGAGGAACTGAGTCTTTCAGAGATTAAATGAGTTTACCTAAGGTCACAGAGCTAACAGTAAATGGAGAATTTGGGACTTGAACATACAATCTTGTAATTCTATTGGAATCATTAAACTCTGAGCTCCTTGAGGTCAGGCACTGTCTTTTACCTTACTTTGTATCCCCAGCACAGTGCCTGGCACATAATAGGCACTTAATAAATGCTTACTGGATGACTGATTTTTTTTAAAAAATAGATTTGTGTACATTCACCCATTTATATAATAATGTTAAATGTTTTTAATCACTTGAAAAAAAAGACACAGATGGTATGCTTTTCTGATTTGCTGGAAGGATGTTGCTGAGGCAAAGAGCTAACACACTGGATGGAAGAATTGAGATCCAAAAAGATCTCAATTGGAGAGAAGGACTGAGGATGAAATTAAAATTCCAAAGAAAAAACAGTTTTACACTTGGTTTCAAATTATCACTTGGCCAAGTATAAGATGAAGGAGGCATGTAGAAAAGGGATTAGCCTTGTTCTGCTTGGTCCTGGAAGGCAGAACCAGGAACAGTGGGAGAAAGATGCAAATGGGACAGATTTTGACTTAATATAGAACATAATTTGCAGTAATTAGGGCTTTTCTAAGATTAATTGGCCCATACGTGAAGATAGTGACTTACTTTTTGCAGGAGGTCGCCTAGCTAAGATTGGATGATCACTTGTTGGACGTGCTGTAGGCAGAATTCTTGCTCAGGTATGGATGTCATTAGATGACCTGAGAACTCCCATACTATTCTAAGATTTTATGTTTTGTTTTGTTTTGTTTCACCAAGGCGTGGGCTGGGTAAGTTTTATTGTCTTTTTCATGCATCTCTCGCTACTGTATTTTACTCTGTATGGAGCATCTAGGGATGCATTCTAATTACTGCATGAAGTAGATTAGGTCCTTTATGGTCTTGAAATGATCTAAATTAGGAGCATTTCCTTTCTTTCCTTATTAGTTCTAGAGTTACATATGGCATATAGTGTTCTTTACTGCCTTTCTGTCTTTTTTTAATTTTTTTAGTCTCTCATTCTTTGTTTCTTTCTTTGTAAAGAGGAGGTTTGAACCCATAGTCATTAGATTTCCTTATTTGAAATTTGTGTGAGGATTCTGCTTTTTCTCTGAAGTAATTCTGAGTCTGGTAAGTTATATTTACTTGTGAATAGTACTAAGAAGCTCTTTGTTTTTTTTTAGTATTGCACCCAGTGTGATGGGGTTGAAAGGGCACTGCTTCTAATTTTGGTGCTTCTACTAACTCACGATGGTGTTTAGATTAAGTCCCTTCCCTTCTCTGGGCCTCTTTTTACTCTTCTGTAAGATGAGGGAATTAGAATAGGTGATCTTTAAAGTCTCTTTCAGATTTAAAATTATATTACATGATGTTTTTACTTGCAATTGTAGAAAGTATTCCACCTCATCAGTTGGTCCATAAACATTTATGATATGCCTGTTCTGTGCCAGGCACTTTACTAAGTCAGTCAGTCAGTTAGCATCTATTAAGTGCCTTCTATACGTCAGGCATTGGGCTAAGTGCTGGGATACAAAAAAAAAAATCCAAATGACAGTGCTTGTTATCAAGGAGTTCACAGTCAAACAGGGGAGACAACAGGCAAGCAATTATGTACAAACAAGGCATATATAGGACAAATTGGAGATAATCAGTAGAGGGAAGGCACTAGTATTAAGGGGAATCTGATAAAGTTTCTCATAGAAGATGCGGTTTTAGCTGGGATTTGAAGGAAGTCAGAGAGGGTAAAGGTGAAAAGAGAGAGCAAAAAGGTCCAGAGTTTCTAGTGCTAGGAACAATGCAGTGACCACTTTCACTGGATGGATCAAAGTATGTTGGGGAAAATAAGGTAAAAGAAGACCAGAATTGTGGGAGGGAACTGGAGTGTGAAGGGTTTTGAATGACAAACAGTGTTTTATATTTGATCCTGGAGGTGACAAGGAGCCACACTTATTAAATGTGGGCATGGAGAAGGTCACCCTATCAAATCTGCTCCTGAGGAAGATTCATTTGGTATCTGAGTGGAAGGTGGATTAGAATTGGGAGAGACTTGCGGCAGAGGGATTAACCAGCTGGCTAATTGCAAGTCCAAGTGTGAGGTGATGAAGGCTTGTACAAGAGAGGAGGCAATGCGTCAAAAGAGGGAAGGGGGTGATATGAGAGATATTATAAGATTGAATTGACAGTACTTGTCACCAGACTGCATATGGTGTGGGATACTAGAGAATGAAGAATCAAAGATGACACATAGGTTGTAAGCCAAGGTGACTGGGAAGATGATGGTACCCTGAACAGGTGAGAGCAAAGTTCAGGAGTGGGGAGGGATTTGGAGGACAGATAATGAGATCATTTTGGGCCACGTGGCACTTAAGATGTCTATGGGACGTCTCTCTTAGGTGTTATTCCATATTTAGATGTTTAGTTAGAGGTGAGAGTCTGGACATTAGGAGAGAGATTGTGGATGGATAAGTAGGTATGAAAATCATCAGCATAGAGATGATAGCTGAAACTATGCTATCTCATCAGATCACCAAGTGAAATAATATAGAGGGAAAAGAGAATAGGGCCCAAGAACCTACCTTGGCTGACACTAACCTTTAATGGGCATAAAGATACCTGGGATGGAGATCCAGCAAGACGGCTGTGAAGGAGTAGTCAGATAGGAAGAGAACTAGGACTGAGTAGTGTCACAGAAACCTAAGAGAAGAATGAGGATATTAGAATTGATTGCCTTGTTTTACAGTGGGGAAAACCACATCTATATAAATGAACTGACTTGTTCAAGGTCATGAAGCTAGTCAAGGGCAGAGTTTAGCCCCAGAGACTCATCACCTAAAACCAGAAGGTACAGTGTGTATCAGCCAAGCCAAGCTGCATTTTTTTATCCTCAGGATATCAGAGCAACTGGGTGCCAGTCACTCCCTAGCTACATTCCGGTTATTATTGTGATGGATTCTGAAGTCTATGTTAATAGGGGTGGGTGTGTGTGTGTGTGTGTGTGTGTGTGTGTGTCTGTGTGTGTGTGTGTGTCTGTGTGTGTACATATGTGTACATTCATCAATTGAATTTCTGGTTTGAGCCCCAACCTACTAGCTACTAATTACTTTATTTAATAATTTAAATGATAAAGAATTTAATAAAAATGATAAAAGAAACATAAGCACATTAATGTAAAAACATTAACATATATAGAAGGAATTGAGCTTCAATCCCCAATCTCTAAAGCAAAACAAGCCCTGTTCAGATTTGTGTTCATAATCCCCAACCCTAACTGTAGTCTCCCCAAAGGTTTTGGAGTCAAAGGACGCTTATTGTTATTCAGTCGTAGCTAGCTCTTTGTGACCCCATTTGGGGGTTTTCTTGGCAAAGATGCTGCAAGGATTTTCCATTCCTTTCTCCAGTTCTTTTTATAGATAGGGAAATCTGGGAGGCAAACAGAGTTAAGTGACTTGCTCAGGGTCACACAGCTAGTGAGTGTCTGAAGCCATATTTGAACTGATGAAGAAGAGTCTTCCTGACTGTTGGCCCAGCACTCTATCCAGTACACTACCTGGCTACTTTGGTCATAAACATCCTCATCCACAGTAAAACTGGACCTGTGTACATATGGTTAACTTATGACTAGTTTGAAAAACGGTATAGAAGCCAGGATGCCTCTCCTGATTACAGCTGTGCAGTCAGGTCAGCAGGACTTCAGCTCCAGGATCTCAGTTATTCGGATGCTCAGGATCAAAAATTTCACTGGCCTTGGGTCTATCATTGCAACCCAGCTCTGAAATAGATAGAAAAGGAAATTCTCCATAGAATATGCCCATGTAGACCAGAAAGTTGTTATAAGAATTGAAGGTTTCCTCTTCTTGGGGTCCTGGGCTCCATTAAGTGTCTCTCAGACCTCTTCTTTTGTCTTCCAATATTTGCACTGCCCTGATTCCAAGAAACACCACTCTCCAAAAGCGACATGAATCTTGTAGAAGCCAATGAGGCAAATGAAGTCATTTCTGAACACCATTGCCCAGGTCAGGGCCAAAATGCCCTGCTATAGAAACTAAAGGTCAAAGGACCCTTCAGAATCTTCTACTTTGGGCAGATCTCCACATAGGAAATGAGGGTATAAGAGAAAGAGGAGAGGGCTCAGAATTAATATATCATCACTTTTTGTAAGTATAGAACAAAAATTCTGGGAAGAAGAAATTAGGAAAGGTTCTTTGGGATGTTTTTGACATGTTTTTGTCCATAGAACTGGTGCATAACCTTCATCAATCCTTCATTTGAAAAAGTGTAAAACTGTAAGCTTCAGTCATTTCAATAATTCAGCAAACATTCGTCAAGCTTTTTCAAGTTTCTAGGCACTACATTGGGAATTAAAAATAAAAAAGGCATAGTTCTCGCCCGGTACCTGGCATGTAAGTGCTTACCAAATGCTTGGCTGACAAAGGGACTTAGAACTCAGTAAGAAACCTATGATGCATGTGCAGATTGCTGTGACACAAGCTAGAATGTGTGGGTATAAGAGGTCAAACCAAGTGTTGTGGACAGAGGAAGAGAGGGATCACTTTTGGGCTAATCGTGGAAGGCTTCATGGAGCAGGTGGGATTTGATCTGAACCTAGAAAGGTTTTAAATGACAGATGTGGTAGGAAGGTAATTCCATGTATAGAGAATGGCTAGAGCAGAAGGCCTTGTGGGAAAAAGCTTGGGAAGTATTCTGGGCAGCTAGGTGGCACAGTGAGTGGATAAAGTGCTGGTCCAGGAGTCAGGAAGGCTAATCTTTCTGAGTTCAAATCTGGTCTCAGACACTTACTAGCTGTGTGACCCTGGTCAAGTCACTTAACTCTGTTTGCCTCAGTTTCCTCCTTTGTAAAATGAGCTGAAGAAGGAAATGGTAAACCACTCCAGCATCTTTGCCAAGAAAACCCCAACACGACTGAAACGACTTAACAACAACAGAAGTGGGATGCATTCAGAATGCATATTTGAATAATGTGAAAGGGGATGTTATATGAAAGAGTAGAAAGAGAGATTGGAGTCAGGTTGTAGAGAACCTTAAATCACAGGTAAAGAAATGTGGACAGCCTTCAGTAAGCATCAGGAAGCACTGCAGATTTTCAGACCTTTGCACTGGGAAGATTGTTCTGACTTCATGTAAAGAATGGATTGCAGAAAGGAGAGACTAGAGGTAGAGAAAGCACTTAGAAGGCTGTAACAGTATTCCAGGCTGGAGGGGATAAGTGCTTAAAGGAGACGGGAGAATGGAAGTGCGGATGGAGGTAAGAGGAGAGCTTGTGAGGTATTATAGAGACAGAACAGACCATCCACGGGAGCTGATTAGATTGAAGGCGTGAAAGAGAGGGAAGAGGCAAAAATAGTTTTGAGTCTAAGTAACTGAAAGGATGATAGTATTTAAAATTTATTTTTAAATTTTATTTTAAATATTCAAAATAAATATATTTAAATTGAATTAGTTTAATGAATTAATTGATTTGACTTCAAATATTTAAAATAACTATATTTAAAATAGGGATGAATGGCATGTTGGGGAGAAGAGAGTATGGGGACACATCATTTGCAGTCACGCTGTTTTCACTAGGATACCATGTTTTAGGTTCCCTTTGAGCTTCCCTCCTTTCGCAGTCATGTTCTCCCCGTGTGGGCACCACCGTTCAGACATTCTGTATGACGGTGAAACAGACTAGATCTCTTATCATGGCTCTAAGTATTGACTGCTCTGCTAGGGGGCAAAAGAAGACTTCCCCCCTACCACTCTAGTCGCACATCCCTACTGGAGCACCATACCCCATCGTTAACATACGCACTGATTCTTTTAGTTTTACAAGTAACACTCACTCTTCTTATTCCAGACACATACACACACACACATACACACACACACACACAAACACATGCACACGCATGTACATACACACACTCTCCCCACTGGGAATTCAAGCTCCATACACTCTTGCAGACACTATTTCTCCTTTCACGTCATCTAGTTTCATTCTTCTTTGTACATGCTCTTCCTAGTTCACATTCTCAAGGGTTACTTTAGGTTGTCCCACCTTATCTCTAATCAAGCATCAACAGTGTATCTTCATACGTTACAAATAGGTACAGGCATCAGTGGCAGCTGCAACTAGCTGTGTGCCTCCGTGGCCTGAAGCAGACAGGTATGCCTTCTTTTTTCCAGCTTTCTTATGATCTAACCATAAGACAATATCCTCCCCTAGGCCTCATCTTTCTCCACTTCTCCTGAATGAGAAATGGGTATGTGTGAATCCACCATAAGATCCTTAGAGAGAAAAGTTTCCCCACGGACCATCCATTCACAGTTTTCTTTGGTGTGTTTTATGATATCCAAATAACATTTTATCTCAGCTAAAACTTGTCCCCCACATGGTACATTTGCAGAAATTTTCTCCTCCCAAGACAATGGATACCTGCTCTCTCAAGTCTTCCCTTGTTTTCTCATCTATTTCCATCCATGTTTTCTACCACAGACTGATCTTTTATTTTCTCCCTCATCCACATACATTCTCTTTCAGGTAATTTCCTAAACCCTACCCACCACCCCCATCCCTTCCCCATTTCAAACAGATTGTTTACTTCATCTTTACCACAGGAGACCCATCCTTAATTTGTTGTTGTTATTGCCAAAATTCTGTTACAGGAGGCTTATTTTCCTTATTTTTTCCAAAAGAGAGAAGTAGAAGAAAGAGACAATTAGTTCCTGTCAATTAAGAAAAGTAAAATAAAATAATTACACAGAGAAAAGATTTTACATAGAGAAAGATTTTGACAATCTCTGTAGACTCTTATTCCTATAAGCTATTGTTTTCTTCCTTCCTTCCTTTCTTCCTTTCTTTTTTCCTTTCCTTCCTTTCTTTCTTCCTTCCTTCCTTCCTTCTTTTCTTTCCTTCCTTCCTTCTTTCTTTCTTTCTTTCTTTCTTTCTTTCTTTCTTTCTTTCTTTCTTTCTTTCTTCCTTTCTTTCTTTCTTCCTTTCTTTCTTTCTTCCTTTCCTTCCTTCCTTCTTTTCTTCTTCCTTCCTTCCTTCCTTCCTTCCTTCCTTCCTTCCTTCCTTCCTTCCTTCCTTCCTTCCTTCCTTCTTTCTTTCTTTCTTTCTTCTTTCTTTCTTTCTTTCTTTCTTTCTTTCTTTCTTTCTTTCTTTCCTTCTTTCTCTTTCCTTCCTTCCTTCATTTTATCCCTTTTATCCTTCCTTCTCTCCTTCCCTTCTTCCTTTCTTTCTTTAGCTTTTATTTTTTTTACTCTTCTTTAATTAACAGGAACTAATTTTCTCTTTCTTCTCTCCTTTGGAAAAAAAATAAGGAAAATAAACCCCCTGTAACAAATGTGAGTAATCAAGCAAAATAAATTCTGCTCATTGTCCATGTCCAAAAATATATGTCTCATTCTGTATCTTGAATCCATCACCTCTCTGTAAAGTGGTGAGTAGCATGCTTCATCATTTGTTTTCTGGAATCAAGACTGGTATTAATCAGACTTAAGTCTCTTGAATGTTTGTCCATACAGTATTAAGGTTATTGTATAAATTGTTCTCTTGGTTCTGCTCACTTCCACTCTGCATGAATTTTCTTATAATAATAGCAAACATTTATTGAGTGCCTACTATGTACCAGGAGTTGTGTTAAGTGCTTTACAAATATTATCTCATTTGATCCTCACAATCCTGGGAAGTAAGTGCTATTATTATCCCTATTTTACTCATAAGCAATCTGAGGCAAACAGAGTTAAGTGACTTTCCCATGATCACCCAGCTAGTAAGTGTCCAAGGTCATATTTGAACTCAGGTCTTCCTGACTCCAGACCTAGAGCTGTATCTAATGTGCCACCTACCTGCCTCATAAGTCTTCCCAGGTTTTTCTGAAAATATTCGTTTCATCATTTCTTACAATGCAGTAGTATTATATTATATTGCTCTTTGCCCCAAAGAGCTTCAGTGGAGTAGCTCAGTCCTTGCCATCATCATAGGTGGTGCACTTAACTTCTTAACCTCTATTTGCTTCAGATTCTTCTTCTGTAAAAAGGAAGTAATAGCACCTATCTCCCAGAGTTGTGAGGATCAAATGTAAAGCACTAGGGACAGTGTCACATAGTAGGTGTTATATAAATGCTAGCTATTATTATTGTTATTCATCATTATTGTTATTGTTATTATCCTTTCTCCATTTGGTCCATCCTTGACCAAAACAAAGATTTGCCCACTGGAGTGGAAGCTTGCCCACCTCTTGTGCTCCCTTTTAAGGGAGTGGAAGAATGTTAATTCAATCTTTCTTACTCCAAAACCTTATTTTGGTTACTAATAGCCTCCTTCTTTTGAAAATCCTGGACTTAAACTCATATTGGCATAGAAGATCCAAGGTAAATATCTTGGCTCTCACTCTCAAAGTTTGGTCTTGTAGAGTGATGTTACCAAGATTTTCCATTGAAGCAGAAATAGCTCCATCTTTAGCAATGACCCAAGTACCCCTGGGCCCCTCACTGAAAACTAAGGCCCACAACATTCCAAAAGAGCCTCCATCTCACTTTGAGTGCTTGCTTCTATAAATGCCTCTTCAGAGACCCCCTTTTCACATCTGGAGGATAACTACTGAAAAACCAGTGATGAGGAGCTTCACCCCCAAAGTGTGAGCTGGGTCCTGCTCTATATTTCTAGCACAGAAATTTGATCCACAGCTTCACGGGCTGTGAACAAAGTTGCCTGTCCTTTGTCCCTCCCCAAACCAGCCCCTGGGATCATATGCTTGTCCCCTCCTTTGCTGTTGTAGTCTATCACATGGTTGGATGAAGATGACCATCAGACCAAGGAGGGCAAAGGGAGTAATATACCCTTCAATATAGCCTTGGAATTCATAATTTAGTCCAAAATCTCTATGGAGATCACCTTCTCTCAGCCTAAAATGGTTCTCAAAATTCTTAAACTTCTCTTGACACTCCAGCAAGCTCCTCAATGACTTCCTGATGCTTGGTAAGGATGTTATCATGCCTTGTACCTAATGAGGGTTTCCAAACATTTCCCCAAATTCCACTTGAAAGCATTGGTAATTTTCCAGCCTGGGGCTCTTCTCTGCCATTAAAGACACCATCCAACCCACTGGAACATCTCCAAGGTTACTTATGACAGAGTGTGTTGTTGTTAAGTCATTTAAGTTGTGTCTGACTCTCTGTGACCCCATTTGGGATTTTCTTGGCAAAGATATTTTAGTAGTTTGCCATTTCCTTCTCCAGCTCATTTTATAGATGAGAAAACTGAAGCAAACAGGGTTAAGTGACTTGCCCAGGGTCACATAGCTATTAAGTGTCTGAGGTCAGATTTAAACTCAGCTCTTCCTTATTCCAGGCTCAGTGCTCTATCCACCATACCACCTAGCTGCCCTATGACTTGGTTACCCAATCTTATTTGGTTACAAAGATGCAGGGCTGCATGATACATAGCAGGTGTGACTACCTGAAATGACCGACTCATCACACTTCCCCAGGAATATGTGTAGGGAGATAATGACTGATCTCTGTGAAGTCAGAAGGATTGAGAAATCAGGCAGTATGACTGGGCAGTTTTGTGGCCCTAAGACCTTAGCTCCCCCAAGATCCCTACCAGCCTCAATAATACATATTAAATGACTGAGCTAGAAGCATCTGCTCCTTGAGTCAAGAACAAGCCTAGAGGTAGAGACTAGTGTCATTGTTAAAGGTCTCTCCAAAGCATGCTGCTCTCATTTATATTACATGCTCCAGGCTCTCTTCATGTCACTCTTATAGAAATATTCTCTTTTCATGTGAGAACTGAGCTTTGTCCTTCAGAAGAGGTATCTGGGTCACTGTCTTAGACTCTACAATACAGAATTTTTTGCCGAGGCTGGACAATTATGTGGAGCCTGACATAAAACTGTAAAGTAGAAGACTATGAGTTTGGGCTCCTCTAGCCTTCAGGAACTTATCTCTGGGTGTCCTTGAGTTGGCCACTATGAAAGAGACCCTCCCCATATACCTCCCAACTGGTGGACCAATGGAATTAGAAAAATAGTGCATCTAGGGCAGGGATGTCATTGGACTTCTGAGAAAATTGCAAAGTACTCCAAAGATTCGATTGAAGGTTCCAGGTGGCTTGGGGACTGGAAGGGAAATCAACTGCAAGGCTTTAAGCATAAGGGAGGAAAATGGTATGAAATAACATGTTCTATCTTCCTTGTAGGCATATAGGCAGTGTTATAAATAGAGGATTGGATTTGGAGTCAGGAAACCTGAATTTGAATCCTACCTTAGACACTAGCTCTTTGACTCTCGGCAAGTCAGAATCTCTGCTATTCTAGTTTTCTCATCTGTAAAATGGGATGATAATAGCATCTAGCATCCAGAGTGGTTGAGGATCAAGTGATATATGTAAAGCACTTTGTAAACGTTAAAGTGACATATAAATATTAGTGAATGTTATTATTACTTATCTAATCTGAATAAGGAGGGAAAACATTTATGAAGCACTTATGATGTTCCAGGCACTTTACAAATATGTAATACTCACAGTAACTCTGGGAGGTAAGTGCTATCTATTACCCCCATTTTACAGATGAGGAACCTAAAGCAAGCAGAGGTTAAATGACTTGCCCAGGGTCACACAGGTAGGATGTTTCTGAGGCCAAATTTGAACTCAGATTTTCCTAACAGTGCTCTATCCACTGTGCCACCTAGCTGCCCCTGGGCTGAATGAAAACATCAAATACCCACATAAACAATTCAGTAGAAATGCTGAGAGAAAAGCATCACAGAAACTCCAACTCCCCACCTATTTTCTCTATTTTTAGTGGTACTATTTTTAGGGAAACTGTTCAGTGAAGAGAGTGGTAGGGAAACTCATGGAGAAGAGTATTTGCAATTCACTTGCAATAAAATAGTACTCCACATTGCTGCCTAAGAGAATTTATTTATTTATTCGTTTTAAGATCTGACCTCTCCTGAGGAAACTTCGGTGGCTCCCTATTGTTTAATCATTTTTCAGTTGTATCTGACTCTTCATGACCCCTTTTAGGGTTTTCTTGGCAAAGATAGTGGAGTGTTTGCCATTTCCATCTACAGCTTATTGTACAGATGAGGAAACTGAGGCCAACAGGGTGAAATGATTTGCCCAGAGTCACGTAATAAATATCTGAGGCTGGATGTGAACTCAGGTCTTCCTGGCTCCAGTCCCAGTGCTCTATCCACTGTACCTCCTAGTTGCCTCTGGCTCCCTATTACCTCTGACAATTTTTTTAAAACCCCAAAACCAACTCTGCTTGACTTTTAAAGCCCTTGAAAACTTGACTCCAACCTATCTTTCCAGCTTCATTATATATTACTCCCCTTCCCACACACTCTATGCTCCAGTCAAACTGGCCTTCTCTCAGTTCCTCAAACATCCTCCTTCTTTCTCTGTACCTTTGCCCTGGCCATTCCCCATTCCTGAAATAAGCTCCCTTCTCCCTCTGCCTGGTAAAACCCTTCCCTTCCTCAAGACACAGCTCAAGCATGACCATTCTACATGTGGCTTTTCCTGAAACTCACAACTATTAGTGTCCACCTTCACTACCCACCTTGCATTTATTTTGTATTTACTCTGCCCATGTTTACTTCGTATATATATGTGTATATGTGTACATCATCTCTGCTGAAAGCAGGAATTATTTGATTCTTTGCCTTGATATTTGCAGCATCTAGCCTGGTGCCTGACACATAGTAGTTACTTAATAAAACTTGATTGATTCCTTAACTGTTTGTGTTCTAGCTCCCTAATACAATATGAACACCTTGAAGGCAAAGAAAAAAAAAGTGCTTTTTATTTTTGAGTCCCCATCTCCCAGCACAATTGCCTTGAATTTAGTGCGCACTTAATATACATTTGTTGAGCTGAATGTTTTGCAACTGCAGGGAGCTCAGAAATTTGCCATTCAAATTTGCTATGTGACAGAGAATCTGATAGGGTTCTTATCATGGCTTCCTGATGGTGGTATCACCACGCAGGCAGGAGAGGCACAAAGACCAAGGCATTTTACAGCCCCCACTGTATGCACTGGCAAAAAGTCCCCCATCCCCTCTAGGGCAGCAGTTCTTAGCTTGATCCGCTGATTTGTTAAGTTTTAACATGTGGTTTCTCTCTTCCTACTCTGTATCCACACAGATACCACAGAAGTTCAAAAGTCCAGACACTCTCAGACACACTTTTACTAAATCGTTATCTCTCTCTTACTCTCCCATTCAGAGATTCATTCTTCAGATTCTACACTCCCAGTGTCTAGTAGTTTCTCTCACCACATTTTCTAACATCATCATCAAGAGTATGATCTAGGGAAGGCCTGGCAGGTATGACAGAGCACACAGATCACCTGTGGAAGAAAAGGGCATTCATGTAACAGTAGCTGTGCCCTTTCCCACATGCCAAGGGCTTTCTTGGTTCAGTCCTTCTCTTCACTGCTAAACCAATATTATTGAAAGGCAGGAGTGTGGTAGCCAGTTTTACTAAAAATGATAATCATCTTTTCTTCTCTTTAAAATGATAATCATCTTTTCTTCTCTTTAAATACTTCTTCAAAGACACTTCTGCTTAGAAAGAACTCAACTCTTCCAGGCCTTAGTAGCAATGCAAGTTGCTATGATGGGGGAGAAAATCACTATTGGCCAATATTCTGTTGATGAGTCTTCCTGAATTAAGCTAGATTGTCACATTCTATTTTACATTCTAGTTTATTTATGTGCGTGTTATACTCTGCCAGTAGACTATTACCTCCTTGAGGGAAGTGATTGTCTTTTTTTTGTTGTTGTTAGTGCATGTACCCAATTCTTAGTAGAAGGCCTTAAACATAGTAGGCACTAAATAATTGTTTGATGAATTGTTTAATTGAATCAGAGCATCAAAATATAGAGATGGAGGAGACATCATATTTTCTATGTATAATTCCCATAATTCCACTGCTGGAATCATGGGATCCATTGTATCATGATTGGGTCCCAGAAGGGTCTGCCGCTGAGTAAGTTCCATGTTGTTGTTGTTGTTGTTGTTGAGTTATTTTCAGTCATGTCTGACTCTTTGTGACCCCTTTTGGGGTTTTCTTGGCAAAGATACTTAATTGGTTTGCTATTTCCTTCTCTAGCTCATGTTACAGATGAGGAACCTAAAGCAAACAGCCCAGGGTCACACAGAGAGTAAGTGTCTGGAGCTGTATTTGAATTTAGGTCCCCCTGACTCCAGGCTGGGCACCCTACTCACTGTATCACCTAGCCGTATTTACTATGGTATTTAGTATAATATTTACAAAAGACTTCTTGCCTTGCAGAAAAGGGGATAATGTTATAGCTGAGCCATTCTAGTGGAGACCTGGAAGTGAGAATGGGGGCAGAATCCTAATATAAACAAAGAGAGGTCACTGGTCTGAATTAAGAGTCAAAGTCAATGTCTGAAATTTCCCAGTGGATAGTGAAGTTTGAACCAATAACAATGTCTCAAAAGGAAGCTGAGTTGAAATTTCAGGCTCAACCAAGTCACCAACTACTGAGAGGTAAGATGGAGGGACTGGGAATCCACATAGGTTTTTTCAGTCTCAGTTTCTTGATCTGCAAGATGGGGGAGCATGCTTGTACTACCTGCTGTCACAGAATTCATTGAAGAAAATTATTTGCAAACTTAAGGTAGTATATAAATATGAAATAGCACAACTGTATGGTGCAGTGGACAGAGTTCTGGGCTTGGAGTCAGGAAAACTCATCCTCCTGAATTTAAATCCAATCTCAGATACCTACTCGCTGTGTGACCCTGGGCAAGTCACTTAACCCTGTTTGCCTCAGTTTCCTCATCTGTAAAATGAGCTGGAGAAGGAAATAGCAAACTACACTAGTATCTCTGACAAGAAAATCCCAAATGGGGTCACAAAGAGTTGGATATGACTGAAAAAATAACTGAACAACAATATAGCTGGTTATCAGGAGAGTTAGAACTGGAACCCAAGTCTCCTGACTCTTACAATAGTTCTTCTGCACCAATTCACTACCTTCTTATAGTAAATGGCCAGTTATTAATTATGCAGCCTACTAAACAATCTAGGTCAAAGGAATTAGAAAAGGGAAAGAATATTATGATTTGGAGTCCCCATGAGTTTCAGGGACATGGTGAGAATTTAGCTGGGATTTAAGGAATGCTCAGGGAAGAGGGAAGACTGACAATAGATGCCCTTTCTCCTGGAATGAGCTTGATTCCTCCTCTTTGCCCTTGGTAGAAGGATATATTCCCTGGAACATTGCTCTGTACTTGTATCACTGCCAACTTGTGCATTCTGCCTAAAACTCTAATGGGAAAAATATGGTGAAGGGTCCCCAGGAAGTCAACTTTGGGAATTTCCCAAAAATGGCAGTTCTGTTCCATGTCAGAATGCTGAAGAAAGGAGAAAATGATTCTATTTTCAGTAGGCTTAATTTTTTCCCTTACTTTATATTTTAATAGCAGAAGAAAATAATTTTCTTTCCGGAACAGCCTCTTGGATGTAATTTGAAACAAATTGGGCAGCACATTAGGGGGACCCTGAAGAAAAGAGCCTGTAATCTCTGCAGCATCAGGAAGAACACATTCTAAATGCTACCAATTATATATGACCCTCACGTCTTTAGCTCACCACCCCCCAGGATACCCACTTTCTTCAGCTCTGAGATGAGTGATTGCATTTCGTCAGTCATCTGCAGGAAGCACCATGTACCCTGAAAACCATGGATTAAAATAAAGCATCCTGGAAAGATGAATTCCACAGCATCTCCAATTCAGTTTTCTAAATTATTTCTTCCAACATTGCATGCTATGAGCGAGGTAGAATTTTTTTTGTTACATTCTGATTATATGGTGCTTATTTATACTTTCTCCATTGTATTTGATGAATTTTCTCAGGCATTTAACCCATAAATCTTCTGTCTTCTCTATTATTTCTGAAGTCTAGACTCTTCATAATTTCAGCTCTAGCTGGCTAAATATAACATTAAACTAGAAAGGAATAACTAATCCTAGACTTTACAAAGTAAAGAGTTTGTTCAGTAATGAGGTTGGTAGAAGAGCCTCGCTGCCATGACTTCTCACTCCCTCATAACCAATTCCTGAAATGTTAATAATTACTGTTCTTTTACAGTACTAATTGAGTGATAACAATTTTGCAAACTTTTTTTTCTTTTCAGAGATCAATAATAACCCATTTATATAGTATTTTATTATATATAAGTTCCGCACAACTGCTCTGTGAGGTAGCTATGATGTATTATTGTCCCTGTGTAACAAATAAGGAAAGTGAGGTTTAAAGAGGTACATTCATTAGCCTGTGATTACATAACTAGAAGGTGTTGAATCCAGGCTTTGAACCCTGACTCCATATCCTGTGTCTTTTCACTATGCAATGCTCCCCAAACTTAAATTCATCCAGATCTAATGTTAAGAATAGACAAACAAAAAATTGTCCAAGTTCTCATTTCAGCCAGAACATATTTTATAGAATGAACAGTGGGCACCAAAATATATCAATTGACCTAAATAGGTCTTCACAGCAGAGGAAATGTAAGGTTTTCTAGGGCTTACAGGTTCAAAAAAATCTCAGGCCATTTCATGCTGAGTGGTCAAGTACAAATCCAAATCTAGAAAGTCCTCTTACATAAATGTCGGTGATATTTTAAGCTCAGAGACCAAATTAGCTCCAAGTCCCTTTGGTAGCCCCTAGTGCTATTATTCTTACTCTCTAGGGATATATAGCAGTCTTTTCTCTCCTTCTTTAAGTGCCGTTCTTTGCAAAGACAACCAGCAGGATCCCATGTTCTAATTATTCTAACTTGATTTCCAAAACCATCACCTCTGGATTCATTTCTATTCCAATAAAGGAATTTTGTAATACTATTAGACGTAGGAGAGATCCAAGTGACTAGTTTTCTGTTCTTCAGGTCAGAATACGCAAGCCTCAGGGACTGAGAGAAAAAAAAAATCATACAATTGATTAGAATTAGAAGATCTAAGTGTCAGTCCTAACTTTGTTACTTCCTTGTGTGTGACCTTGGATAAGTCTATTAACTCCTTGAGCCTCGTTTATTTTTGCCTATAAAATGGGTATGATCAATACTTTTATTAATTCCCTTTCTCACAGGGCATGAGTGATGAAATCGGTCAGGTTGAAGTGAGGTAATGGATGTAAGTAAAATACTATACAGTCACAGAGCACTCTAAAAAATGTTCAGTTGTGTTCGACTCTTCATGACCCCATTTGGGGTTTTCATGGCAAAGATACTGGAATGGTTTGCCATTTCCTTCTCCAGTTCATTTTACAGATGAGGAAACTGAAGCAAACTAGTAAAGTGACTTGCCCAGAGTTATTCAGCTAGTAAGCGTCTGAGGTTGGATTTGAACTCAGATCGTCCTATCTCTAGGCCCAGAACTGTAACCACTATACCACCTAGCTTCCCTACTATAAATAGTTTCCCACTTTTTCCTAAAGTGAAGAATATAAATGGTCTCTGTTTCTATGATTTCCATTTGAAGACTGCTAAAGAAATGGCAACCTTATAATCCTTAAGCATTGCAACTGGAAAGGACAGACAAAATCTGTATAAAAGATTGGCAAAGCAATGATTTTAGAAAACCTACTTGAAATATCAGCAAACCCCCTACCTAAGAAAAATATTTTTTTGAGCCCTTGAGCTTCACAGATTACATTCCTGAACCTCTGATACAGAAAATTATAATGCTGATACATATGACATCATGGTATTTTGGACTGTTTTTATAAGGAAAAGGTTAGAAGAGGGTGGGGTCCAGTTGTAAGGGAAGAAGGAAGGATATAGGACAAGATTTGAGTGCATTTATCTGTGTCTTAGCACCCTTCTTCCACAGCTCTTCAGAGCTGTGCCTGGTGCATCTTCTTCGCCCTTTACCAGAGACACCAGTGTTCATGTTTTAGAAGTCACTGAGTATGAATACTGGTGTTTGAGAAGGTACAGAAGGACCCAGTAACAAGAGAAGAAGAGGACTTTGGAAATTGCCACAATCTAGGAAGCAGGGAATATGAACGGTTGAAGCCAGGAGACAAGAGTTGCTAACAGTTGCTAATTAGGGTATCTGCCTCTCTGCAACTCAGAAACTACCTGTAGATAGGATAGCAAAGTAGATAGGGTCTAGGATTGTATGTGTATACCCACATATGTATTCACATATAGGCATGTATCTATGTGCATATCTATGTTTATATCTTTATCTATCTACATATGTGTGTATGTGTACAGACAGAGAGAGATAGCAATAGAGACAGAGACAAACAGAAGTTCTAAACAATCCAAAGAAGTGTGGAAAGCCACATAGATATGAGTAAGCTGCAACATATAATTAATTAGAAATTATGCGGGATATGTGGAATGAGGGATATAATCAGAGAAATGTTAAACTAGAGAAAAATGAACTAGTCTCATAGTAAGAGGAAGGAATAACTTATGAACAGTCTGTGTCCTCTCCTGGTATAAACACAATGTCAAGAGAGCTGGAGGATGGGCCCCAATTTTCTTGGTGGGCTCTCTGGGATGGATTTTGTATATCTTTGTGTATATGTATATGTGTGTGTGCCTAATTTGGGATTAAACCTAAACCTTTTGCTTTATTTTTTTTTAATTAAGAACTCAATCATCAACAAACACAAGCATTTCAATATGCAGAAAACAATATCAGGATAATGTTGCAGACAAACAAAAGTCACACTGTCTGGTCAGGTACGGATGGATTGCAACTTTTGTCCACCTTATCCTGGATATGTACAAATTTGTCATGACAGAAATTCATGGTTTCATATAAAATCCTCAGTATTGCTTTCTGCAAATTGAAATGTTTGTATTCGTTGATGATTGATAGTTTTCTCTTAACTGACCCTTATTCCAGGCCTATAAAACTGATTATGTCAGAAGGATGGGCAGCCAGAGAACTAAGGGATACCTTACTTCTCACTCTGTGAGTTTCTTGATTTAGCCACCCACTGCCTGCCCCCCCCCAATTGTCTGTGGGTACACAAACAAAACTTTTTCTTCAAGTTTCCTGAGGCACAAAATACAAATAAAGATAAATTAAAGTCAGCAACAGACAGGGACACCTTTTACAACCCCATCTGCTTCCTTCCTTATTTTCTGGGTCATGCCTACATTATAGGTTATGGGCCTCTGGCAATCAGTGGTTGCATGACCCTGTCACTGCCTAGGCTACTTAGGCTTTAAGTAAAGAATGCTTGCTCTTAGAATTTGCTGTGAAACAATGATTTCTCTGTTGTCTTCTAAATAAAAACATTATTAGTTATTCATGATAATTTAAATTTTTATCATATAGTATATGAAGAATGGATAATATGTATAATATATGTTAACTAAGTATAATCATATATACTTATAGTTACTATATATATCCATATATCCATCCATATATATATATAATATACTATAAGGTATACACACACATTAGCTAGAGGTAGAAATCTGCTTATGAAAATGAGCTTCAAATTTTGTGACAGGTATTATGAAAGAATGATGGCTATAGACCAGCTTCTGACCAACTTCTGTTGAAAAATATCTTAATTATTCTACTTCCTCTATTTCTTCTTGAAGCCCTTCATTCAGTCTGTGATTCAGTAGACTGATAAAGAATTATTAACTTTTGCAAGATATCTCATAAACAAAAGGGAATAAGATTAACAGGTCAGATTGTTACAAAATGAACATCTTAATTGTTCTGAGGAGCTCTTTCAATTTTCCTTGTGAATACTTTTATTGTACCCTTGAAAGAGGATTAATCTCTTGATTAAAATATCTTGCCCATGTACACAATGGATGTTCAGCAATGAATAGCCTTTCTCTTCCCTAGTACTCTGATAAGAGTGCTCATTTGTATTGAACAGTAATGTTTACAGAATACTTTACATACATGCGATCCTCCTCCAGCTATCTCATGGGGTACATAGTGAAGTGTTATGAGAAAAAGAGAGGGAGTGAGAAAGAGAGAGAGAAGACAGAGAGAGACAGAGAGACAGAAAAAGAGAGAGAGAGAAAGAGAGAGAGAGAGAGGAAAGAGAGAGAGAGAGAGAGAGAGGAGAGAGAGAGAGAGAGAGAGAGAGAGAGAGAGAGAGAGAGAGAGAGAGAGAGAGAAAATATATCGGTCATCATAGTGCAGTGGAAAAGATTCCACATTTAGCCTCAGAGAATCTGAGAGCAAGTCTCATCTCTGCTACTAACTCCCTGTGTGACACTTTAAGGCAAATAACTTCACCTCTCTGGGCCTCAGTTTCCTCAGCTAGATGATCTGAAAAGTCTGTTCCAGTTCCAAATCTCTAATCCTATATAACTTGCCCAAAGTTACATGATCAAAAAGTAGTGGTTCTGAAACTAAAACACCAAGCCACCTGATTACAAGTTCAATGTTCTTCCTAATGGCTGTAATGAAATGTAAAAATATCTTGGGTTTGGAATAATTTAGGTTTAAGCCATTTCTTACTCATCTGTAAGCTTTGTGATTTGGAGAAAGCCACAGGAACCTCTCTGATCTATCAATCTGCAAGAATCTTAAAGTACCTACTATGTGTTATGTACACGTTGTGTTAGATATTAGGAATATGAAGACAAAGGTAAAAAAGTGCCCTTAAGGAGTTTACATTCTAGCAAGGGGAGAGAGCATGAGTTCAGGTAGATATATACAAAATTGGCTTGCAGTACTGGATGTTAGGAGGGATCAGGAAAGGCTCTACATAGTAGATGGTACCTGAGTTGAGTCCTGAAGGAAATAAGAGATGCTAAGAAGCAAAGGTAAAGAAATGTGCATTCCAAGCAGGGGGGAAAACCAGTGAAAATGCACAGAAATAGGAGGTGCAAACATTGTGAGGATTGTGAAGTGTTTTTGGTGACAAATAGAGGGGTATATATTTCACTCTAGTTGTCATAGGGATCCATAGGGGTTTATCAAGTAGGTGAGTAACATGTTCAAGCCTGTGATTTAGGAAAATCATTTTGAGAAGCATGTGAAAGATAGATTAGAATGGGGGAGAAATCTGAGGCAGAGAAACAAATTAGGATTACAGGAGTCCATGTCAGAGGGGATGAAGGCCTGAACTATAGTGGTGCCTTTGGGACTGGAGAGAAGGGAAGAGAGATGAGATGTTGTAGAGGTAGAAACACCAAAAAACTCAGTCATATCCTTGATAAAATTAGAAAAATAATGCCTTCATTATCTACCTCACAATTACGAGAAGCAAAGCAGACAATAATATGTTGATGTCAATTTTGAGGGGAATAGGGCTTATCTCATTAACATCAGGCAAACTAGAACTACCTTCATCTCTCTTCAGTGTTAACTAGATTCAGATTTCTTTATACCCATGAGGGACTTGATATAGCATGAGTCAAGGCCAACCTTATATTAAGGCTGGATTGACAGGGAGTGGTAAAGAATGTTCTCAGGGGCTTAAGAGTGAGAACTCCCTTTCAGCTAATTGAAATTCCACAATCAGAGAGAGAGGTTAAAGTATAAATACCCCATAGAGAAGTCACACATTGGCTTAATTTTAATTGAAGGTAAAAAGGACTGAAATATCTTAGGTAAATTATTTCCCCTCTCAAGGTCTTAGTTATCTCACCTGTAAAATGAGAGGGTTGAACTAAATGATTTCTCAGGTTCCTTCTAGTTATAACTTTGCCAGCTAGGAAAGGTGGCTAAGTGGGCAATAGTCTTAGACTCAGGAAGACCTGAGTTCAAATACTGACTCAGATCGTTATTAATTGTGTGTCCCTGGGCAAATCACTGAACCTTAGCTTTCTCCTCTGTAAAATCTGGGTACTAATAGTACCTACTTCCTAGAGTTGTTGTGAGGATCAGCTCAGATAAGTATATGTGTACTGCTCTGCAAATCTTAAATCACTGTATAAATACTAGCTATTATTACTGCCATAATTTAATACGTCATGGATCTATGATTAACCATCACAGAGAGCAATCCATCTATAACTGAATTGGTGAGAGCTCTAACCATGGTCCTGATTCAATGTCACCCCATTTCACAAAGACAGCTCACATTCCAGAAGTTCATCTTCTAAATGGGTCATAATCTAAATGATCTAAATGCATTGTGGCATGAGACTTTTTTTCACTTTCATCAACAAAAAAAAAAGGAGTTCCAATAGTAAATGACACTCCCAACCTCTTTACATTATGTACATGCAAGGAAGTTGATATATACCCTTTCTTTCACCTTGAACATGTTCTCATAGTTGGAGATATATTCAGTTGCTGTGTTTAAGAGTGGCAAAGGAAAAAAAGAACAACAGCAACTTCTCCAAGGAAAGAATACACCCAGAGCATATGTAAGGAATTATGATTTTCAGTCATCTTTAGAATCTATGGTTTCATCTACATAATCAAATTCATTTTAAGGGATTAAAAAAAATGTCTACTATCAGATCTAGAAGGGACCTTGCAGACACTGTAGTCTAATCTACTTGTTTTACAAATGAGGAAATTTAGATCTAGAGAGAAGAAAATTAACAAAATTCACATTGCAAATGAATGGGGGAGCCAGCATTTGAACCCATGTTTCTTGATTCCCAGACCATTTTTTTTGCTTCGAAATCATCAGTACCTATTTACTTGGACTAAAATAATTGTAAAAAGCTATATGCTTAGGATCAATTTCAAGTATCATAGAAACATGAACATGGAGTAAGTCCAGTTGAAGTCTGTATGGCAGTGGGTAGAAGAATGCCCCTCCCCACTGGTCAGAGAATTGAATTGAATTGGTCAGATAGATTGAGGAAATTCACCAGCATAGCTTCTAGGGAAGCAGAGTTTGAAATAAAGGACTGAGGGCTGGTTTTCAGTCGTCTTATCAAACACTGTCTATTTGCTCAGCCTGGACTGCTTCCTGCTCCAGTTTTCTAGCTTCCACTCTTGTCTTTTCCTACTTCAGTGATTGCTTCATTATGCCACGTGGTCTCAGTTCCACTTGTTTTCCCTACTTTCTGTAATAGGGGCAGCACCATCTTTTCTCTTGGCTTAGCAGGAGAAATGCAGGGGGCAATTGAGGCTCATGGTCTTTCTTCTGTTCCTTCTTTCAGCATAGTGTTAGGGTAAAAACAAGTTCCCTCAAAGTCAAAGCACCAGGAATTTAAGGAACTCTGGGCAATGTCTGCACACCAGCATTCCCATCCCACCAAATCTCTATGGCAACAACCCTGAAAGGGGGGAGGATGACAAATAAAACATGAAATGATTAAAAAAAAAGTGTAGATGTAAATAAATAATGTACAATCTCTTGTTCCCAGAACCTGACTAGAAGAAGGGATAAGGATGAATGGACATCAACCAGCAATTATTTTTCTCTGTTGGGTGCAGTATTTTTATGCTGTGTTAATACATTAATTTCCAAAATTAGGCCCAGCAGGTGCGTAGCCCCTTGCATGGATTCAGGAGATAGCTCATGTCCCTGTGCTGACTCAGTTTTATTTTTAGAAAGCAATATAGAAAATTCCTCCATTAAAGTCCTCCTTTAGTGCCTCATAATATTGTGGAGATGACCCTGGCCACTAAAAAGCCATTCTTATGGAATGGAAATTCTGGTAGGCTCAACCAAATTGGAAAGATTTTAGAAAGAACACAGAAATCAGCTATGTATGCTATCCCAGGACGAGCTTAGTTAAGAGAGAAGCTGTTCCTTATCAGAAGGCTAGTCAAGGAAAGCAACTCATTAGAATTTGTGTTCTGGAATTGTAATCAGATTAATGAAATCATAGACATTCAGCCAGAGACATAGCTAGCAATTTTTTGCACCAGAGGCAAGTTGCATGCATCTCTCCCAGGGCAAGTAACAGGAAATGTACTCTCAAACTCTGTTGAGGAGGCTGATGGAGCTTGGGTAGTAAATGAGGTGCTACACTATCAGGGAAGGCACCTGTGGCACGGCCACCAGAAGGGAAAGAATGTCACCTGCTGGCTTCCTATTGGTGTTCATTAGTCTTCATAGATTGGTGTTGATCTCATGTTTCTGTGCCACTGAAGAACTGTATTTTCAGTCTCCAGATTTTCTTTTCGTTCTAGGACACGGTTCTAGGGGCCTTTATTTACATCTAGCTCTTCTCAAAATATAAAGGTAAAGTGGAATATAAGCTCCTTGAGGGCAGGGGCAATGCCTCATCTATCTTTGTACCCCATAGTACCCAGCATAGTTCATTTTACATAGCAAGATCTTAACAAATGTCTTTAATTTAATTGAAATTAACTATATTTAATTTAATTTAATCATAACATTAACCAATCATAGGCTTCTTTCTATTAGAATAATATTCTTATAATTAAGGCAAGTTCCTTGAGCTGTTTTCCCAATAAGAGTTTTTGAGTCTCCATTTAACAAAGATAGAGTCAGTGTTTCCAAAGTTATTCAGTTAATGGCTTAGGTCTATTCCAGATTTACTGGTACTTTTGGGTGGGGGTAATTATCAGAGTGCTAAATATTAACCATTCATTCACTCAGGGACAGCTATGTGGCTCAGTGCTAGACCAAATCAGCCTCAGACATTTGCTAGCTGTGTGAATCTTGGCAAAGTACTTAATCTGCCTCATTTTTCTCATCTGTAAAGTGGGGATAATAATAGCACTGATCTACCAAGATTGTTGTGAGAGTAAAATGAGTTAATGTTTATAAAGCACTTTG
The DNA here is from genome assembly GCF_003287225.1 of Phascolarctos cinereus. NCBI lineage: Eukaryota > Metazoa > Chordata > Mammalia > Diprotodontia > Phascolarctidae > Phascolarctos > Phascolarctos cinereus. The sequence goes on along the minus strand of NW_027555625.1, from coordinate 133,178,824 downwards.
TAGATCTTAAAATCCTGTTGACTTTATAGCTACATCATCATCATCATCATCATAGTCCAGTAGACTAAGTGTCTATTCTATTCAAGGTGGCATCTTAGTCACGGCATCACTGAAAAGGGTTACTTATTGTAACACTTTAAATATTTGTAGTTTCTGTCAGTCCTACCCATGCACATTGCTACCCCTTAATGCCTCAGTGGATTCTTCATGAATTGCTGTGAGCTAATCTTTCATCATGCTGCGGCCAATCAGGTGATAAGCCTCTCTAACCTAAGGAGCTCTCTCATCGTCTAGTCCAATCTTCAGATAGAAGGTGTATAGTCTATCACAGAACCCATACCCAAAGCTTCTCCAGCTTAATAAGAACCTGTGAGTTCCACATCTAGTTGTATAGCCTTCAAGAACCCAGAATCATTTCCATTCCATTAAGGAATCAGTTGATAAAATATCACTTCTTCATGTCCTGCATCACTGCTAGGTAGTTGAAATTCAGTTGTCAAGGATCAGCAACTCCAGGTGGGTCCTGGAATAAAGGGAGGGTAGTAAGGAGGGCAAGACCATGCTTGATAGTCACAAGCACTGAGACATACCATTAGTCTCCAGGCCCATATGCTAATCCTCCTCAGGTTGGTAGGACCTACTAGACCTTTCATTCTATTGGCACAATCTTTGAAATCCTAGTTAATTTTATTTTTTTCTTGGTTACTTCTGCTAAGGTACAGAGGGGCTGTGATCTGTGTCAGTGCATGAATCCATACCAATGAAAATCACAAAGGCACAAAAAGTGGATTGTAGATGGGGATTTATGGGTTTCAGTGAAAAAAAAAAGTCACAGTCTCTTCCCCCAGGCAGTATATATTCTAGTCAGGAGATTAGTGTACCCAAATGAGAGTCAATGTAGTATGGTAAAAGCAAACAAACAAAACAAAACAAAAAAAAAAACACTGGGTTTGAAGTCAGGAGGCCTTGATTCCAATTCGGCTTCTGTCATTTTTTAATTATATAACCTTGGGGTTTCAATTCCTCTCTTTCTGTCTCAGTTTCCTTGTTTGTAAAATAATGGGATTGGATGAGATGATCTCTAAATCCCCTTCCAAATCTAAATGCTACAAGCTAAAATAGACTGTGATAAGTGCATAAGAGCAATTTTTAAAAGTGCCATGAGAACACAGATGGCCATATCACTGGCTCAGTAGCACCAACAATTCTAAAGTTGATCAGTTGCTCAGAGCTTGGACACTATGATTGCTGAAATAAGCAATCTCCAGACATCTGGCTCACTAGAACAGCATAACAGTGATATACAGCTAGGAATTTGTAATATTTCAGTTTGTTTCAGTTTATCTCAGGGTGTATTGTGAAATTCTAAAATAAAAATGATATTAAACAATTTCAATTCTCAGCTCATGTTTCCCACTTTAAAAAAGTTATTTCAATCAAAGGTTCTGATCTTATTCTAAGGAAAAGGTATCATCTATCTGATGTGATTGGAGTGCTGCTAGGAAAGTCACCTGCCCTAAAATGTCCAGTCCAATCAGGTGTCAAGGTATATGCAATCTCTCCATTAGAGATTCACTCCTTTGAGTTAAGTAGTCTTTTCTAAGCACTTTCTTTCAAACAGGAATTCTTCTGTCAGGGTTAAGAATATCATAAAGCTTTTTGTATTAATGAGTATGTAATATTATTTTCCACTGCATCAGGAAGAGCTCCATGGAGAACATTGAATCAAGTAAAGATGGGAGTAGTGTTGAAAAGTGATGGTTGTTCAAGTGGGATAAGTTAAAGAGAAATTGCTTTGCAAACAAACTTTGCCTATCTCATGATTTTTACCAAAGTCTACCCCTGGGCAGTAGTGATAACAAAAGATATCAAAGATATCTGAGGACCCCAAAGTTTAGCCATCACTGCTGAACATAACAGCATCTTTGATTCTTATATGTTAAAAGCTTTGATCAAAAAGCAATATGTGGGCCAGCTAGGTGGCACAGTGGATAGAGCACCAGCCTTGGAGTCAGGAGGACCTGAGTTCAAATCCGGCCTCAGACACATAACACTTACCAGCTGTGTGACCCTGGGCAAGTCACTTAAGCTCATTGCCTAACCCCCCCCAAAAAAAAAAAGAAAAGAAAAGAAAAAAAGAAAAAGAAATACTTGTGGGTGTTGATTTTTTTTCTTTTTAGCATCCGTTGCATAACTTATTTAAGTGAAGTTCCCTATAGTTTTCCTCTATATTTACTGCCTATAAACTTTTGAAAAGTGATGGCATGTACACAAATATCCAATATATACAGCTTTTTAGTGAATCTTCATCCTCGTTTTGTTTCCTGGACAAATGTGCCTGGATACAACATTGGACATTCCTTATTCCATTGACCCAGATGGCTTTGTTAAGTCATTGAGGACATCTAGAGTTCCCATTTATTTTGTGACAGATTTATAGATTTCCTGATTTCCTTCAGACCCTGGGGAACATGCTTTCTGAAGTTTATTCCATGGATCTGCTTGTGAATGATTGTGATAGGCCCTCTGGTCACCACATCATTGATGTCAGAGAGTCCTTTTTTTTTTCTTTTTCACATTTTTTTTTTTGTGAGAACCATCCTGCCCAGGACCAGGTCAGAGAGGGAACAGTGCCCTTCTATGTGTCCTGCATCCCTTCTGAGTAGTAGAAAGTTAAGGGTGCAGAATGAGCAGCTACACACAGGTACTGGGGTCAAGGGAAGGGCATGAGGAAGGCAAGGCCATGGTTGATGGTCTCAAGCACACATAGACACACTATTAGTTTCTAGGCCAATATGCTAATCCTTTCCAGCTTGGTAGCACCTGCTAGACCTTGTGTTCTATTGCCGTAACCTTTGAGATCCCAGTTAAATTAATTTAATTTCTTATTGGTCCCAGAAATTTATCAAGTCTTTCTGCTAAGGTGTAGAGGGGCTGTGATCTGTGTCAACGTGTGTAATATCTGCACTAATGAAAAGCACAGAACCTTGAGGCAGCTAGGTGGCACAGTAGATAGAGCACTGGGCCTGGATTCAGGAAGGCCTGAGTTCAAATCAAGTCTCAAATACTTATTAGCTATGTGACCCTGGGCATTTAAATCACTTAACTGCCATATGCCTCAGTTTCTTCTTTTCTAAAATAAGGAAAATAATAGTACCTACTTCTCAGTGTTGTTGTGAGAACCAAAGGAGATAATTTCTATTTGTAAAGCACTTTGCAAATCTTAATGTTCTCTTTCTTTGAAGCATTAAAAGCAAGAATTATGAACCAGGCTTTGAAAAAAAAAAGCACCAGTCCCAGAATCTACCTTGAGAATATTAAATTGGAGCCTTTCTGTGGAGTCAAAGCCTGCTTGAAAGATCAATAGATACTGGAAAAGACTTAAATTGTTCTTAACCATCTTATCAATGAGATAAAACAAGATTTAGCAGTGCTCAGCTTTCCGAAAGCAGTGTCTTAAACCTACTTGTTCTTCACATAGACTCTCTAACAGAAACCACTCCTGGTTCTGGTGAAAAAAAAGCTGATGTGGACTTGAGAGGGTAGTCAGCAAACTTGGGACTTTTATTTTGAGGGGAGATGGAAGATGGTAGACTATGCTTTGATTCCATCCATAGTAGAGAATGCCTGCAGAAATAAATAGAGGTCAATAGTTGGTAGAATCAGCCCTGACTTGGAACAGAATTAAGGAATTCTGATAGCAATAGGTTTACCCTCAGGTGGTTTCACCTTTAGTTGATGGGTGAGATGTATATGGATAGATGTAGTTGTAGGATACAGTTAGGAAGGCCCTTGGAGGCTCCAAAAGTAGAGAGATTGTCGTAGGATTGTGAAGTCAATTGAAAAACCTGTCTAGGCACCAATAATGATTTATTCATTTGTAATTCCTTGTGTAGAAGATATATCATGTGACACACACCTATTCCTATATATGCTCACAAATACTTGCCACTTCCTGGTAATTAGGCCCACATCCAGACTTAAGGACTGTTTTTCTCATTTGGATATGACTCAAAAAATTCCAGGGTTTGATAATCAGCTCTCAATATGTTGATGACAATCCATAGAGATTGGTCCTAAAAACCTAGAATTGCAATCTCTGTGGCCAGGGTGTACCTGCCTTTGCAGCCAGGGAGCACAAATAGGTAGGGTATTAAACCTGGAGTTAGCAAGACATCAATTCCAATGTGCCCTCAGTTGTTTACTACTCATTTTAGTCATGTTTGACTCTTCATGACCCCATTTGGGGTTTTCTTGACAAAGATTCTGGAATGGTTTGACATTTTCTTCTTCACCTCATTTTATAGATGAGGAAAATAGGGTTAAGTGACTTGCCCAGGGTCACATAGCTAGTAAGTGTCTGAGGCCGGATTTGAACTCAGGAAGACGAGTCTTCCTGATTCCAGACCCAGGGCTCAATCCACTATACCACCTAGCTGCCCCAACATATGAATCATAATACATTCTATTTGTATCTTCTCCCCCGTTTTACTTCACTCACTTAATAACCACATACTCTGTCCCCATGTACCCAGAGGCTGCATCTCCCATGACTACGGAAACAATGTTCTGTCACCAACCTCCAGAACTTCATGATAACCTTATTACTGGGGAGGAATTACAAACTGTGGTCAACTTCATGAGTTCTATAGCTGTCTGCTTTCCTATGAAGTTCTCAATCTTGTGGTGGGCATACAAAACATTTTAAAAAATGAAAGAAACCCATACTTGTCATTGTCTGTAATGTCTAAGCTCATCAAACCTATTACATTTGTAGTTTATTTATGTTGACTGAGAGGGTAATAATTTCAAGAGAGTTGAAACAAGTAAGTCTTGGGTGACTTCAGTTGAGTCCCCTTTGAGATAGAAGGGCTCAATTAGTTAGCCCAGAATCTCTGAGTTTCCCACCTATGTTTATGGCCCTCGTGTTTGGCCTCCTTTTAGTCCTGCAGTGAGAGTGGCAGAGAAGGGGTCCAAGACCACCTACAACCTACTTAGCCTTAAGAAGTTATTTCAAGAGATATCCATAAGTGCCTCCATATACTCTAGAACCTCTTTAATGGCTAGATCCTAGCTAGAACTTAGTATGGGTGGGCTGTGTGTATATAAGGCATTTTTAAGGGACTCGAATTCCAGTCAGGTCTTGATTATCAATGGAGATTTAAGATGCTTTCTTTGGAAGACAGATAACCTAATAATCTTTTTCATCCTGAATATCCTATGGGAAATGATTCTAAATATAATCAATGTCCACTTAATTTTTATACTGAAAAAAGAGTACTAGGAAGTACTAGACAGTAGGAGAAGCCTTTGAAACCAGTAACTGGAGTATGGTTTAATGGATAATTGAATCCATTGATCCTAAAGGCAGGTTGATATAAGAAGGATTCTTACCTGAGTTCAAATCTGACCTCAGACATTAACTGTGTGACTCTTGCCAAGTCACTTTACCTCTGTCTATATCAGTTTATCTGTAAAATGGGAAGAATAATAGCACTTGCCTCCCAGGTTTTTATGAGGATAAAATAAAATACTTTTTTATAAAGCATTTAGCACAGTGCTTCGCATAGTAAGTATTTAATAAATGCTTGCTTTAAAAACAAAAAGATTTTAATAACACTAAATTCTCCTTTGGTATGCCTCCCTATAAAAAGCTTTATGGGAAAGTTTAGGTCCAGCTTTTTCCCCCCATAAAATTAAACTTAAAAACAAATTTCAATGTGAGTACCTTCTTGATTGGTTGTTCATTTTACTACTTCCAGTTGTCAGGTAAAGGTAAGAGCTCTGATTTCTCTGCCTCAGCCAAGGTTTTATGAGCCAAGCCTCTGCAGAGACTACCAACTCAACCATGTCTTTCCTCTAATCCAGTTACTGCCTTCTAATGATAGCCTCACCTGAACTATCCTTGCCCCTGCAATTTTTGCACTTTTGTGGTAAAACATTTTATCATACTATTATGCTGAGTTGTTAGGAACTGTGATTTTAGGTGTGGGCAGGACAAAAAATGACCCTTCTCCTCCTAGTGGTGGGAAGTGTCAGTTGTTATTTCTGTATGTGTAAGGCATTAGTCTATAACAAATGGGATTCATGGAATAATTTTCTGAGGTTGGGGGTGGGATGAGAAAGAGGAGAAGGAAGATGTCTAAGGAATGAATCATCAACAGATGGAGCAAGTAACTTGAGCCTCAATCATTCACTTTGTCTTTGAGCTGAGAACTAGAGGTACCCTCTCCCCAGGAAAAAAATGAGAACTTTGAAGGAAACTTAACAAGGGCCATAGACTTGACCCAGAATGGCAGTTCAATCTGCTAAGGACCATCATCCAGAGGACAATTTTTTTTTTTGGCTAGGCAATAGGGTTAAGTGCCTTGCCCAGGGTCACATAGCTAGTAAATGTCAAGTGTCTAAGGTCATATTTGAACTCCGGTCCTCCTGACTCCAAGGCCAGTGCTCTATCCAGCTGCCACACCAAAGGGCAATCTTAAACAAGAAAGAGTCCTGCTTCATTTACATGGTAGAATTCCAGAGAGCTCTTCTTTAGTGTCCACTGGCATTCAACTCTCACCTGTAGCTCCAAGAAGCTGTAGCATGTTCAATGGCCACAACCTGGTAAAACTGTCTCAGCAGACAAGCTAAGCCATGATGAGGGTAACCTAGAGGTCTCAAACTCATCAGTGAGTTAAAGGATTTCTACCAAACACATCTGAAGACTTCCCGCAGCAGAATTGGCAGATGAGAACAATGTGTTCCAATGGCTTAGAACAGTATTGGCATACCAAAAGTATCTAGTAAATGTTCTTTCTTCATAGTAATCTATCAATTTATCCCTATTATTGTTATCATTATTAGCAAGTAGATGGTAAAAAAGTCTTCTCTGTCCAAGCTGCTTTGAGTGTGAATTAGCGTTTCCAGGGGCTAAAGCTATCACAGTCTTTGGGGAGGGGAGATGGTGTTAAATGGACTCCTGCAAGTCAGCCCAAAAAGATCTGAAGCCTAGGGCAATCATCTGGGAGTAGAACAAGAGAAAGGGCCTTTTTTTCCCTTTGTTATTGAGTTTTATATAGCACCCCAAGTGAAAGAAGAAAAAAATATATCAGTTGTCCTTATTTGAGTCATTGCTATTCACTTAGGTTGTCCCCCTTATGGGGCAGTTCCTATTCCTAATTTAAACTAAAAATGAATCCATGAAATAATAGGAAAATGGAAAGATATTATAAATAAGTTTAAATACAAACCATCCCAGATGGTCTTGTTTGTATAAAGATTGTCCTTAGTTCATAGCCTATTGTGTCCCAGAAGCATAAGATAAAAGGGTAGGAGGTAGCTGTAGGCCTCAAGACAAAGGCTTTCACATGGTATCCCTGAAAAAGTAAATAGATTGAAGTCAGTCAAGATAAATATCAGCTATATGCAAATGTATAGTTAACAAAAAGTATTCCCCTCTTCTCCAAATCAACTCCTGGCTTAACCATTTCTAAGGACAAGTCATCTAACTCAAACCTGTATATATTTCACTCTTTTTACCTTAGTAGTTCAATTATAATGATAATGTGTTAAAACTTATTTCAGGCATCTGTGATTTTAGTGGCATACATTGGTGATACACACAAAGATCATGATCCCTCCATGCCTTAGTAGATAATCTCCATGAGTTATCTTTATTTTATTTTTTTTTTAGGCAATTGGAGTTAAGTGACTTGCCCAGGGTCACACAGCTAGTAAGTATTAAGTGTTTGGGCTGAGGTCAAATTTGAACTCAGGTCCTCCTGATTTCAGGGCTGGTGCTCTATCCACTGTGCCACCTAGCCGCCCCTATGAATTATCACAAGAAGAAAAAGCATCATGCTGAGGTCAGCCTGACCAGGAGACACTCTAAGTTTTCCTAGGCAACAATATTATAGGGATACTATCAATGATAGAGATATCTAGTCAGTGCCCATCCCATACTCAAGTCCTTCCACATTGATAAGAACTGTTGGAACCTATGCTGAACTGTCAGAAACTAGGTAGATGAAAAGCCCAGACAATAATATGCAATTGGATGGGTATCCTATTGGGTTGATCTCTCTCTCTCTCTCTCTCTCTCTCTCTCTCTCTCTCTCTCTCTCTCTCTCTTTCTCCACATATGTATATCCACATGAAGTATGTGTGCCTGTATAAACACATACACATACAATATATATGTACATATGCATGCATATCTCTCTACACACATTTATAATGGATCAACATCATTTTGTAACAACCAATTTCAGATGACCCACATATTGATACAAAGCTACCTGGTAGGAATAAATAGGTTACAACATATTACCAATAATAATTTGTGTACAAGGAGTAGAAAATTAACACTAAGAACATTCGTGGTCAACCAAGGTGTTGGACAGTCATTTTACAAACATGAAAGATAAAAGACAACCCAAATACTATGATAGTACCCAACCAATATATTAAAATAATCAGAAAGAAGTCTCTAAGACATGGGTGAATCATCTTTTGAGGATTTATGGAAAAACTAAACAAGAATAGCTTGGGAAGAAAAAGCAAAGTGATTGCATTCTGTTTCATGAAAAGAGCAGTGGCCTCCTTCCACCCCCACCGCAACCTCACTCATAAGATCCCTAATAATCTAAGTAGGGTCCTTCGTCTATCAAAAAAAAAGGAGAAAAGTGGAAAATTTATCTATTTATTTATCTATTTATTTTTAATTTATTTATTATGCCTTTTTCCCATCAAATCTTTCCTCCTATTCCCTTTCTCTATCCAGGTGTCTGTTTAAATTTCCACAAGTGTTGGCACTATTTCAACTAGGGGTATGGCATTGTTTTGTTTAAATGAAAATTCTGCTAAGGAGTAACTTAGCAAGTCTTATCTGAGAGTTGTAGTTCCCTGAGAATGAGCTTGAAAGCATTGTATTTGAATGTAAACTATTGGTGTTTACAATTATCATCAGATTATTTCTGGTGGAGAAAGGAGAGAGCAAAAAGACCCATAGGGTGAGGAGGTTTGATTCATTAAATAGGGAGGAGGAGATGAGAGTCCCAGGAAGCGATACAAAAAGATCCAAAAAAAAAAAGGAAACTGGGAGCAAAGAAGACAATCTGCTTTTTTTTTTTTCCAAAATGTTGCCCGAGGCCAGCCTGGAAATCTGCATGAATGATCGTGACCTCTGAAAAGCTGTATTCCAACAAGTATTGGAATGAATGGCAGAAGAAAACAGGGAAAATATGGGGGGAAATCTCTGGCTGATTCAGTCAAACATATGAGATGGAGCAGATCTATTTAGTGACAGTGCTAGGAGGGTGGGTGAGGTGCATATAAACACAGTGGGAATGCGGGCAGATTGCAGTCAATGTGTAAAGTAGAAGTATTTATAAGAGAGGATTCAATAAAGGATTTCATATTTCAAAATTCCAAGTTGTGAATCTACCTCAGGCTATTCAAATACAGTAGAACACCAGTGTTAACACAGCTCATGATTATGCTGATCTACATATACTTATTTAGATACTTCAACAGATCTCTGATCCTGGGTGGCTGGCGAGTGGGACTCCAACCACTAGTACAGATTATAGCCCACCAATGTCCTCTCTTCAATTCCTGTCAATTTTTTCTATACCCTTGATATCTTCTCCTCTTTCAGATAACTTGAAAATTGATCCCCAAGTGCTTTCAAAAGAGTGCTACCTTCAACATATTTTAGTCTAGTCATTCTTTCCAAATTATCTCTCTGAGTATATTAGCAGTTTCTTATGTAGCACTTCAGGTACCAAGGTGGTCTTGTTCAGTTGTTTCAGTTGTGTCTGATTCTTCATGACACCATTTGGGGTTTCCTTGGAAAAGATACTGGTTTGCCATTTCTTTCTAAAGCTCATTTTTCAGATAAGGAAACTGAGGGAAGCAGGATTAAATGACTTGCCCAAGGTCACATAGCTAGTAAGTGTCTGAGGCCAGATTTGAACTCAGATGAGTCTTCTTGACTCCAGGCCCAGCACTTTATCACTCTATCCACTGTGCCACCTAGCTTTTCCAAGATGGTAGAGCCTAAATGCTGTGGGTCCACCGTCATTGGTAATATGATTAAATCTCCATAAATCATTGCTAATGTTCCAAAATGTTCCATTTTGTGTATATTGGTAGACCTGTTCCCAGTTTTGCTTATAAATTAACTCTTGGGATGATTGATTTATTCATGTCTCATGCTGGCTTTTTGGTAGCTTTTTTGTTTGTTTTATTTCCCTTTCTGTGCTTTTCAGATTAGATAATATTTGCAAAGTACTTAGCACAATGCCTAGCACATAGTAGGCACTTAATAAGTGCTTAGTCCTTTCTCCCTTCTCTTTTCACTGCCTTGAGAAGTGAGGTTGCATATAATCATCCCCTACCCTCTTATATATTTTCTAAATGAGCTCATACTCTTAAGTTGACTGCTATGTCTCTCTGCTTGACAAGAAGACAAATATGTGCTAGTTGAGATGATTTCTGGGCTCTTTGGCCTACCTGTTGTGGCAATACGAGTTAAATTGCTTTAAAAATAATAACATTCAGAATTAATGTGATTACTTTTATCCATTTTTCATTTTTCAGAGTCAATAGATATATCAGGATAGCACTATAGAAATTCATATAGGATCTTCCTATACTAACCCTTCATCCTTTCTTCTAACATCGTATTGATTTTTACTTTTGTTCTAATTAGTCAACAGTTTGACTATGCATAGAGAGCTGATTCAGAAATTACTTCTATAATAATAGAGTGATTTTCTTTTTCTTAAGATTGGGTTAATTCAAATTTTGTGTTTTCCTTCAGTGCTGTTTTTCAAATCTCTTTCTAAAAAAAAATTATGATACACAATACTGTAGCTTTAACATAGTCAATAAATATAGTCACTTTCATTTCTTAATCTGGACCCTGTTTTCTGATGTATGTTTTGTTGCCCTTCTTCTGTACACCTTTGTAGTAAAGTTACAAAGTATTAAGATATATGTTCATATGATTCAGAGGATATTGAAAAATTCTTCATAGAAATTTACTTATCCTTGTCCTTGGCAACAGATGTTGGTACATAAGTATACAATTGTTTTCATGATAGCATTTTGATGATGCTTATCTGCAAGGTGAGATGGCCAAGTAAGTAGCCCATGAAATATTTGACTGTATGTCTTTTGTGAGTATAATGAAATCAACTCCACCAACGTCTCTTTTCACCTCTCCAAGGAAAACCCAGGAACCATACTTCCATTTAGCTGAGATTCTTCTCTATGTCTTCTTGTTTCATCTATATTAATACTGATACTTTCCCCCCCAACTCTACTAGTGTACCCATGCATTGGTAAGAATAGGCAGTGTGGTATAATGGAAAGAATGCTGGACTGGGATTCAGGTGAAACTTGGGGTCAAATTCCACCTCTGATACTGACTAGCTGTATAACCTTGGACAAGTTACACAGCCCACCTGATAGCGAGGTTCTTCCTTTACAAAATGGGGACAATGATATACCTCTAGGTCTTACTTCACAGAATAAAAATATATGTTAAACCTTACAAACTTCCAAGTGACATGTAAATGTGAGTTTTCATCATCATCTTTATCATTATTTTGTTGCTAGACCAGGATCTTACATTTATAATACCAATTGTCAAATTAGTTTGTATTGTATCCTGTATGTTACACCTTTATCTAGTACAACCCAAGATGGAAGAGAACATGGTATAGTAGCTAAAGAGCTATCTTCACAGTCAGGAAAACAAGAGTTTGCATCCTGCCTCTGACATGCACTGGCCATGTGAATGGGAACAAGTCACTCAACCTTTCACTGCCCCAGATAACTCTAAAATTCAAAGCTAGAAAACAGAAGTTGACTTCCATTAATAGAGACAGTTTCCTTACTTTGAATTCCTTATACCAATGAAAATCCAAGTCCAAATTATGTAGTACTGCAGTAAAACTTCCAGGTCTTTTCAGTCAATCAATTTATGACCTACTATTATCACACAGCACCTATTATGTGCCAGGCACTGTGCCAAACACTGGTAATACAAAGAAAAGCAAAAAAAAAAATACCCTGCTTTCAAAGAGTTCACGTTCTTACATAAACTGTTCTTTTACTTCCATCACCCCCATCCCTGTATATTTGATTTAAAAACAACAAATAGCACAGGTGTAGGACTTTACATTTGTCCCTGACTTTGTTCTTCCTGGGCATAGTTGTCTGGAAGCCAGGTTTGGAGGGTGGTCAATTGGTGGTCACCAACCCAAAGCAGATTTTCAATATAAATCAATGAAGGCTTACCTCTATAGCTTTATTTCAACCTGATGTCTTACATGTAGGTCAGAAAATCATGTTTAATATGAATTGTGTGCAGAATGCCAGGGAATAGAGAAGTCCTCTGCATGTTTAAAGCCCCAAGTGTTCACCAGAGATGAGTAGCACTCTTCATGCAGTGTTACTTTATAGATTGCTGAAGAATATATGACACACACACACAGGAGCTAAGGGTTTTGTTTAAATTATGAACTTGACTATTTAATCAGAGTTTGGTGCTAGCAAAGATTTAATCTGAATTATCCAGAAATGGGAGTTAGAAATTCTGCCAGCAATATACCTCAATTAATATTAGTCTTTGCCATGATTTCTGAAATGTCTGCATTCTTTCAGTGTTAGTTTCCTTTTAAACAATAAAAAACAAACTATTAAAGAATTATAGTCCACTGATGAGTTCCTGGTAGAAGAATGTATTTGTCTGAGTGTGTGCTCAGAAGGTCCAGTTCCAGCACAGCATGGCAATAACTCATGATACATTTTTATGCCACAAGTAACCTATATTTCTGCAGCAAGAAATTGAGAACCGGTTAATTCCCTGGCATTTGCTCTGAATACAGAGCAGTGGAGGGCATTCTCTCTTTGCCCCTCTTTCTTTTGGGTCAGCTGCAAAGTAGGAAAGGTCACTGGCTGGGAGTGGATCATTATGGGCTGGCAGGAATCAAATGTTTTCCTTGGAGGAGCTCTGGAATCCAAATCATGCATTCACTTTATTTTCTACAGTATTATCCAAGTCAGCAAAGAGGATTATAGCACCAGGGCTTGCCAAGGATGCTAGTAGGCTTGGGTTTCAATCACCAAGTCAGCTTTCCACCCTGAATCCCAAGATCTATCTTTTTTGCTCCATGAATAGAAAGTAAATAATTTGGCTTTCTGAGGACTTGACCTTATTCCTTCTTGGTTCCCTTCAGTGCCTAGCAAAGTGCCTTTCATATCTGAAGCACTCTCAGGATTTTTCTTCCTAGGCATAAGTACAAGTATGCCTCACTTTAAGAAAACCTACTATGTAAAAAATCAAACTTAAAAATAAAAAAGATGAATCGGGGGTATAGATGAATTAAAGGGGAGGGGAAAGAGAGTAGATGTTTGCTTTATTAAAGGATTCAATATCCTTTAAAGAAGTTTCCTTTAAAGAAACAACTCTTTCTGTGTATCTGAAATAGTATTTGATTTGGAGAAATTAATTTTGCATGGCTTGCAGAAACACATTTATGCAGGTACCAACACATACTCACTTTACTCTGGCGCAGTGGAATAGAGCTGTATGTGGAATGGGAGGATCTTTGTCTGATGCCTAGCCTGGGTTTAAATCCCAGCCCTGACACTTGTTATCTTTATGACCTTGGGCAAGCCATAAATAATCTCTCTTAGCCTCAGTTTTCTCATCTTCAAAATAAGAAGGTTGTATTAGATAGATATTAAAGTCCCTCCCAGCTCTAAATACATAGCCATATTGGTCTCTTAATCCCCTACTCTTTTGTCTCTAAAGAACAGTTTTGCGTTTTTTTTTAATATGCCGTTTAAGTAGCATGTGTTTTCTGGATGACTTTAAAAATGTCTCCTTTTATCTTCTTCCACAAAAATAATAAGGTCATGAATAAACATACATATAGACATACATACATGCATACACATGCATCTTATAGGTCACTATTTCTCAACTAGGACCCCCCTTCTGAGGAGTGAGGGAATAGCAAGGCATTCCAGAAGGTTTGTGAGGACCAGATTATAATGTATTTACCACTTCCTCTACCCTCTCTCTCTCTGTATTACTGAAATTATTACAGTTTCCCTGTTCTCAAACCTGTCAATCAAATAACAATATGTTTGGGAAACTATCATGTGTACAGATGCATTCCAAAAAAGAAATTCATAAAGCCTTGTCTTTATGTAAAATATTATGCTTAGTTCTGGGAATAAGTGTGTAAAATGATATTATCTCTTCCCACAGGGAGCTTACAGGCTCTCTAATTACTATACCATGTTCTCTTCCATTTTGGGTTGTACTGGATAGAGGAATAACATACAGGATGCTGTAAAAACTAATTTAACCATTGGTACTGTGAATGTAAGATCTTGGTCTAGCAACAAAACAGTGATAAAGATGATGATGAAAACAACTCACATTTATATATCTCTTGAAAGTTTGCAAAGTTTAACATATATTTTTACCCTGTGAAGTAAGACCTAGAGGTATTATTGTCCTTATTTTGTAAAGGAAGAACCTCAGTATCAGAAGGGTTAAGTAACTTGTACAAGGTCTACGTCTAGTGAGGTAGAGGCATCAAGTTCTGTGGCTCTGGGCAAATTCATGAGCAAAGAAGGCAACTGTCTTTCTTAGTCTTCCAACTGGCAAAATCAAAGCCAGAAATCCTTTCAGAAACAGTACTGCCCCAATTTCACAGTTATCTCACATGGATGTAACTGTAAATCTATCAGCAGGGACAGTAATTGTATCTACTTTACAGCCTTGTTTTGAAGATCAAATGAGATCATTTATACAAAGTGTTTTGCAAACCTTGAGGTATTTTATAAATATAAATTGTCACTAGTAAGTATAACAGTAATCTTTGCAGCAGAGGATTTTTCCCAAAAAATTAGCAATGAAAGGGAGAAGAGAGATGGGACAAAACTATATGGATGGAATAGAAGGGTCAAGGGAAGACTTCCTTAAGACTTGGGAGATCAGAACGTATTTGTAGGTAGATGGGAAGGAGCCAGAGGAGAAGGATTTAATTAATCATGTAGTGTAGGGAACGATATCTGATCTAAGGAGAGGAATGAGGGAGTGAGGTCCAGGGCTTAGGTAGAGGGATTAGAGGAGTTTTTGAGGAATGAGGAAAGAACTGAAGAGACTTATGGCAGACAAAAACTTTGAACTTTATTCATTAGCCAAGAGGGAGTCATTGCAGAATTTTGAGTAGTGGAATGACATACCCAGATCTATGTAGTAGAAAGATTCATCTGGCAGCAATGTGAAGAATGATTTGAAGAGAAAAGAGACTAGAGATGGGTAGAACAGTTTGGCACCTATTGTTATTATCTAGACAAAGATTAATCAATAGAAAGACATTAATACATAGAAGATATTTCCTCCCAAATTTTACAATTCAGATCCTGAAACACGAATAAATAATAAAATATGAAATATACAATAAGTTTATTTTTGTATATACATGTATATGTGTGTATATATATACACATATGTGTGTGTGTATATATATATATATACACACATATGTATACATACATATGTAGGGGTGTGTGTGTGTGTGTGTGTGTGTGTGTGTGTGTGTGTGTGTATACACACACAGTCATGTCTGAAAAGACCAGGGTATGGTATATTGTCTTCTTCACAGTAAAAGTGTGTGAATGTATTTGTATATATTATGTATATGTATATATGGATGTATTTATGTATTGTTATTATGTCATTTTTCAGTCATGTCTACTTTTTGTGACCCCATTTAGGGTTTTCTTGGCAAAGATACTGCAGGGATTTGCCATTTCCTTCTCCAGATCATTTTACAGATGAGGAAACCAAGGCAAACATGATTAAATGATTTGCCCAGGGTCACAGAGCTAGTAAGTGTCTGAGGCCAGATTTGAACTCAAGAAGTTGGGTCTTCCTGACTCCAGGCCCAGCACTCTATCACTCTATCCACTGTGCCATCTAGCTATCTGTCTCTCTCTCTCTCTACACACACACACACACACACACACACACACACACTCCTCTAATCTGTCTAACTGAGTCCTGGACCCCATTCCCTCATATACATACATACATACGTACATATGTATATGTATATGCATATGCACATGCATGTATGTATATATGTGTGTGTATACACACATATGCACACCCAGACATGCACACACACATATTATATATATATACATATATATATGTATATATATATATATATATATATATATATATATATATACCACACACACACACACACACACACACACATATATATATATACATGAAAAGAGAGTTTATTGCTATAGTCATTGATGATGTTTTAAGGACCTCATTCCTCACAAGTTGGCATTTGTATCTTAGTGATTACATAATAATTTTGTTCAAATACTCCAATGCAAAACCCTACTCTTAAAAAAAATCAATTGTACAGTAACAAGTTGGGAAAGATGTGACTTAACAACAGTTTCTATGAAAAATCCCTGGACATTTCAGTCTACTTTAACAAGTTAATAGAATAAGTATTTATTTTTATTTTTATTTATTTTTAGTTTTCAACATTCACTTCCATAAGATTTTGAGTTCTAAATTTTCTCCCCCTCCTTCCATTCCTCTCTCCCCAAGATGATATGCAATCTGATATAGACTATACATATACATTCATATTTAACATATTTTCACATTAGTCACGTTACAAAGAAGAATTACAACCAAAGGGAAAAATGGAAAAATTGCAAGAAAGAAAAGAGAGAGAGAGAGAGAGAGAGAGAGAGAGAGAGAGAGAGAGAGAGAGAGAGAGAGAGAGAGAATAGTATGCTTTGATCTGCATTCAGACTCCAAAGTTCTTTCTCTGGATGTGGACAGCATTTTCTATCATGAGTCTTTTGGAAATTGTCTTAAATCCTTGAATTGATGTGAAGAGCTAAATCTATCAAAGTTGGTCATTGCACAATGTTGCTGTTACTGTTTACAATGTGCTCCTGGTTCTGCTCACTTCACTGAGCATCAGTTCATGTAAGTCTTTCCAGGTTTTTCTGAAGTCCAACTGCTCATCATTTCTTATAGCACAATAGTATTCCATTACATTCATATAACATAACTTAGAATAAGTATTTATTAAGCATCTACTCTGCATGAGGTCCTTGCTAGGCACAGGGTAAAGAAAAACAAGAAAGAAAACATTCCCTGCCCTCAAGGAGCTTAAATTTTCTGGACTTCAGGGTCAAAATGGCATCAGCATGACATGGCCACTGAGAAACCTCTATAACACTGAGCAAGCCCCTTCCTGTATATAGGCCTCAATTTCTTCCCATATAAAATGAGAGTATTGGACCAAATGTTGCCAGGTTCCCCTCCAACTCTGTAATTCTGTGAATAGATTCCTCAGCATCACTGACCAGGGACAGTGAATTACCCAAGGTAATGCAAGTATAAAGCAGCATGTCCAAAATCTAAACCTGGATTATCCAACTGCCAATACAATCTAGTACCTTTTTTACTGTACCCCACTGACCTTAGAGACTGTGTGTTTCAGCATATTCATCGCACATGAACCCCTTCTTGCTCTGGAATAACATTTAGAGGTTTATATTTTCTAAAATTGATGTACCCCTTTTGTTCAGTCATTTGGCAGTTGTGTCCAACTCTTCATGACTCCATTTGGGGTTTTCTTGACAAAGATACTGGAATGATTTGTCATTTCCTTCTCTGGTTCATTTTAGAGATAAGGAAACTGAGGCAAATAGGGTTAAGTGACTTGCCTAGGGTCACAAATCTGTCTGAGACCAGATTTGAGCTCAGGAAGATGACTCTTCCAGACTCCAGCCTCAGCACTCTATCTAGCTGCCTAGATCTACACTTAACACTATGCTAATTGCAATATATGTTCTGTTTGTTATTTTTGTTAACATTTTATGTATCTCTTTATCATGTATCTCATTTATGTTTCTTATGTTTGATGAGGTGGAAGAGTTTTATAGGGAACTGGAAATTGTTTCTAATACTGTTTCAAAAAGCTCCCTGTTGTATGCCATAGAGTACAGCTGTATACAACAAACTTATCTTATAGCCTTAATTTACTTGATGATCAGGAGTTGGGTCAAACACCATCTTTTTCCCTCTTTACACATTCTGGTTATATCTTCATATTTTTGTGTTCATTTCTCATTTGTTTTTCTTCTTCTTTTCCCCAGCCAACTTCACCTTGCAAAGCAGGCCAGGTCCTGCTATTGGGATCACATGCCTTTATCAGTTCAGCTCATGTCATGTAGAGATCCTGATGCTTTTTGCAATTTTTCTGGTCTGAACGTGATATGCTAAAATGAATATAGTATATGGTAGAGAATTATGTGTAAGTCTGTGCATGTACAATGTAGGTGAAAACACCCCTTCCTCTCCTCATCCCCCAGTGATCTTATAACCCCTCTGAGGCACTGTCTGCCCCATACCACATACTGTTCTTTCTGGTGAGAAAATGCAATTATTACTCCCTCCCTTCCATTTTCTATTTAAGGAAAGTTCTTAAAATATATGAATTACGTGACTTTTCCATCTCAAATAAAAAGAATTCTTTTTATAGATCAAGAGGCTGAATGCTTGTTAATAACAGTAAAATTTTCCATGTGCTTTGTATCAAAGGGGAGGCTGACTAAAGTATGGAGATGCCTTTATGGCAATAATAACAGCAGCAGATGAATAATTATAAAAGTGAGATGGAATTGAAAGGCATTTTAATTTGTCATTACTTCCCTATGTTCTGAAAGGCTCTGGATAATTACGCTGACTCTAAAAAAAGGGAGTGTGTGATATTTTCCCTCATTATGAGATTAAATTCTCAAGGCACCCCTTTTTACTATAAGTTAAAATAAAGATTTCTCTGGCTTCCTCTAATGATGTAATCATGCCTTGAAAACTGTTCAGCTGCTGACACATTCGGTCTTCTCACTTACATGGAGAATGCTGCATTGCAAGCTTGTTTGAATTGGAGAAAGTGAACATTTGTTAGTGTGTCTCAGCAGTTTATACAGATGGGATTTGACTTGTTTGTTTTTTTGAGGACTATCCACCTTTTTGCTGCATTAATTTGCAAAGCCAGGAACTACTGTAAGATTGTCCTTAAGTCATAGATTGAATAGTGAAGGATGTTGAGAAATTTTGTAAATGAGGTTTTATGATAATAATTGTAAAAAAAAAACAACAAGCAAACAAAGCTCTGGGAACCCAGGGGGCACACAGAGGCAAGATTTCAAAGCTCTCTTACTCAATAAAACATATTTTATGTGTATATTCTCTATGCCCTTCTTGCCCATATTGCAATGATTACATGCTCCAGTATGGTCTGGTTACCTGGTGAGAATGTTTCCTAACAGTTATTTTCAGAAGAAAAAATTCTAGAGGAAAGCTATGTATGTTTAGGTGAGTGGCTGGGTATTTCTTCGGTGGGAACCACAAATGATCAACCTTATGTCCTTGCCAACTGCTAAACATTTGAATCAAGTAATAGAACTTGGTAGTTGGTCTAAGCTCCTTACTGACTCCTGGGCTTGGTCCCAGGTAGCAGTAGTAATAGCAGTAGGAGTAGTAGCAGTAGTAGTGGTGGTGGTAGTAGTAGTAGCAACAGTACTACTAGTACTAGTAGCAGTAGTAGTAGTAGTAGTAGTAGTAGTAGTAGTAGTAGTAGTAGTAGTAGTAGTAGTAGTCATCATGGCTAACATTTGTATAGCACTTCAATGTTTGCACAGGGCTTTAACATGTTAAGTTATTTAATAAAAGCAAAATTGCCTATCATGTTCATGTATTCTGGGATCCAGTGACATTGACCTCCTTGTTGTTTTTCCCACATAATGCTCCATCTCCTAACTCTGGGCATTTTTGCTTGCTGTCCCCCACTCTGGAGCTCTCTCCTCACTTCTGTCTCCAGATTTCCCTGCTTTCCTTTAGCCTTAGCTTAAGCCCCACCTTGAAAAGCTTTTTGTAGACTTCCTCAATCATAGTGCCTTTCTACCACTGATTATCTCCAATTTACCCTGTCTATATCTTGTTTGTACATAATTATATTATGTTGTCTTCCCCATTAAATTGCAAGCTCCTTGAGGCTAGGGCCTGGTATTTTTTTTCCCTTCTTTGTGTCCCCAATGCCTAGCACAGTACCTGGCACACAGTAGGTGCTTTAATTAATGATACTCCCTGACATTCTGGCTATCCCAGAAGTCAGTTTTCTTTCTCATCCACAGTTCCAGCTGCTTCTGACTTTCATTCTGACCTTGGACAGGGTCATCAACCTCATTCTCCTCTGCCTCTTCAAGTCACTGTAAAGAACTGGGCTTGGCCTCTCCTCGGAGTCTGTTGCATAATTGGTTGAGTTGGCAATTTGTTGACACCTGAACTCTTTCTATTCACTCAGCTGAGAGAAGTCCTTTGCATCTCAAACATTTAAGTGTCTGCCTTCCTCCAGGGAAATTTTGTAAAAGGGCAATTGTATCCATCATTCTAAGAGACACTGGGTATTCCACATGGAATGAGTTATAGAAAGGACCTGAGCTGGGGGACAGCATCATAAAACTTGGCCTTTTCATAGTAAATCCTGAAGTAGGTCTTCACCTTGGAACTTCATTATGTTTATAGATTCAGGTTGGAAGAGACTATTAGTATCATCTAGTCCAAGTCTCTAATTTCACCCTCCAAATACACCAAGAAAAAACTGAGGCCCACAGAGCATATAATTTGCCCAAAGATGCAGAATTGTAAGTCTGGCCTTAGCACCCAAGTATGGCATCAAGTCCAGTGCCATTTCTGTCACATCATACATTCACTCCCCCATCCCCCACCCCAGATTAATCTTCCCTAATGGCATTCCACTACTTAAAAACCTTCAATGGTTCCACATCAACTACCAAGCAATGGACAATGTCTTATCCTGGCATTCAAGGCCTTTCATAATCTAGTTTCAAATTTATTTCCTAGTTTCATTTTATACACACACACACCACACACACACACACACACACACACACACACACACACACACATTTCAAGTCTCTGACTCCCCCATGTTGCACTGTGTAACTTCTTCCCAATCTTCATCCATCCAATCTTTTCTTTTCTTCAAAGCTCAGATCAGACATCATATCCTTCATGAAATTTCTCTGATTCTGCCGTGTAGATGTGACTGTTCCTTACTCAAATCTCTCATACCCTTTCACTTAGAGACAGAACTTGAAAAAGAAAAAAAAAGACTGAATTTGAACCTCAAGACCTTCCAACTCTATCTACAATGTCACACTTTTTTTTCATTCTTTGATGTCAGTAATACAGTATGTCAGTAATACGTTAATTCCTTTCTTAATTCAGTAATATAGAGTATAGGTACAACTATCCAAATATACCAAGGTTCAAAGACTTTTTTTTCAGCTGAGTTAAGGAGAAGACTCAAGAGAATACAGAAAGGATGCAAGTAAAAGGATGTGCATGGCTCCCCCTGCCATAATCTGGCACAAGATCTGCATCATATCTTTACATCGTCAGTACCTGGCATAGCACCTTCCACATAGTAGTTATTCACTAAATGTCTGATGAAGTGAGTTGGCCAAATTCTCAAAATACATGGAAAGTATGGGTATCTAAACAATAGTATTTAAACCTATTTTAAGCAAAATAAAATTTTTAATTATTTACCATTTACTGGTTTTTATTTACCATTTTCTCCCATTCATGACTTTCTTCTCTTAGGGTTTGGGTTAGGGATAGGACATGTGAGTTCAATGATATAGGACACCCCCAGTGTGAAAACTCCTTTCCCTGATGCAGTTCAGCAACCTCCTGTAACTTACAGTCTTAGAACATTGCTTGGGGCTCACTGAGACCTTAAGTGATGTTCTCATGGTTACACAGTGTGTATAAGAGAGAGATATTGAACCCTAAGACTTCTATCATGACACCCTGCATCTTCCTTTTTTTTCCTTTAATGTCAGTAATACAAGATAGATTCTAGGTAAAAATCATTCAAGTATTGCAAGGTTCAATAACTCTTTATTTGAGTAAAAGATAACTTTCTTAATTTCAGCCATTTCTCAAATTGAATCTTAACAATATCTGAAAATAGTTCATAGCTGCATGGTGGCAAAAATTTCTGCTCAAAGTACAGGTATCACCTAGAGTGAAGATGTATGCTTGTTCAGGAGACTGATGGTTCTGATTTCTAAGTGATGAATTATCGCCAGTCTTGATAAGTAGGTTTAGCACTGAAGAATCAGGACAGCCAATGTATTCATCATCTTCCTATTAAAAACTCTACCTGAGTTTTGCTTCTCATTCTAAAATTAAATAAGAAGCCTCCAATGAGGCAGAGCCTAGTTTCCCACACCTTGCATCCTGCTATCCTCCCACTAAAGATCAGATTAAATGGCAGCTTGAGAAAGGTTCATTGTTTTGAACTGGTAGGTGTTTTTCTAGGTCCCTGTTTGACTTGAACTAATGCCCTTTGAAAGGCAAGCTGAAAACAATTCTCACATGGCTAGCTTGGGAAAATCTGGTTGGATGGATTGTAAGATTTATTAATGACAATAGCCTGACTCTTCTAACATCATTCTTATCCTAACAACAGGGTATGTTCATTGTATGTCATCAAGGTTACCTCTTAGAAGATGGGTGTTCACACCATATATGCTCATTTCTCTGAGCGGTGTCACTAGCATGCTATTAACTCTATATCCCTGACGAAAGAAATTCAATTTCATTTATTCTTGTTTTCTTCTAAGGACACTTAAATTAATTTAGTGCTTGGAGTCATAGCTTAGCAAACTAAAATTCTCTATAATCCACTGACTGCATTGGCAAGATTCCTCTTTGGTGTCCTCCACTTCTGTTCTATAATGATTCACCTGCAAAACTCGGATTGTTTGGAATTAGGAAGACAGGTTTTAGAAGTAAAAGGAATTTTAGAGAACATCCATCCCAACTTTCTCTTTTTACTGCTGAGAACATAGAAGCTCAGAGGTAAAAAGTGATTTGCCCAAGGTAAGGCAATCAATTAGTGGCAGAGTCAGGACTCAAACTAAGATTTTCCCAATCTAAGCCAAGTGTTTTTGGCTACCAAGACAAGAAACAGTACAGACAAATTTGAACCAAGATCCTATGATACCCAGCTTAGGGTTCTTTTTACAATAGCTGAGAAACTCTTTTGTCATAGTCAAATGTCATGAGAGATGTTGGAATAGATAACTGTGGTGAGGAAGGTAAGCCTTTTTTCCCCTTCTGTATTACAGCCTGAAGAATCAGTAGTGAAAACACCTGGGATGAGAAAACAAGGGATGAGGAAAAAAAATCAGGATTACTTCTGCCAAGGAGAATCACTTACCAACCAGTGGAGGAGGAGTCTTTCTTGGACAATGAACATTTCTTAAGTGGATTCACAAATTAACATAGTAATTTTAGTGTGGGGAAACAACTGGATTTTCTTTCTTTAAAAAACAAATTCTTTGTGGTAAGTTAAGATGGATTAAAAAATTTCTTGGAAAAAAGATTCCACACACATTCTCAAGTATAATGCTGTAGCAAACGGCTAAGGAAGAATATAACTCAACCTCAAAGACAGCAGAGATTTAGAACAAAAGAAACCCCACAAAACACACACAACTTTTGGGGTATTTATTCTAGATTTCTTCAGAGTATAATTATTCTGTTAAATTATTGATGATTGTGATGTAAAACCATCTTCCACCAGAAACAAACGTTATTCCTCCACCATGTTCAGCATGATTGGTGTCAATGGGCAGAGAACCAGACTGAAGCTCAATCAATAGGAGATGTATAATGGATGAATCCCATGCCTCCACATGATGCCTTTAGAAATGCGGATGGATCATGCCAACTGAAAAAGGAGAGCTTGGAGATAAAGGGTGAAATCACCAACTCTTTTCTCTGTCATTCAAGTACAGCTTCTCAAGGTTAAAACAAGGGTTTTCCCTTAAGAGACCAAAAGAATGTTAAATATAAAGCATGAAGGGAAAAGCCAGCCCATGGGATGGTGCACACACTACCCACCCCGCCACCCCCCCCCACAACAGTTGACTCCAGTTTATTTCTTTTCCCCAAGGCACCAGATAAAGAAAAGAAATCCATTAAATTGAATGAAAGTAAACAGGTGTTTCCTTTGACGTGAACTTGAGTCATGACCTTTTAATTTGGGGTGGATTCTGGTTATACCTGCAGAAGTGAATTTAAATGGAAGGCAAGAGAAGGGATGTCAGTTTGGCCAGAGCACTGGGGTGGAGCTCTTTCTGTATGCTTCATTATTCCTTTCTAATGTCACTGTCCTAGGTTTCTTGGAGGCTCCCACAAAAATGAATATGTAACTCATATAAATTATACATCAGTGCTACAGTTGGTGCCCAGGTAGAGTTCACAAAGACATGGTAAGAGCAGGGAGTCCTTTTTCTGACTCTGAGAAAGAATTTGGATTTTCTAGATTGTGGTTGCTATTTTTGTAGAGAATGGAGGTGCCTGAAACTCAGTGAGTAATAGATGAAATGTTTCTCAAAAGAAGGCAAACAACCATCTTAATAACTTGGACTTAAACATGATACCTATCTTTTGAAGAGGAGCCTCTGCTGTCCACAGGCTGATCAAGTAAAAACCAAGAGGGGCACAATGCTTAGAAACATCAATAGCCAAGCAAGGGCTGTCCAACATGAACAAAAAGAACCATGTTCCAGCTGCAAAAAGGCTGATGTAAATGCTTCAGAACACCTGACAGCCTCCCATCCCAGCAAAGGTGGTTTCCTTTGGTGTGTAAAATATACCTTGTCAATTTTGCTATAAAGTAAGCAAAGTCTGTATATGTGTATGTACATAAATATATTAAATAGTGTTTGTTTCTTTATGTGTGCAGTGAGTGAGCTGTGCAGTCGATGAGCTGGAACCCTGAAGTGTTGTTGTTGTTGTTGTTGTTTTCAGATAACCTAATACAGCATATGATTTTATTAACTATCAACACGAAATTCTCCAGTTTCGTGTTGAAAGCACACCAAGCCTTTTGCTGATAAGTCTCCCAATTTGGACCTAAGCATGTTTATTTCAGGATGCTCTTGCCTAGGGACATCACCACATTTCATCTGTCTGACTGCCAACTGAAAGAGAGTAGTTTTTCCCTCAATGATTGGGACACAGGAGGAGGTGGGCTTTAACATTCACAGACACATGCATATAGGATGAAATATTCAGCATCGCCCAAGAAAGAAACAGTCAATTACAGTTTCCTTTCTAGTGTTATCAGGAAAGCCAGAATCAGGGCCAGAGATGGACCTGTCCTTTTTTCTGTCATTTAGGCTACCATGTCATGGGGCAGGAATGGGGGGAAGTCAGGGCAAACTGTCTGGGTATTTGGATTGGAGAGAGGGATCATATTGTGGGCTTTTCATTATTTACCTCCATAATGAACACATACTGACTCACTCCCTCAGAACCAAGCCATCTACATGGAGGGTACTCTGAGGGGTTGGGGGTTATCTCTTCTTTAATGCCATGACTTGAGCCTCCACTGGCTTTGTTTTCCCCCTACTTCTAGACCTCATTGGTTAGCATCCCAAGTACCATTAAAGCCCTTTAAGGTATATTTACTTTGAAAATATAGCAAGAACATATTTGATTTAAAAAAAAAACAACCTTCCTGCCTTTCTGTTTAAGATCTTATAAATCAACCCAATCCAACAAGTTTTTTTATTAAGCCTCCCAAATACAGGCTATGTCATCCTGGGCTAATGATTAACTCCTCAGTGCTCTCGGGTAACTTTATAAGATACTGTCACAGATCTTCATTGGTAGAGGAAGTTTCTACACTGGGAATTCTATGTAAAGATGAAATCACAGGTTGGAATCCTTTCCTCCAATCCCAAAAAAAAGAAAAGAAAAGAAAAAAGAAAATGAAGTAAAAATATGTGAATCCTCTGGTAGGCACTGGAGATATAAAAAACAGACAGGTACCTGTTAAGCTACATGTGAATGGGGAATTGTTTAATACATGAGAGAACCACATCAGAGAACTTTAGAGAGATACTCATTTTTACCATTTTCCACATAATGTCTTAGAGCACTGGTGTCAAATTCAGATAGAAACATATCTTGAAGGCTGTAAATTGACTTAGAAATTGCAAATTAACATTATACTTGTTTTATGGTATTTTTACTTATTTTTTAAATATTTTCCAATTATAATTTAATCTGGATGCATTCAGAAGTTTTGCTCTGGAAGTTTGACACATCTGCCTTAGAGAGCAGAAGCAGGTCTCACACAATACCACCTGATTCCAATAAAGAACAATGGACAGGAGAATGGGAGGAACGCATTTACAGAAAAACCACACTTACATAAACTAATTGGGGAAAGATCTCATATTAGGGAGCAAAAAATGTCTGAATTATGAAACACTTAAAAAGAAATTGAATTATTTTTCAAATGCATATGGCAACTATGATCAGTTCATTTGAATAATACATAATAGAAATGTTGTTTCCCAAGCATGAGCCCACAGCAAAATTTTATCTGGTATGTAAAATTTGAATTATCAAAGATCTTTTCTTCTGTTCTTAAAACTTATTTTAAAGCCAAATACGTTCAATAAGTATGCACTAAGTGCTTACTATGTGCCAGGAACTGTGCTAAGCCCTGGGGATAAAAAGAAAGGTAAAAATCAAAAACCAAACATGGTACATGCCTTCAAGTAACTCACAATGTAATGAATCAGACAACATTCAAACAACGATGTGTAAAGAAGACATAGATAAGTGATAGATAGATAGATAGATAGATAGATAGATAGATAGATATAGATAGATAGATAGATAGATAGATTATCAATGGAGGGAAGGCTTAAAAGGGTGAGGCTGCTCGCAGAAGGTAGAATTTTAACTGAGTCTTCAAAGAAGCCAAAACATGGAGCTAAAGGGAAATAAAGTTCTAGGCATGGGAGACAACCACGTACAGAGTGAGGAGATGGAATGTCTCAGGTAAGAAAAAGCAGAGACCAACATCATTAGACTGCAGAACATCTTGAGGGAGTAATGCACAGGAAGACTGGAAAGGAAGGAGGGAGCCAGGTTACAAAAGGCTTTAACAGCCAAACAGAGGATTTTATAATTGATCCTGGAGATGAGACGTAACCATTGGAATTTATTGAAAGGGGGTGGGGTGTTGGTACAATCCTGTTTTCACTTCAAGAAAATCAATTTGTCAGTTGAGCTGATGATGAAACAGAATATGGAGAGGACGAGGCAGGGAGACCAGTCAATTAAGGGGCTATAGCAGTTGTCTAGGCATGAGGTGATAAGGGCCTGAACCAGCACAGTACACTTACCTTTATTTTCTTTAATTTGTTGGAGACAATTGAATCACACAGCTAGTAAGTGTCTGTACCTGAATTTGAACTCAGATCCTCCTCACTCCAGGGTCAGTGCTCTATTCACTGTACTACCCAGCTTGTGCTCTGCTGGCATAGGCTTGAAGACCTGAAGGTCACCTGCATGCAGGGATGTGTTGGAGCCAGTTTATACTGTGTAAGCTAATTGTTAAATTTTCAGTGTTAGGCTTTGTATCTCATTGGAAAACAAATCAGTGCTTGATTTAGCTTTTGTTGACTGTCTTGACCAGCAGGGTTAAGCTGAAATATAGTCTGCAGCCCTAAACAGATAAAAACATACTAGGAGATATTTAACGAAATCATTAAAAATAACAATAGAACATAGAGGATGTCAATATGTTGTTTTCTAAGCCAACAGGCTGCTGCAAGGATCCCTGCCTATGGTTTCTATTTGAGTTTGACACCACTGCTCTAGACTTAGGAAAGTGACAGAGAAAATCTTAATGATGCAGATTAAATGTAAAGTATGCCTTGCCTTTCTGGAAAACTGATTGTTGAACATTTACCAGCACATCTCTGCCTCCATGCCATAATGGATCATCAGAGGAAGACATAAGTAGAGTCCTGTCTAAATTATAAGACAATCAAATAACCCTAGGGAATCCTAGATTTCCAACCAAACTAAGCATCTAGTATGTCTTTCTT
Organism: Phascolarctos cinereus; assembly: GCF_003287225.1. NCBI lineage: Eukaryota > Metazoa > Chordata > Mammalia > Diprotodontia > Phascolarctidae > Phascolarctos > Phascolarctos cinereus. The sequence goes on along the minus strand of NW_027555625.1, from coordinate 133,150,735 downwards.
TTTAAAAATTTCATAGATTTTAATGGTATTTTTTTCCCATTCCATGTAAGGATAATTTTTAATATTCATTTTAAATAAAATTTTGAGTTTCAAATTTCCTCCCTCCACTCTCTACTCCCTAAGACAGCAATTTGATATAGGTTATATATGTGCAATCATGTAAAATATTTTCATATTAGTCTGGTTGTGAAAGAAGAAACAGTTTGCAAAAGAAAATACAGTTTGCAAAAGGAAAAAAAATGAAAAAAACAAAAAGTGAAACTACCATGTTTCAATATGTATTCAGACTCGATCAGCTCTTTCTCTGTATGTGGATAGCATTTTCCATATAAGTCTTTTGGAATTGTCTTGGATCATTCTATTGCTGAGAAGAGCTAAGACATAGTTGTTCATTGCACAATGTTGCTGTTACTATGTATAATGTTTTCCTGGTTCTACTTACTTCACTTTGCATCAGTTCATGCAAGTCTTCCCAGGTTTTTTCTGAAATCGGCCTGGTCGTCATTTCTTATAGCACAATAGCATTCCAATACATTCATATATCACAACTTGTTCAGCCATTCCTTAATTGATGGGCACCCTCTCAATTTCCAGTTCTTTGCCACCACAAAAAGAGCTGCTACAAATATTTTTGTAGGTGTAGGTCCTTTTCCCTTTTTATGATCTCTTTGGGTTACAGACCTAGTAGTGGCATTGCTGGATCAAAGGGCACACACAGTTTTATACCCCTTTAGGCATAGTTCCAAATTGCTCTTCAGAATGGTTGGATCAGTTCACAGCTTCACCAACAGTGCATTAGTTTCCCAACTTTCCCACATCCCCATCAACACTAATCATCTTCCTTTTCTGTCATATTAATGAATCTGTTAGGTGTGAAGTAGTATCTCAATCTAATATATCTTTCATCATTTAAAAAAACTACACCATTGTTTGTTCTTCAGTGGCCACAATGATGGGATGTGGGGGTGGAGGGAGGAAGGCAACAGATCACGACATCAAATATGTATTCATGGCTTTGGTGCTCGTGATATAAGTGAATAAGCCACTTATTCTTTCTTTTTCTTAGCTGCCCCTACTAGAATTATACAGTGCCCCCTCGCAGGAATATGTGTGGATAAACTAATTAATAAAAGCCAAGTGCTTTAAAAATATACAACTTTATAGAAATATTCCCTTAGTCTCCTTTTCTATGATAGGATTGCAAGATAAGTCAACAATCTCTATATGTATTTGTCATATTCCTCATCATAACTTCTATTTAACAAACATTTATCTGCAAGGTACTATGCCAGATCCTGGGGACATGATGACCAGAATAAAGCTATCTTTTCCTATATGTTATTGAAGAGGAAAAACATTCAGAGAAGCAAATAAATAGTAATTTGAGGAGAGACAATTAACTAGAGGGCTTAGGGAAGGCTTTATAGAGAAGATGCCACCTAAGGTGAAACTTGAAGGAAAATATTCATTTTGATAAGGACAAATGAGTAGTGAATGCACTACAGGCATGTGGAGTGACTTATGTGAATGCAAGGAAGCCTGGAGATGGAATGTCAAGATCCAGGTGTAATTAGTTGTCTAGTCTAGATGGAACAATTGACTATGAAGGAGAATGGTGGGAAATAGGCTGAATAGGTAGATTGAAGTTCTCATAGATGGTCTTAAATACGAGGATGGATTGGAGAAGGGAGATGGGGGAGAACAATTAAGAAATTCTTCAAATGGGGGCTGATGAAAAGACAATAAGTACCTTAACCAGAGTGAGGACACCATAATTAAAAACCTAGGTGAGTAGAAGAATGATGGGACTCTTGTTGTACATAATAGATTTGCAGTTTCATGTATAATCATGTTTTTCTATTCTTCTATGTTATGGAAATGCTTGTTTTATTTCTTAAGTTCAGAATAAAATAAAATAAAAAATAAAAATAAAATAAAGACGTAGGGAAGGGCAGTTATTATAATGTCATCAATTAGCTTTTTAAAAAATTAATTAATTTATTTTTAGTTTTCAACATTCACTTCCATAAGATTTTGAGTTCCAAGTTTTCTCCCCGTCTCTCTTCTCCTTCTACCCCAAGATAGCATGCAGTCTGATATAGGCTCTACATGTACATTCACATTGAACTTATTTTCACATTAGTCATGTTGTAAAGAAGAATTAGAACCAATGAAAGAAACCACAAGAAATAAGAAACAAACAAAAAAAAAAGAAAAGAAAAAAGAGAGAGCAAATAATATGCTTTGATCTGCATTCAGACTCCATAGTTCTTTTTCTGGATGTGGACAGCATTTTCCATCATGAGTGCTTTGGAGTTGTCTTGGATCCTTGCCTTGCTAAGAAAATACGAGTCTATCAACATTAGTCATTGCACATTGTGACTGTTACTGTGTACAGTGTTCTCCTGGTTCTGCTCACCTTACTCAGCATCAGTTCATTCAAGTCTTTCCAGGTTTTCCTGAACTCTGTCTGCTCATCATTTCTTACAGCACAATAGTATTCCATTACATTCATATACCACAGCTTGCTCAGCCATTCCCCAACTGGTGGCATCCCCTCAACTTCTAATTCTTTGCTACAACAAAAAGAGCTACTATAAATATTTTTGTCCATGTGGCTCCTTTTCCCATTTGTATGATCTCTTTGGGATATAGACCTAGAACTGGTATTGCTGGGTCAAAGGGTATACACATTTTTATAGCCCTTTGGGCATAGTTCCAAATCGCTGTCCAGAATTGTTGGATCGGTTCACAACTCCACCAACAATGCACTATTGTTTAAATTTTCCCATATCTCCAGCATTTATAATTTTCCTGTTTGGTCACATTAGCCAATCTGATAGGTGTGATGTGATGCCTCAGAGTTATTCTGATTTGTGTTTCTCTTGTAAATAGTGACCTAGAAGATTTTTTCAAATAACTATAGTTTTAATTACTTCCTCTGAAAACTACCTGTTCATATTCTTTGGCCATTTCTCAATTGGGGAACATCAACTAGTTTTCAATGAGAAATGAAATGCTGCTGGCCAAGGAATCTCCTTGGAAGCAGCATGGCGCAACTGAAAGACCCATATTTGGAACCAGAGGAAATGGGTTCAAATCTTGACTCTGTATCTGTGCATTTTGGGGGCAGCTAGGTGATGCAATGGATGGAGCACTGGTCCTGGAGTCAGGAAGCCTTATCTTCCCAAGTTTAAATCCAGTCTCAGACATTTATTAGCTATATGACCCTGGGCAAGTCACTTAATCTTGCTTACCTCAGTTTCCTCATCTGTAAAATGAGCTGGAGAAATAAATAGCAAACCACTCCAGTATCTTTGTCAAGAAAACCCCAAAAGGGGTCATAAAGAGTCAGACATGACTGAAAAATGACTAAACAATGACAACAACTGTCCTTGGGAAAGTAATTTGCTCTCCATTACATCATTTGTAAAATGATGAAATTGAATTAGTTGATCCCTATTAGCTCTGCCTTCTCTTAATCTTATGAAGTGTGATTTGAGAGGATAAGACCTCAACTTTAGAGGTCACCTAGTCTAACACTCTGCTTTTACAGATGAAGAAACTAAGGCTCAGGGAGGTGAAGAGACTTGAGCCTAGATTTACATCTAGGTTCTCTGACACCAAATTTAGTATTCTTTCCACTGGGTCATCCTGCTGTTTTTCCAGCAATGTTTTCAAGTTTATGGCACAAATTGAACAACAAAAAAATTTCTGACAGTTGACCTCTCACCGCTTAGACAAGAAGGCTCTATGGCAACTGGATTAAAAGGCATTTTACTTTTAGTTCTTTGCTGCCATTCCTTCCGATGATTAATTGCTTTTTAGTCACTCCTCTGCGTAGCACTTTTATTTGCTGATTTCATATTGCCTCTGCTTAATTAGCAGTTCCTATTTCTATGATCTTCACATTATGTGAGGGGGAAAAAAAATCTAATTTTGCCCTTTTTTTCTGGCTACAGCCAGTAGTTTTCATTGTTTCTGCAGATTTTACCTAAACAGCTCCCTTGTGCCAATTCAAACTTCCTCACCAGTTCTTAATGTCCGTAATGTCCAGCTGAACAGGAGGTCACCATTACTGGCAAGACCTTTGTCATTTGCAGAGTGTAACACTTCAAATAACCTACTTGATTGGTAAATACTGCCTTGTTTTTCATTGTACTTGAAAATTTCAGAAGACCTTTGATTCCTTCAGTTTGGGTATTCTCCTATGCGTGTAGGTCATAGCTCATCCATGTCTTACAAGATAGCTTCCTGAGTTACAGGGGTCAAAATGGCCATCAGCTAATGGTCAGACATCTAAAGTTCTTCCAGTTCAGGAGGAGCTGACATAATTTTTGAGAACCCAGAATTATTAATTTAGAAACTGAAGAGACTTTGAAGATTTTCTAGTACAACTTCTGTCCTCTTTCCCATTTTATAGATGAGAAGACTGAAACTTATAGACCTATGGTGGCTTAACCAGTGTCATAAAAATATGAAGTAACAGAGTTGGGATTTGAACCAGGTCCTTTTAATTCCAAAACTAGGGCCATCTCCACTATATCACCAGTCTATTCGAATTCAATACTTCTAGGTCAATCCTCTCTTATTTTCCCCCTTCAAATGATGTGATGTCTTGAACACAAAGTTATCTGTGCTGACCTAGGTGATCTTTTGATGTTGTTGTTCAGTTGTTTTCAGTCATGTCTGACTCTTTGTGACCCCACTTGCTTTTTTTTTGGCCAAGATACTGAACTGATTTGCCATTTCCTTCTCCAACTCATTTGACAGGTGAAGAAGCCAAGGCAAATGGGGTTAAGTGACTTGCCCAGGGTCACACAGCTAATAAGCATCTGAGGCCAGATTTGAACTCAGGAAGATGAGTCTTCCTGACTCCAGGCCTTTGCTTTAATTGTCTAATTAGCTAGAGAAGATTCTTTTTTGAATTTAAAAAATATGTATTTTAGATCACGTATCCCTGATTTCTTGAAAGTGTTCATAAGGCAGGAAAATGCTAATCAGGAGACTATGTGACTTCAATATCAATGGTTTTGATGTTGGCAATGCCTTGGATAACAGAAGGCCAGAAAGTATTGAGTGGGCCAAAGAACTGTCATCCTAGAATCTACTTATGTTTTTCCTTAGAAAGGAGGGTGTGGAGTATTGCATATACTGTCAAACTTGGTCAGTGTTTTACACACACACACACACACACACACACACACACACACACACACACACACGTGTATGTACCCATAGAATATATCCATTTATGTATATGTGTACATACACATATACCTATACCTATATTTATACATACATACATACATACATACATACACACACATACAGATATATGTGTATGTTATGTTGGTTTTGCTTATTGTTTTTCTCTGTTATAAGAGAAGACTCACTGGATAGGGAGGAAGTAGGGGAGAAGATATGTGTAAATGATTGATATAAAAACAACAGCCATCCATACAGCTTTCTTTAAAGTTGCTTTTTTAAAAGGAAATCATTGTCATCTATGAAGCTAGATCAGATATGGGTAATCTAAGTCAAGAAAAGTCAGCAAACATTTGTTTACTCCATGCTAAACACTGAGAATACAAAGAAAGGCAAAAGACAATCCTTGCTCTCAAGAGCTCCCATTCTAATTGGGGAGACAACATGTAAACAACTATGTACATGTATGTTATATACAGGATAATCTGGAGGTAACCTCAGATGGAAGGCAACAGACTCTTATTTTCTTTCTGATAAGCTTGAGGGATCATGTGTGCTACAGAACCCTGTTGTTGGTCCTGACCTCAGAGTCTCACTTATATACAGACATAGGCAATCATAGAGATCCCCACCTGTACAGGATTTATCTATTATTTAGTCCAACTCCCAAGTTTTTCATAAGAGGAGAGCAAAGCCCAGATAGTGGCAGTAACACAAGTTGGTGGTGGGGTAGGGACTAAAACTCAGGTCCCAAGGTTCTCAACCCACTCATCTTTCCATGACACCACACTGTTTCTCTGTTTCATAGAAGGGTTGGAAGGGACCTCTGGGGTCACCCTGTGCAATTTGTATTTGGGCATGAATGTCTTCTGCAAAGTCACTGACATCTGGTCATAAAACCTTTGTTTGAAGCTCTACAATGGTGAAAAATGCATTATCCCCTGAAGTATCCCATCTCCTTTCTGTATAGCTTGATTTGTTAGTAAATCATTCTTTATGTTGACTTAACATTTGCCATTTTGAAATCCCACCCATTATTCTTAATTCTGCTCTTTGAAGCAAAGGAGAACAAATATAGCCCCTCTTCCACAAGATGACTCTTGAAATTCTTTAATACAGTAATAATGCCTATGAGGGTATTATCTTTCTGGCTTGAAGAATATACTTTTTAACTCCCTGGCCCATATGCTTCCTTAAGAGGCCTCTCCTGGGTACTATGCCATTCTGCAAGGATCTTGAAGTCATAGCTTTCATACTCTGGGAAGAGGCTTTTTTTTGCTCTGGGTTATTTTACAGAAACATGTGGGTTCGAATCTCGCCTCTGACACTTATCTGTGTGACTTTGGACAAGTTGAAGTCACTTAACCACCTTGGACCTCATTTTTCTCATCTGTAAAATAAAGGGGTTACATTAGATCGACTATGAGGTATCTTCCAACTCTAGGCCCCTCATCCTTTGGTCAATAATTTAGAATTTCCATTTCCTGGTAAGAAATAATTTTGGCTTCTGCAATCTCTATGCAACTATTCCATATCTAGAGTACTATATTCAGTTCTAGATGACACAGTTTAGGAAGATTTCTATTAGATTGTAAAGATAGATGAATTAGATGATCAAGCTTATTGTGATCATATTGCACGAAGGTTGATTGAAAGAACCAGGGATATTTACCCTGGAAAGAAAAGCCTTGGGTACAGGAAAGGCATTATACATCTCCTTCAATGGACTGTCATGAAACAATGATTAGACTTAATGATTCCATGATCCTGTAACATGCTAATCTCCAGGGGTTCAGGGTAGAGGAGGGACAAGGAGCAATGGATGGAAGTTATATGGAAACATCCTTAGGCTTAGTGTCAGAGGCAAAAATAAATGTCCTAACCATTAGAACTACAAAAAGTGGAATGGATTACATTAAGCAGTAGTGTGTTCACTCTAAGGTCTTCAAGAAAAAGCTTTGGTACCAAGACCAGTGCTTTGTTCAGTTTAACATCATGCCTTTCCTACTTTATCATGTTTTAATTTTTATTAGTTTTTATGCAGTTGTATAATTGTTGGCTTTATTTTTTATGACTTTCTTGTGTCATGCAGAGCCCAATACAGGTTGATAATAGTACTGTGCCTATTCTCAGCAAGGGTTTGGCATTTGCTGATTTAATGCCTGTGCCAACAGAGATCAAAATATTTGTGTACATGAAATCAAGATGATATTATTTCCTTGGCACATGCATTTCCAAAGTTATAAAATTCCTCAGTTAAAAACAAACAAACAAACAAAAACAGGCCAAGGACTATTCCAAGATGAGAAAGAGTTAAAATTAGTAACTGAAGAATGAAAGAACGGTAGAGATGGGAAGGGCTTCAACAGTCAACTAATCCAATCACTTTATTTTGTAGATTGGGATAATGTAGATTTCCCCCCCGCCAGAGGGGGAAAATTTCAGATTTACCCAAGGTTACATAGCTATTTAGGGGAAGGGCTGAGTCTAGAACCTGGGTTCCAGCCTCAAAGTCCAGTATTTATTGCATTTTACAACAGATTCTCAAATTTCTTGTGACATGCTTATCAATAGTACCTCTTCCATTTCAGACAATTCATCTCTGTTTTCTTACTCTGTTCTATAAAATAGGGGCACCTAATCACTTAATTTCTCTGAGTTTCAATTTTCTCATCTATAAAGTGGGAAGAATAAAATGTTTAGTACTTATCCTCATAAAGTTGTAGTGATGTACGAAAGTAAAATAACAGAGAACTGAATCAGCTAGAGGCCTTTAGAATATTCTGTCAAACTACCCCCATTTTACAGATGAGGAAGCTAAGGCTGAGAGAGTTGAAATGGCACCCCAGTCCAGCTAGTAAATGGTAGAGTTGTGACACAAATCCAGATCTCCTGAGCCAAAGTCTAATGCTTTTATCCCTGTTAACACATTGATTCCCATTTTTTCAGTTATATACAATATTGACATATCTAACTTTGTAGTGTAATCTACACTTGTTGGTGTATCTAACATCCAAATGGATAACTCTGACTTCATCCTTAGGAGTTGGAATGTTAGCTGAAATAGAGAATGTTATAGCCAGAAGGGATCTTAGAAATAATTTTGCTTAACCTTGTTTATTTTACACATTTGTACTTAGGAAAGAGAAGGCAAAGTAGACATGAGCATGAGAAAGAAGACACCTTGTGTGACATTTGGAAGTTCTGTCTGGGCTGATATTAAACTACTGCTCTGTCTAGATTTTATTTTCTGAAAATAACGTGTGGAAAACACTTTGCAAACTATAAAAAGTACCAACGAAAATTCTAGGAATTATAATAATTGTTATTAAGTTATTATTTTCCTAGAATAGAGCCCTGGGTATGACAGAGCAATCAACATCAGTCATGAAGAATAGGTGTTCTCTTCTCACTCCCTCTTTCTGCACGATTCTCCAGTTACTAAATAATTGTAGAAAAGTCAAGGAAAAGTAGGGCTAAAAAAAGGACCATTTGATTCAGAAATTAGGTCATTGGTAACCTTACAGAGAGCAGTTTCAGTAGAGTGATGGAGGAGAAGCTAGATTACATGGGATCAAGAAAAGAATAAATGTCAAGGAAATAAAAATGCTAAGTGGTGTCAATTTTTTGACTTTTAAGTGTAAGATAAGAGAGTGATATAAAACTATTGAATGGATTAAATGCTATAAAATAAAATTTTGTTAATCTGGCTTCAAATGCTTACTAGCTATGTGACCTTGGGCAAATCACTTAGCCTCTGTTTGCTTTAATTCACTGGAGAAAAAAATAGTGAACCACTCCAGTATCTTTGCCAAGAAAACCCAGTGGACGGTATGGGTCATAAAGAGTTGGACACAGCCGATTGACTAAACAATAACAACCAAAAAATGCTGTTGTTGTTAAGGATCAAGTCACATTGAGCATGTTTGTAGGCAGAGGAGAAGGTTAAAAAGGTAAGAGGAGATTGAAGATGAGATGAGAAGATAAGAGATAAGAAGACTGCCCTAAAATAATCCATAATGAGATGGGATAGAATGGGATAAAAGGAACCCATAATGGATTTAGGCCATGAATAAGGGCTTCTTCTGTGACCGGAAGAATAGAGGAGACTGTGAGAAATGATCCATAGAAGTTTGGGGTTATGGATCATAGGATGATGATATCATAGATTTAGAGAGGTGCTGAATTGTATCACATAAGTATGGCAGCTAAGAGTGTGGTTGGGGCTTGAGAAAGGGAAAGGTTTAGAACGGTAACTGTAAGAAGTATATAGGGGCCTCTTTTAAACATGCATTAGTCACAGGGGAAATTAGAGTGAGAATGTTTATCCCCATTTTATAGAAGAGGAAATTGAGGCTGATAGAGGTGGTGGTGATCTGCCTAAGCTTTACAGCCAAATAGATAGGCAAGGATTAAGTGACTCCAAGTTCAATGCTCTTTTAAATGCATCGTTGTTGCCCCAAACATAAACCTGAAGGGCCCTCCTACTTTTAACATTCTGTAACTTCATGAAATTAGAAAAGATGGAATATTCAACAATTTGCAAATAGGTTTTTCTCATATTTTATCGTACAAAAGCATCAAAAATCCTACTCCTTGCTTGAGAAATGAGAAAGAAAAGACCGTTAGAAATATCACTGGCATCATAGATTTAATATCTATGACTTGATGGTTTCACAATCTGGGCTCACTAAGCTTTTATTATGTGCAAGGCGATGTGTTATGCTGAATCACACATTTAGGAACTCAAGGCCAAAAAGAATTTCAGATGTCATAACCCTGGATTATCTCTAAAGGTGCTACTCCAGTTCTCAATCTGTGATCTTCTGATCTCTGCTAGTTGGCCGTCCAACTTCCAAGTAAAGATTTGCAGTGCTGGGTTACTCACCACCTCCTGGGGCAGTATAGTCTACTTTTATAATATAGCTTTCATTGTTGAGAAGAGCTAGCAATATTGAGAAGGTTTTACTTCCATCAAGCTTATATTTGCCACTCTTTTTATCTCTGTTCTTTAGGTTCCTGGAGAAGAGATGCAATTTTTCTTCTACGTGATCTTTCAAATACTTGAATATAAAATCCTCATTTCCCCTCTCCTTGTCTCTTTTCCATTCTCTTCCCATTCCCACATTCAGAATAAACATGTCATTGCTTCCTTCAACCATATGGTGTGATATCAAGGATCCTTATTGTCTTCAATGTCTTCCACTGGATGGTTTCCAATTTGTTGATATCCTTCTTAAAGTGTGTGGCCTGTAGAACTAATTACACTATTCTAGATATGGCCTGCCCAGGTCGGAGGGCAGTGGAACTATTTCTCCCCTCTTTCTGAATATCATGCCTTCTTAATGATGCCTAGGAAAATTAAATTTTTTTAACCGCAAGAGATACAAAGAAAAACAAGGTATAATTCTTGCCCTCATACAGTTTACTATCTGTTAGAAGAGAGAAGATATGTGTGCAAATTAATAAAAAAATAAAAAAAAACATTAGCCAACATAGCACAATGAAAAAAACAATGGCCACTAGCTCTGGAGTCATGAGGCCTGTATTCAAATCCTACCTCTGACATTCATTATCTGTGTGACCTTGGGCAAGTCATAACCTCCATGGAACTCATTTTTCTCCCCTGTATAATTAGGGAGTTGGTAAGCATGGCTCTGAAGAAGAGATGAAAATATGTATCTCCCTTGAAAATATGTATCTCCCTTCCTCTTTTTATTGAGGTGATAGAGATTGAATGAACAATATAGCATCTACTGTCAGACTCAGCTGATGAGTTAGTTTTGCTGAAGTTTTTTTTTTCTTTTTTGATTTTCATTCTTTGCAGGAAGGAATAGCTCTGTGGATAGGGAGAAAATACATATTTGACAATGAATGTTATGGAAAAATTAAAAAGTTCTTTATTTTTAAATGAAAGGTTAGGATTAGATAGCCTCTGAAACCAGCTCTAGGTTTATTACGCTATAACCCTAAGTAAAGAAAAAGGGACACAATACCATGTAGTTCAAAAAAGGAAGAAACCATATAATCATAGAATCAGGAGGGGCTTCTTGATGGGGGAAGAACATCTTGCTACATCCTGCAAGAATTCAGCAGATAGAGGTGAAGGAAGGGGAAGGCTATTCTGAAGGTAGGGAAAAAAATAAACAAAAACACATGGGAAAAAAAAAAGGTAATGCTGGATGGAAGAGCAACTTGGCAAAGCTAAGAGTAGTGAAGTACACAATGGGTCAACCCCTCCAGACCACCAACCTTGCTTCTAGGCTGCACCCTGTACCTATCATACAGGGAAGTAACCCTTTCAAAGACTCAACTTGGTAAGGCAAGGTAAGGTAAGGTAAGGCAGAACAAGCATTTGTTAAATGCCAGGCACTGTGTTAAGTGCTAGAGATACAAACACAAGTGAAAATAAAGGCAGCCCCTGCCCTCGAGGAGCTTACATCCTAACAGAAGAAAACACACAAAATGGAACTGACTGGGCGTGGGAGAGGTATAGATGCTGGGCCATGGTGTCAGAGGTCAGAAGTAGAGCTGGGGAGGGATGAAGGATTAGAGGCCAAATTCCCTAAAATGGAGGAACTCACTAATGTAAGGAATAAATCAGCATGATACAAGGTGAGAAGGCCCCAGGTACTGAAAAGGATATATATGAAGGCAGCTGAGGTATGGTATTGAAGTGGCAATTGCCACAAAAATAGGCATTCTAGCTCCCACCTCAATTGCCACAGTTACTAAAGACCTGGAAAAGAAAACTATCATCACCAAACTCATCAGAACTACCAAGTGGTTCAATGTCAAAAACAAATGTTGTTTCTTTGTCCGTGGAGATAGATATATCATTTATTAAGAGCTTACTATTTGTCATGCGCTGTGCTAAGCACCAGGACACAAACATAAGCAAATGAGACAGCCCCCTACTCTCAAATGCCTACATTTCAATGGGGAAAGATAACACATAAAAGGGAGCAAAAAATGGTGGAAAAGGAGGGTGAGGATACCCACATGGGGGCAATGTTTCTGGTTAGGAAGTGAAAAAATGTCAGCAGTGATGAATGAAGATGGGAGTCAAGTGAGTATGGCCTGGACAGCTCAGGAAATGATGACCAGGGCCACAAAATCTATGATCAGAAAAGAAGGCCATAGGGGCAGGTAAAACCAAGGTAGGAAGGCCACTAGCAAGGAGGTGAAGTTCCGAGAGTGAAAAAGATAGCCAGGAATTAAATGATATTTAAGAAAATGCATTACTACCTGCCTTGCTCTTGTACTTAACCCTAAGGACCAATGGGTATTTCCATCTGACTTCAAGCTGAGACTTCTTATCTATCTTGTCTTTCTCTATTGGAACTTGAGCTCTTTCAGAACAAGAACTGAATGACTTTTCTATTTCTATCACCACCGTTTTGCACACAGTAAGCACTTGATAAATAAATGCTTTTTCTATGTGTTCATTTATTCAAGGAAAGATAAGACTGGAAAAGTAGGGCAGATAGCTTCAAATAAGATAGATTTAAAGTTTACAGACATTATCTACTTTGTACAGAGCTCTGTGCCAAGGGTGATATGTAATCTATACACAGAGTCCCTGCCCTCATGGAACTTAAAGTCTAGTAACTACACTAACTCTGATTGAAACAATGTAGAGATACAAGCTAATTGCGTTAGAAACACAGAAAGCAAAGTTCTGTGATAAATCAAGGCTAGAAGATAATTATTGCCTTGGGGATCAGGGAAAGCTTCATTGTAGAAGTGGAATTTAACTTAAACTTTAAAATTTGGACATGTGTTCATCGAGTGAAAAGAGGGAAAAATGAAGGACATCTCAGGCTTCCGGAGCAGCATAAACCAACACCAAGTCATTTTCAGGGCATTTTCATGGGAAAGTAAGAAGGTTAGTTCAGCTGGAACTTAGTGGCACTGGAGAAGAGTAATATGAGTTAAGACTAGTAAGGTAGATTGATATCAGGTTGTGTGTGTGTGTGTGTGTGTGTGTGTGTGTGTGTGTGTGTGTGTGTGTGTGTGTGTGTGAGTCTTATATACCAGTAAAAGGAGTTTTAACTTTGTTGAAAATTTTTCAGTAGCTCTCGATTGCCTCCTAAATAGAAAAGCAAGGGTCTAGAATAGGGCCCTTTAGGGGGTGACTAAAATACTGCAGTTTAAGCAGATGATAATGAAGGTATCAATACTAGTGTGGTGACAGAGTGTGTAGCCATTTTCAGGCATAGTTTTAAAGGGAAATGTTCAAAACATCCATAGCTCTAAATGTCTGGCGTCTCAAATTCCAAACATCTCAAAGAGAACTCATTCTCTTTTCAGCCAAACCCACCCCTCTTTCTAACTTCCCCACTTCTGTTGAGGACACCACCATACATCCTTCTAATCACCCTAGTTCACAACCACCATGCTTTCCTCAACTCTGCCCCTCACCTCATATATTCAATCAATTGCCAGGTCTTAACAATTCTATCTGGACACTTTCTTTTGCACCCATCATTTTCCATGCACATAGCCACCATCATTTCTTGCACGTACAATTTCAATAGCTTTCTAATTGTTCCCTCTGCTTCCTTTCTCTCCCCTCTTGAATCCATCCTCCACAGGCTGACAAAATCCTCTCCCTAAAGCACAGGTCTGACTATGCCACTCCCCAGCAGAAGAATCTTTTATAGTCCCCTGTTGCCTCTAAGATAGAAGAAAAATCTCTCACCTTGGCATTTAAATCTTGACAGTCTGGTTCTAGCTTTATTTCACCAGACTTATTTCCCTAACTCCCCTTCACTCACTCTACGTTTTGGACAAAATTAATTTACTTGCTATTCACTGAACTCCATGTTCCATCCCCCACTTCAGGGTCTTTGTACAGGCTTCCCCATATAACTAGATCACCTTCTCTCCTTCCCTCCCCCTCCTAAGAACCTTGGCTTCTTTCAAGGTAGGATTAGACTTAGCTCCATTCTGATGCCACTTTCTACCAGATGGCTTTTCTGATTTTCCTAATACATAGTGTTGACTCCCTCCTGAAATTACTTTTGACATGATTATCCATGAGTTGTTGTTACATTTTAATAGAATGTCAAATCAACAAGCATTCATTGCCTAAGTGTGTCCCACGCACTGTGCTAAGTGCCTACTGCACCTACTATGCACCAGTGCCTATTGTTGTGCTAAGCACTTGGCAAATAAGGCAGGCAAAACAAATAAAAATCAGTCCATGCCCTCAAAGAGCTTACAGTCTAATTCAGCAAACAACATCCAAACAACTATATTACAAACAAGATATCTACGAGGTAATTTTGAATTTGAATGAAACCAGGGAAGTCAGTAGGATAAGACAGTGCATTCCAGGCTTAGGGACAACCGGTGAAAATGCCTGGAGTGTCAAGTGGTATGAGCTCTCTTGGGGTGACGGTTGTTTATCATTTTTTTTCTTTGTATCCCTAGCCCCTAGCATGGTGCCATTCATGTAGCATACAGTTATTAAATGCTGAATAAATGAATGGATGGAGTAAACATTGAGAGGAGGGCAAGGGTGGATGTGGGTGTGGGGAGATGCTACATTGGTTAGAATACACAGGAATTGGTTGGTAACTGATTGAATATAAGAAGTGAAGGAAAGGGAAGAATCAAAGATAAGCCCAAGGCTTCAAACATCAGGAGGCAGCATCTGTGATGCTGTTGGATAAAGTCGGGAAAAAAGAAAAAAAAAACGCTTTCATTCTCTAACCCAAATGCTTCCAATGAGAATGACATGATTTTGAACATGTATTTAATCCAGTTTCAAATCAGCCAGTGGACAAAGTCCATGTGGATCAAAAGCTTTTCTGACCTTCTATGCTGATAAATCTCCCCCAGGTCTTAGCTCATGTATAGGCTCCAGACAAAAGCACATGAGAGAAGACATCAGTCATTTCCAAGGCTCACTCCATGATGCACAAACTGCTGTGTTTCTAGCCCAAACAAATCACCAAATTACCACTTCACACCCCATCCCATCACCAGAGGGGTTATAAATAGCTCACACCAAGAATCCTTTTAAAAAACACAGAGCAGGGTTCTTTACCCTGAACTTCCTCAGGATGAAAAAAAAATGATACTCAGGAAAATAAAAAAGAAGGGAAAAAAAGCAACACAAAGCAACTGGGTATCCCATTGGTTTTGTATATGTGTAAATAGCAGAAGCAACAATTAATAGGGAAAGAAGGGTAACTTATCACAACTCCGTGAGCCCAGCATCCTCAGCAGATTATAGCCTTTCATTCCACTGAATCAATCCTATTCGACCCAGACTGATGATTGACTATGTGAAATCACAGTGTGCTGTTCTGGAAAACGCCCCCGCACTCCTGTACAGGACAAAGGAGACAATGGTAAAACCAGGCTCCGAGCACTGCATCCAGATCGAGCAGGGAAGGGAGGAACACAGAGCCCCACAGAGGATGAATGTCTCACTCCAAGAGTAAAATGCATTTATATAATAATAGTTGTTCAGATCGGGAATGTAAATAACAGGGAGAGTTTAAATTGAATATTTGACAACACTGAAACCTGGAAAGCGTGACTTGAATTTTTGCTCCAAAAAAAAAAAATAGGTGGAAGGGTAGGGGTGGGGGCATCCTTTTGTTGGGAGATGGGAAAACACTTCCAACAATCCTCTGAATCAAGTAGTTGGGAAAATATTTTCTCTCTTCCTCATAGTTGGAAATAATAGATGTGATTTCTTGGGCAAAAAGAAAAGAAAGGGAAAAAAACACTCCCCCCCGCCAAAAAAAGAGGGGAAAACATGGGGTAATGATATTTTAGGTGATTTTTTGAGCCAATTTTCCTCCAAAATGACAACTTTGGCAAACTGCCCCATGATGGCACTAGCTTATCTAAAAGCATGAATGTTCAAGGGGAAATAACAGAGCTACATTCTGTTCTCTAAGGATGAGGGAGGGAGATCTACATCAGAGCTAACCTTCAGTGACTGCACATTTGACAGCTGAGCTGTGAGAAGCTTCCTAATTTTTGGGCAATGGAACCACAGGCCATCTTGAGTCTCCTAAAGATGAAAATAATAATAATAAAGGAAGTAGAGATGTATTTGTCTCTTTCTTCATTCGACCTGGAAAGGAAGCAAAGTGAAGGACTTTGGGGGCCCTTACCAATCTGGCTTACCCATCTCATATTATTGTGTTCCCCTTAATACCCTCTCTGTTCCAGCCAAACCATACTAGTCACCATTCCCAAATCTAATATGGCCTTCTCACCTTTGTGTATTTTGTCCATGCTATGTGCCATGTCTCAGTGCTCACCCTACATATCTTTGTTTAATTTCACTTCCTTTAAGGTCAAGCTTGGGTACTACCTCTTCCACAAAGTCTTTCCTGATTTTCCTACCTAAAAGTGTCCCTCCCTCCCTAAATCTCTCTGATGACTCTGGGCTCTTTTGTGCAATCAATCATGTTCAAATTGGTATTCTACTCATTGTGGGAAACATTTCTTCAACTCTCCTCCTGCACTAGAGTGGAAGCCTTTTGAATTAAGGGATTTTGTTTCGCTTTGGTTTGTTTTTAAATTTTATGGATCATCATAATATAGCACACCCTCTGAGGCTATTTCCCTAACTTCTGCTCAGTTAATACTTCTACTCAGAGTCAGTCTGAGGTCTGGTTATTTTAGTACTGTCAGTCATGAGCCCCACTGTGGGCCTTGAACTGATAAACATCCAGTAGCCTCAATCACCCTGTAGTAAAAGGCAATCACTAAGAAAGTATAGTGAGAAGATTTGGTGGAAAACGTTCCCCCCAAAGGAAGACATACTCTTTCCTTACAAACTCAAGATCCTTAGAGAGAGCTCATACATAATAAAAATGGTAGTGAGGTACAAATGTAGGGAACACATAGAAAAGGAATAACAGCTTCTGGTTATTAGAAATCCTATTTTCCCTTTGTAGAGTCCTCATGAACGAGGCTCTGACAGTGCTTCTGTAGAATCCATGACCAGCACTTCTCTCTGTTATGAGCAGGCACAATTTCTGCAGCCACCGCAATCCTTGGGCAAATGGTCTTTTCACATCCATCTCCAGGTATTTCTTCTCTCATCAGCTACTACAGCGGCTTCTGCTCCTGGCTTCAGCGCATCCTGCTACCTACTCTGGAAACAAGGACCTCAAGACCTCCTTTCTTGAACTTGAAGAGTTGCCCCTGCTGAGGGGAGGAAGAAATAGAGATAAACTCTTTTTCCTCCCACAAAACACATCCCCCTTCTTGGCTTGGCTAGAGTTCCTCCATCACTACACCTGTAAACTGCTGAACTACATGATTCTAAATGGGCTTGCTGTTCTCTCCATTAGCCCATAACTGTGTCTTATTCTCTCAGCCAATCACACGTAGCTGGTAGGTGTGTGATATAGGAGTCAAACTCAGATCTTTCTGTCTCCAAATCTAGCACTCTCTCTGCTGCACCAACTAACACAGAACATAGAATCTTGCATTAGGAAGGGACCTCAAAGGCCATGCTGATTACCTGCTGCTTACCTGAGCAAGAGTCATTCTTATAAAATTGTCCATAAAAGCTTATCCTTCTCAAATTGAAGATTGGGAAGCAAGTAGTTTACTTCGAAGATGCTGGATTTGGAAGCCACAACACCTGGCTTCAAATTCTGCCCCTGACTATTGCCACCCATGCGGCCTTGGGCGAATCACTTCGCCTTGGTTGATTTGGGTTTCCTGTCCTCTACAATGAAAAATTTCATGTACAGCAAGCCTCATCAGCTTACTGTGGCACTCTAGAAGATGGGAATGGTGTTGAGCTTTGAGAAAAATGGTACAACTGTTCAGCAGCAGCACATCCAGATTTTATGCGTGTTCATAGCCAAAGGGAATCAGCTTTGTGACGTCATAAACTCAGAAACGTCATTATGTCATTAGAAGCACCTTTACCAATCACGTAATTGGCATATCACTCTATAATTGTGGAAGCATATGGTAATTGTTTGTGTGTGTGTGTGTGTGTGTGTGTGTGTGTGTATGTATGTGTGTGTGTGTGGCAATTCAGGTTAAGTGACTTGCCCAGGGTCACACAGCTAGTAATTGTCAAGTGTTTGGCCTGAGACCAGATTTGAACTCAGGTCCTCCTGACTTCAGGGCCAATGTTCTATCCACTGTGCAGCCTAGCTGCCCCTATCGTATGGTAATTGTTGGGCAGCTAGATGGCAAGGTAGATAGAGTACTGGGCCTGGAGTCAGGATGACTCATCTACCTGAGTTCCAATCCAGCCTCAGACACTAGCTGTGTGATCCTTGGGCAAGTCATTTAACAGCTGTTTGCCTCAGTTTCCTCAACTGTAAAGTGAAGATAATCATAGCACCTACCTCACAGGATCATTGTGAAGATATATAGTAGATGCTATATAAATGCTAGCTCTTATTATTCTTGTCCAGGAAGCTTTTCACTTTATCTAGACAGAACCACCATTATTCCTTTCCAGCCTCTACCTTCCATCCCAAGACCCATAGTGCAAGTTGCCCGAGGTTGATTAATGGATCAATTTCAACCTGAAGGGAGATCTCCAGTGGAGTGCCACAGGGCTCAGACTTTGGCTTTGCACATTTTATTAATATTTTTATCAGTCTCATGAAATTTGAAAATGATAAGAAGTTCGGAGAGATTACTAACCTCATGGGTGACAGAACCTGGAATATCTAATAAGCAAATTAACAGTGATGAATATTATAAAGTTCTAAACTTGAATTCACTCAATTCATCCATGAAACATTGGATAAGACATAACTTAGCATCTGAGCCTGGTCTCACTAGTGGCTATAAGGCCAAAATGACCCATGCTTTTCTTCCCCAGAGTCTTTTGGATTTTTGGTTTCAAAACATGGCTGGACCAAGACTAGAATTTGTTTTGCATGGCTATGCATATTCATTAAAAGGATTTTCTTCTTTCTTGTTTATTTCAGTGGATGTAGGCTGACAGGATGAGAACATGGATATTTGTTCATTGAAAATAATTACATTAATTTTTTTTTTAAAGATGGTGGGATGGAAACCTATCTTTCTAACTGTCAATAAGGTAGCCCTTGTCTATTAGCCTGTTTTTTTTTAAGGTGTCATCAAATTTTTGCAGAGATTTTTTTGTTATTGTTTGGTTTGGTTTTGGTGCATGCAGTGGGTTCAGGCAATGTCACCCACAATTGTTTATAACACAGATGAAAACAAAACTTGCCTCTGATTGTTCTGTAGACCAGGGCACAAAGCCATTGAAATGTCACTTTACCCGGGGTGTTCCACTATTAGCTGAGCATCCTAGATGATATTTCAGAAAAATCTGATTTAAGCTTAATTGAGCTTCTTCCCAGAACTTAGCTTGGTTTCCTAGAGATCAGCTTTTTCCCCCCTCTGATTGGGTGAAGTGCTTTAGAGTTATTGAGCAAATATCAGTTATGCTGACATCCTGAGTAATGTCAATGTGAATTAAAAATGTGCCAGCTATCTTAACATCTTTACTAACTGAGTTCTTAATTAACCTGACAATAAAGTCAATAATGGAGATCCCTGTTGTTTTAGCCATGAAGGATGGTTGAGCCCTTCTTCCTCCAGGACTTTTTTTTGGTTATTTATTTAACCAAGAGCTTACATCTAAATCCTGGGCTATTACTCTAGTCATGCCTCACAAAGAGTACTCTCACTAGTGACCCTAGGTTAACATCTTCCTTTCACGGTCCCTCTAACACTGAATAGGTTGTTTCAGTCAAAGTTATATCAATACATTCTGTCTAGTACCAAACATTGTGCAATGATTGGCATTCTGGCACATGGGACAAATTCAGGTTTGGGGCAGAATGGAGTTAAGGAGTTATAGATAGCTAGGTGGTAAAGTGGCAAGAGTTCTAGACTTAGAATCAGGAAGTCCTGAGTTTGAACCTTGCCTCAGACATTTAGCTGTGTGACCTTGGGCAAGTCATTTAACCTCTATGCCTCAGTTTCCTTATCTATAAAATGGAAACAGTATATTACCTGCCTCCTAGAGTTGTTGTGAAGATTAAATGAAGAGATAACTTTTATTTATATAGCACTTGAACATTTTCAAAGTATATCACAAATGTTATCTCATTTGATCCTCAAAACAATCCTGGGAGTTAGGTGCTATTTTTAATCCTCATTTTACAGGTGAAGAAACTGAGTTTATATGACTTGACCACACTACTAGTAACTGAGACTAGATTTGAACTCAGATGGTTTTTTACTTTAAGATCTAGTACTCTATCCACTGGGCTACCTATATGCCTAACATAGATAAAGTACTTTGCAAACCTTAGAGTACCTTATAAATGCTAGCTATAATTGAGGAGGTTGAGAAATTGAAGTCCAGGATCTTTGACAGTGCCAAGGATTCAGACAGCAAAGAAGAGCCATAGAGAACATAATAGAAAAAATTAGTAAGTTTTTATTATGTGCTAAGCACTATGCTAGGTTCTGGGAATACAATTACCAAAAACAACAATAGTCTCTGTCCTCAATGAGCTTACATTCTAATGGAGGAGACCAGGGAGGAGATCTTTGGTCAAGAAAGTTCCTGACCCAAAGGAATTCTTGGCTAAAATTTGACACAATCCATTCAGGAACAATGGGAGAGTTGATTTGATTATGGTTCATGGTTTTAGATGTGGGGGTGTGGAAAGAGGGTAATGGCAAGGGAATATAAAGGGAGAAAGTGGCAGGTCCATAGATACCCATTTATTTCCCAGATAAGGAAATTGAAGCCCAGAGAGGTAAGTCATTCATCTAAAACCACAGAAATGGAAAGTAACAGAGCTTTGATTCAATTCAAATTCAGGTCTTCTACCTTTAAATCTGGTCATACCACAGAAAAAGGTGGGTTCAGTGGGGACAGTGGAAGTAGAGGTCAGAGATGAATAGGAACTAGTAAAGGAGAGAGTTAGGTATAGGGTACAGAATGTGACAGGGGTATCAGCTGGCATATCCAGAGCTCATAGCCCTCAATGTGGAGTGCTGCCATTCCCTGCCCCTACATATAACCCCACACACTAAAGCTATTAGCTAATATTGTGCTGATCCTAGACATTCTGAATATCAATGGTACCCAGATGAGACTGCAAGGCAAGAGGGATTAGGGGAGGAGGGAATCTTCCCCATCCTGATGGAATCAGGTATGGTAGCCATAGGGCTCTGGGGGCCTGAGGCAGTCAGCAGGACAATAGGCCACATGAGAGTGGAGGTGAAATGTGTACCTCTGGGAGGCATAGACCCACCCCATACTATTGACATCTGTGGCATAGCCTCAACACCCCTGTACTAGTTCTGTCTCTGATGGGAACATGGAATGCCAGGGTTAGAATGGACTTCAAAGGTCAATTATTCCAACTCAAATAAGATCAGAAAGATCCTCTATAACCCTTGGTCACATCTGTAGTGCTAAGGGTTTCTATTACATTTTTTACTCCTGGACACCTGGGCCTTTGATTACTGCAAAAAGCTTTTTCTAATACTTTTCTTCGCTCTTGAATGGTGTTATTTTTGGAAAGCTACGTCCAAACTAGTTGTGAAGCAAGCTATTCCTGATGTCATCCCTAATGAGTGTTCTTGTATGATGTTCAGTGCCCTGGGAGTAGAAGTTATAGTAATCACACTTCTTGTTGTCCTGTTTAGTGAAAACTTTGAGGCTTTGGTAGAGACACAATTTCATTAGTGTGCCTACTCCTATCACTGAAGTAAATCACAACAAATCAAAGCTATCTCATCCTTATGTGATATTTTGTCCATATTTCCCCCCAAAAAATCTGTGCAGATGAGCTACTGAGACTCCTGTTTATTACTTCAGTATTTCTGGGGTCCCAATGTACCACTTGTACTTTCCATCTTTTCAGTTTGATTCAAAAGATATTATTATGCACCTTTTATATCACTATACTTGGGTGCAAGAAATAAAAAGATGAACTGAGCCAGGCTTGGTGGCATATATGGGTCTCTTGAACATGGGAGTTCTGAGTTGCAGTGGGCTAAGCTGAATGGGGGTCTGTACAAAGCCTTGCATCAAAGCAATAATCCCAAAGGAGCAAGGGTCCACGAAATTGCTGAAGGAGAAAAGAAATAGAGAAAGTTAAAGCTCCTGTGCCAATCAGTATTGGGATTGAACCTATTAGTGCCCTCTCTAATTCTAACAAAAAAGAAAGAGCAAGAAAGCAAGAAAGCAAGAAAGCAAGAAAGCAAGAAAGCAAGAAAGCAAGAAAGCAAGAAGAAGAGAAAGAAAGAAAGAAAGAAAGAAAGAAAGAAAGAAAGAAAGAAAGAAAGAAAGAAAGAAAGAAAGAAAAAGGAAGGAAGGAAGGAAGGAAGGAAGGAAAGGAAGGAAGGAAGAAGGAAGGAAGGAAGGAAGGAAAATGACTTAGTCCCACTACTCCATTCTTTGAGAGATGATGCAATCTATATACAAATAAGCATACTGCAAAATAGGTATGATGCTACCAAAAGACAGATCCAAGACATTCTAGGAAAATTAGAGGCACAAGAGAATGCTTTTAGCTGAGAGAGATCAGAGGAAGCTACTTGTAGGATTTGGTATCTGAACTGAACCTTGAAAGAAAGTATGAATAGTGAAGATAATATGAGAGTAACTTTCAGGTGTGGGGGACAGTCTTTATCATCAATGCATGAAGGAATGATACAACATGCTGATACAGGTAGAATAGCTAGTAGTGTAATTTGGTTAGACATAAAAGATGTGAAGGGCATAATGAGATATAAAACAGAAAGTTAGGTAGCAGCCAGAGAGAAGAGGACCTTAAATATCTGGCTAAGGTGTTTACACAGAATATATACACCCTATATTTTATCCCAGAGGCAATGTAGAGCCTCAGAAGGTTTTGGGCAGGGAAACGGCATGGTCAGACTTGTACTCTAGGAAGATTATATTGTCTCTTGAGTGAAGGATGGACCAGACAGGTGAAAAACTTGTCTCACATACTTATTATGTGATTGACCCACCTCATATTCTTGTCATTACATTCTCAATAATGACTTTTACACTGATTTTTCCACTCAGATTTCCTTTGGTAACTTGCTATGACCTATTTATGTTCACCAGGTGTTGGTCCATCACCCTCTGAGTTTTGTGTCATTTTAATTCTTTGGGGAGCGTTTTGTGGTATCAGAAAGGAGCCAACTTCTCTGAAAAATAACAGAGCTAAGGACGTGCTGTTCTATGGTTATGATAAAAATAAAAAGCAGCTTTCTCATTAACAGACAAATCCTTCTTCTCAAAGGTTGAATAGGATCGCACTTTTAAAAAGATTTCCAGCTGGTTAAATTTAGGGGGTTAGGGATAGGATGGGTGAAAAACAGGCCAGGCACAGAATATCTACTGGCTTTTGGCTCTGATGTATTGCATTAGATATTAAATTGCGTATGTTTTCACTTGCTCTCTACTTTTGCCTCTTGAAATAAGGTCCTTTGAAGACAGGCTACCAAATGTTGACAGATTCAGTAATGGATGCTACCATCCTCTTCCTTCACTTGGTTATGTCCTTGTGTACCATTGCCAATTCTAGATGGCCTTCTCCTTCAGATACACTACTTGTGGATGAATATGCGAGAGCCTCTGAAGCCTTATTTTTTTTTTTATCTATCAGCCTGGACTGTTTTTCCAGCCCCCACTGCAGCTTTTCCCTTTCTTGGCATTGCAGCTCTTTGCAAATAGGACAGGTAGAAAAGGGAATTCCGTTTCTACAAGTTTACTTCATTTAAAAGCTAAAAGAATTCTAATGATAGGCTAAAAGAAATATTTTTAATTCTCTGTTTTCCACCAATCTGTAGATAAACCTTACAGTCCTGCTCAGTCCCAGATGGGCCATACTCAAGTCTGGAAGTAACCAGTGACTTTCTTATTAGCAAATCCAATGATTTATTCTTTGTCCCATTCTTGTCCTCTCTGAGGACAAGATTTGATTTGTTTCTGTTGACAATCACTTTCTTCTTGAAATTCACCTCTTGGTATCTGTGAAATGGCACTTTTCTTCTGACTACTCATTTAATGTCTTCTTTGAAGACTTCTCATCCTTAACTACAAATTTATGCTATTTAATCTCAACTGGGTCCTTACTGCAGGAAGGCATACATTCCAATTTTCCCTATCCCACTCTCCAAAATGGCTTTCCCAAACTTTCATATCTCTCCTCAAGCACACCCTCTTTTCTAAAGATTTCACTTAATACTTCACCAGAAAAATTTGGGCCATTTGATGAGAATTCCCTCTTGCCCTTCATCTTTATTTCTCACTACTCAAATAGACACCTTTCCCTACTATTTTCTCTTTTACTCTGATTCCAGATGAAGAGATAACCCTTCTTACCAAAGCCAACTCCTTCTCATGTACCATATAACCCCATTTCTTCCTGTCTTTATCCAGTATGCCATCCTCACTATCATCACTTTCCTTTTTAAGTCAAATCAAGTCAGTAAGCAATTATTAAGCACAGTGACAGATACTGTGATATTAGAGATACAAATACAAGCAAAAAGAAAGATAGTCCCTGCCCTCAAGGAGCTTATATTCTAATAGAGGAAGACAACATACAAGAGGGAGCTGAAAAGTGTGGGAAGCTGCAGGGGGTTTGGAGAGGTACCCATTAAAAGGTAAAGTCGCATGGTTACAAAGTCAAGAAAATGATGGATGGCTGGTCTGGACTCTTCCTCAAAATGAAGGTTCTAGTAAGATCTCACCAATGGGAAAAGGGGACCACATGTATGGAGGGAGAAGGCAGTTGACAGCAAAATTTGGAGAATGAAATGAGTCCTTCCACAAAATGAAAGTTCCAGGAGGAACTCTCTGATGGGAGAGACACACACATACAGGTGTATGTGTGGGAGGGGTGTCTCTTATCTTCAGTGTCAACCCAGGTCACTCAACTTCACTGTCCTTCTATCTACTAGCTCCTTCCCTACTACCTACAAAAATACCTATTTCTCCTCTATCCTTAAAAAAAATCTTCAAATGATTTACCATCCTTATTAGTAATTATCCAAAATCCATTCCTCCCTTTCTCATCTAAACTTAAAAAAGGAACTTTCTAGTTGGTGCCTCCACACCCTTTTTCTTCACTGTCATTGGGCTCCTGACCTCATCATTCAACTTAAACTATTCTCTCCAATGTTATTGTTTCTTAAATGCCAAATTCATTGGCCTTTTCTCAGTCCCCATCCTTTTTGACCTCTCTGTAGCCTTGCCACTGTCAATCACCTTCTCCTCCTGAATATTCTCTCTTTCCTAGGTTTTCAAGACTCTGTTCTCTCTTAGTTCTCCACCAACCTAGCAAATTGCTACTCTTTAGTCTTCTTTGCTAGTTCTTTCTTCATGTCATTCTTTTAATCACTCAGATTCAGAACTCTAAGTAGGGATGTTTGCGTCTAGGGCAAGCACCACAAATGGTGCCCAGAGCAATGATCATGGTTGTGTGTGTGTGTGTGTGTGTGTGTGTGTGTGTGTGTGTGTGTGTAAGTGAAGAGGTCAGTACTAGTCTTTAGCAGTAGAAAGAGACCTGAGAAAATATGAGGCTACTGTTGTGGCATGTGGATAATCATCCCACCAAAGAAACAGACCATCTGGGCACTACCATTTTAATTAACTATTCTTCATAACTAAGATCAGCTGTTTCTTCACACCTGGTACTTTAGATGTTTAATCATTTGGAGGTGGTAGTGGAATGGTAACCATCATAGCAACAAATATTTTAGGAGCAAAGATTCAACTTATATGAAGCCAACTCCACCCCACCAAACTCTCAAGTGATCATGATAGAATTGGGATCAAATAGACCAACACCTTCATTTTATGGAAGAGGAAACTGAAGCCAGTCAGTAATTTTAAGGAGGATGACCAAGTACTCTTCTTCTTTTCATATCCCGTAGCACCTGTCAAAGTGGCTTATACATAGTAGTTGTTCAATAAAGTCACTGAATGAATGTCTGATCTCTTCTCTCCTGCTACTGAGTCTTGAAAATAATAGCTATAATAATGCTCATTTCTATAGTGCTTTAAAGTATGCCAAGTGCTCTCCAGGAAACAACCCAGTGAGGTAGTTGGGGCAAATAGTATTATCTCTGTTGTATAGATAAAGAACAGGCAGTATGGAGCAGCTAAGTGTGGGACCAGGAGCCCCATGTTCAAATTCTGCCTTGGACTCTGATTGGTAATGGCAGCATGGACAAAGTCACGTAATGTCTTTGATCTTCAGGCAGCTTTTGAAACTTACATAATGGGTTGTCATTTGTGATGATGAAGTGAGCTTCCATACCAACCTCTCACAGATTGTTGATGTGGAGATGATGACATTTAAGGCCAGAGATGAAGTGACTTCCCCAAGGTCTCACAATAAGTAAAGGGCAAAGTTAGGACTACAACCCAGGGCTCTTGGCTCCAAGCCCAGGGGTTTTTCTACTACCCATGATTCTTTTTTTAAATTTTTTTTAGTCATTCAAAAAGCATTTGTTAATTTTTTAATTGTTTTTGAATTTTTACTTTCAGTTCCAAATTCTCCCCCTTCCCCCATTCCTTTCTCACCCATTGAGAAGTCAAGAAATATGATACCCATTATATGTATGAAGTCATGCAAAACGTATTTCCGCATTAGCCATATTGCAAAAAAAAAAGCAAGAAAAATAAAGAGGTAAAGTTATGCTTTATTCTGTCCTGAGTCCATCAGTTCTTCCTCTAGAAGTAGATAGTATTTTTTTGTCATGAGTCCTTTGGAATTGACTTGGATCATTGTGTTGGTTTGAGTAGCTAAGTCTTTCACAGCTAACTGTGGTTAAAACACTGTTGTTACTATGTACATTGTTCTCCTGGTTCTTCTCACTTCACTTTGTATCAGGGCAAGTAAGTCTTCTCAAGTTTTTCAGAAATTATTCCCTTTGTCATTTCTTACTTTGTTCAGACATTCCCCAATTGATGGGCAATCCTTCAGTTGCCTCCTCTTTGCCACCACAAAAAGAGCTGCTGTAAATATTTTTGTATGTATGAGCCTTTTTCCTTCTGTTTCTCTGATCTCTTGGGGTATAGCTCTAGTAGCAGGATTGCTATGTCAAAGGTTGTGCACAGTTTTATAGACCTTTGGACATAGTTCCAAACTGTTCTCCAGAATAGTCAGATTATTCACAGCTCCACCAACAGTGCATTAATGTACCTATTTTCCCCACATCCCCTTGAGCATTTGTCATTTTTCTTTTCTGTCATGTTATTCAACCTGATGGATATGAGGTGGAACTCTCAGAGTTGTTTTAATTTTCATTTCTCTAATTATTAGTGATTTAGAATATTTTTTCTTATGACTATTGATAGCTTTGATGAAGAAATCAAACTGAAAACTCCCTGCCAATATCCTTTGACCATTTATCAATTGAAAATGGTCATTATTTTCAACTGATTTGGCTCAGTTGACTATATATTTGAAAATGAAATCTTTATCAGAGAAACTTGTTGTCAACTTTCACACCCCCCCAGTTTCATCCTTTCTAATTTCAATTTATTTTTTTTTTAATTTTTATTTATTTTTAGGCAATTGGGGTTAAGTGACTTGCCCAGAGTCACACAGCTAGTAAATGTCAAGTGTTTGGTCTGAGGCTGGATTTGAACTCAGGTTCTCCTGACTTCAGGGTCGGTGCTCTATCCACTGCACCACCTAGCTGCCCCAATCCTTTCTAATTTCAACTGAACTGATTTTGTTTTTGCAAAGCCATCTTAACTCAATGTAATCAGATTTATCCATTTTCCCTTCTGTGATCCTCTCTATTTCTAATTCGGTCAAGAACTCTTCCCCTATCCATAGATCTGTCATGTAAATTTTTTTTGTTTCCCTAAATTACTTATGTTATCACCATTTATGTCTAAATCACATGCCCATTTTGAGCTTATTTTGGCATAAGGTGTGAGATATTGGTTACTGCCCAGTTTCTGCCAGAGTGCTTTCTAATCTTCCCAGTTTTTTTTTCTGGTTTTTGTCAATTAGTGAGTTCTTGTCCTAATAGGGGAGATCTTTTGGTTTGTCAACACAAGGTTACTATGCTAATTTGCTTCTGTATAATGTGTACCTAATCTATTCTATGATCAACCACTCTGTTTCTTGTTGAGTAATACATTGTTTTGATAATAACCACTCTGTAGTTATTGAGATTATACTTCTAGGTGGCCTTCCTTCATTTTTCCCTATTGATTCCCCTCATTTTCTTGAACTTTTGTTCCTTCAGATGAATTTTGTTATTTTTCTAGCTTTATAAAGTAATTCTTTGGTAGTTCGATTGAAAAGGCAATGAATAAATAAATTAATTAGGTAGTAATGTTATTTTTATCATGTTGGCTTGGCTTACTCGTGAGCAATTAATAATTCTTTAATTATTTAGATCTGTTTTTATTTGAGTGACAAGTCTTTTATAATTATGTTCTCATGGTTCCTGTGTGTCCCTTGCCAGATTGACTCCCAAGTGATTTATACTGTTTGAAGTTACTTTAAATAGAATTTCTGTTTTGATCTCTTCTTGCTGAATTTTGTTGGTAACATATAGAAATGCTGATTATTTATATGAATTTATTTTATATCCTACAATTTTGCTTAAGTTATTAATTATTTCAACTAGTTTTTCCAGTTGATTTTCTAGGGTTCTCTAAGTATAGTATCATATTATCTGCAAAGAGTGATAATTTTGTTGCCTTATTGCATACTTTTCTCTTAAATTTATTTTTATTCTCTTATAGTTATAACTAGTATTTCCAATAAAATAGTTGTGATAATGGACAACCTTGCTTCACTCCTGGTCTTATTGGAAAAGCTTCAAGCTTATCCCCATTACAGATAATGCCTGTTCTTGATTTTAGATAGATACTACTTATCATTTTAAGAATATCTCCATTTATTCTGTGCCTTCCAGTGTTTTCCATAGGAATAGCAGTTGTATGTTATCAGAAGCTTTTAGTGCATCTGTTGATATAAACATATGGTTATTATTGATATGGTCACTTATGCTTACCATTTTTGTAATATTGAAATAGCCCTGCTTCCATGGTATAAATCCAACCTGGTCATAGTGTTTTATCTTTGTGACATAATCTCCTATTATGTTCTTCTTAATATTTTATTTACAAATTTTATTAATATTCAAGAGGAAAATTGGTCTATCATTTTCTTTCTCGGTTTTTGCTCTCCCTGCTTTAAAGATCAAAAACATTAACCTATGCTTCTGACTTTAATTTCAATCTTTCTATATGTATATATTTTAAACTTTTACGTGCTATGATGATGCTACTAACTTATTTTTTCCATGAGATCTTCATTTCAGTTATTTTTCCTTTGCCTGAATGATTTTTTTTTTTGGAACTCATCTATAATCTCGCTACATCTCCTGTGGCTATCAACAGCACACATTTGCAAGGTCACTGATCAAATTCACAAGGGTCATGTTCCCATCAGCTAGCAGGGTTTGTTAGGGAAATAACCCTTTAAAAATCAGAGGTAGAGAGACAGTCTTGGCTGGGCTGGACTCACTTCCACAAATCCCTATATGTCTTTCATTTAAATATTTCCTACACATTACTGCTCTGCTTTTATTCATGTATTTGCCTGTCTGACTTCTTTGATTTCATACACTTTCCTGTGCCTTGAATTATTGGTGTAGTGGAAAGAAAATTGGAATTGGACTTCAAATACATGATTTTCAGTGCTGTTTTGGCTACTGAATTGCATGATGACTTGGGAAAAATCACTGAACTTTTCTGAGCCTCTGCTTTCTTTTCTGTAAAACAAGTGGTTTAAACTAGGTGATCTCTAATGTCCCCTCTGCCTTCAAATCCTAATATATACCCTTCAACTTTCTTCTGACATTACACCTGCTTCATCTGCCTACTATGATCACAGACCTCGTAGCATGTGCTCTAGACTTCTCTGTTCTACAGGCTTCCTTGGGTGGATACCTTGCCACTGCCCACTGCAGCTGAATGACTGATGTTCCATGTCTGTGTTCTCTTTCTGTGTTTCTTCTAAACATAGCTGGGTTCAAACTGTGTATTTAAAAAGAAGCCCTGACTATGGCTGCAGAATATCATTTATCCCTATGCAACGCTATCTGCCCCCAAAATGGACATCTAATCTATGACCATGATACCCTCCTTAAAACGGTATACTGTCCAGATGAAGCCCCTCTACCTCCTCTCTCTCTTCCTCCCACCTTTACTAGCCCAACCCTCCATACTGTGATAGTATGGAATCTGAAAACAGGGTTTAAATCCCAGGTCTGCCATATACTACTCAGCTGAATTTGAACAAGTCATTTATCTGCCTGGGTCTCAGTCTATAAAATGAGGGGCTTGGATTAGATGCCTCCTACTTTCACTTTCAGCTCAAAATCTCTGGTCCTCTGGTATTTCTTTAATTCAGCATGAGAGTGAGGTGTGAGAGTGTTATAAAGCTAGATAATGAACGTATGTTTGTGGTAATCCCTGGACTGGTTCACTTAACAGGACATTTAGATCCAGGCCCACAGAATTATGGAGGGAGTCAAATCGTCCCAATATTGAAGAACAAGGGAATGTAGGTACAAAAATAATAGACCAGCAAATTTGATTATAATTAAACTGGAGTTTGTGAGGTGACATAGTGGGT
This sequence comes from Phascolarctos cinereus, assembly GCF_003287225.1. Taxonomy (NCBI): domain Eukaryota; kingdom Metazoa; phylum Chordata; class Mammalia; order Diprotodontia; family Phascolarctidae; genus Phascolarctos; species Phascolarctos cinereus. Next base: position 133,119,881 of record NW_027555625.1, on the reverse strand, counting down.
AGAGCACTGGATTTGGAGTCAGAAAGCCATGAATTTGAATCCTGTCGTGGATGCTTCTTAGCTGTGTCACCCTGGGCAAATTTAGCATCTCTGAGCTTTACGTTCTTTGTAACATAGGAATAATAAAAAGCACCAACTCATAGGTAATTGTAAGGATAAAATGAGATCACATACATAAAGCACTTGCCAACTTAAAATGCTACATAAATATTAATTATTGTTATTAATGATAATAATAATGATCATCCAAATTCTTTAATGGATTACTATAAGGATGGTTGATGAGTACTTAGAAAGATACATAGTTATGACTAAAAGCCAACAGGGAGTCACTAAGAATAAAGTTATTATGGGGTAACTTCATTTTATTTTCTAGAGTGGCTATGATGACATTTGTAGATAAGGGGAGTGCTGTAGACTATACATATAACATACCAGGGAAATCAGCAAGGTATCTGGCCACCTTTCCCTCCATTAGCAATGTGGAATAGATCTAGAAGTGTGGACTGATAGATAATATGATTACATATACATATATTCTAAATTAGCAAAAGGTCTCACCCAAAGATGGTCAACTAATTAAATAAATCCATGGCAACCTAGAAATGTGATTCAAGGTCGTGTTTTGAACCTTGTTTGGTCCAACTAGGACCCATGTGCTATGAGAAATGTTTGTGGCAATTGTGTGTGTTTAGCCTGGGGGAACAAAAGCACGTAAGAAGATCATGATCTCTGTCTATATTCAAATATTTGAAAGGATAGTGTGACATGTAGAAGAAGGATTACGTTGTTCTACTTGGACCTGAAGAACAGAAGTGTGACAAATTGATTCCAGCTGTAGGGGATAGATTTTCACTCACTGCATAGCAGAAGTCCTCTGAATTAGAGCTGTCTGAAAATGGAATGGAATAAGCCTCTAAAAGGGAGAGAAATCCTTTTCACTGGAGGTCTTCCCACTGAAGCTAGGTGGAACTTTGTCAGAAATTGTTATCGACAGAAGAGGGATATATTTATATTTATATAGAGTTTATATTTCATAAACTCTACACACACATTATATGTCATGTCCTATCAAGTCTACTGCAAATCTACCTCAAATATGTTGGGGGTCAGTACTCTAGGGATGGTCCCTAACATGCCTGAAAGCTGACCCCACTAATTAAAGTTTATCATTTTGCTCCAGAGAAAGAAAAAAGTATCCAATGTCATTTATCAGGCAGATAGAACGTAAGAGAAATTCTTGCTTCAACAATAAGTGTACAGATACAGCAGCAATTGAGACTTATCCATCACATAGACTATCAGGGGATATCCCCTGCTCAGAACAAACACAGAAATCTATCAAAAATGACTCCTGTATAATGAAAACAGAATTCTTAACATCAATCTTAAAATATAAGATGCACAATTATTCTTGAAAAGAGGATGACAGTGCATCACAAATTGATAAGTTTGCTGTTCCTAGCAGTACATGGCAGGCAGTCACTTGAGAAGAATGGAAAAGACAAGGAATGTTACTTGGCGTACTAGAAAAAGAGATAAGGAGAGAAGAAGGAGGGGAGGAAAGAGGAGAGAAGAGGTAAAAGGGAGGAGACAGTGAAAGAGAGAAAGAGAAAGAAGAAAGGAGGGAGGGAGAGAGAGAGATTCCCTCAAGACAGAAATCCCCTCAGGTCAATGTCAAACTGCTTCCCTGCTCATCTCGAAGAGGGAAAAAGGGACTGAGTCAAGGTACAAGAAATGTATGTCTCAAAGCCCAACCTATTGCTCTCTTTCAGATAAGTCTGCATGCTTCTATTGATATTTCTGCTCTAAGCTCTGTCAGTGCAGATGTGGAGATGACATACTTTTCCAAAGAAGTAGTCAGTTTTGAATCAAAAGAGTCCTTCTCCATTAATAAATAGAAAAAAGTCTCTTCTATCTAGTCTGTCTAACTGATTGGGGACCATAGTTTTAAATCAAGGGGGTCCCATCTTAGTAATAAACAGAAAACTAAGAATGGATGGTCAATCTATGACCCTCTGAAGACCTCAAAGTCTTAAGAGCTACTACTTAACTAGAATTCAGTGAAAGGGGGATGGGAGGTGAGATGACATGTTATCCTATCCTTCTTTCATTCCAAACAGCTAGAAGGTAATTTGCTGTCAGTTGTTAACTACAATATTGCCAAGGATGGCTGAGCAAACAGACTCATAACAAGATATTGTAGAGGGAATTCATCTATCAGGTAGGGGGTTGGACTAAATGACTCTAAGGCCCTATCCAATTCAATTCAACAAAAATTTATTAAACACCTACTGGTTGTAGAGAACAGGGCTAGGGATCAAGGGCAGATACAAATGTAAATAAGATATATAAAGTGAGATAATATTTGTAAAGTGATTTGCAAACCTTAAAGCATTATATAAATGCTAGCTATTACACTGTTATAATTATTATAATCCCTGCCACTTTAAGGTTCTTTGATTCAATAATTCTTTGCTACATCACAGGATTGTTCTGAAGATCAAGTAAGAGAATTAACATGAAGTAGTTTGAAGCATTTAAAATTGGGGTGGAGCCAAGATGGGGGAGTGAAAGCAGTGACTTGATTGAGCTGTCCCCCAAACTCCTCCAAATACCCATAAAAAATGGCTCTAAACAAATTCTAAATCAGCAGAACCCACAAAAAGACAGAGTAAAACAAATTTCCAGCCCAAGAAAGCCTGGATGGTTGATCAGAAGGGCTTATCGCACAAGGCTGGTAGAGGAGCACAGTTCAGCATGGGCGTGCAGGCCTCAGGAAACCTGGAGCAGGCCTAAGAGGAATGAATCACAGGCAGCTGTGGCAGTTTCCAGACTCCTCAATCCATGAACATCCGAGACAACTTAGAAGGTCAGTGGGAAAAGTCTGTTTCTTCGGTGCTGAGAGAAGAGCTGGGTCAGAGCCAGCTCCAGAGTGCGGAGTGCAGAATGTGGGCACCAGGGCGGTGGCTGCGTTCTGAGCTTCCCGCCCACAGACTGAGGGGGAATCAAGTGGCTGATCAGAGGGGGACTGCAGGGATCTCTTTGCCAGTGCTGAGGCAGGAATCTCCTGCTTTGCCCGTGCTTGGATCTGGGTCACAGTTCTGGGTGGTGGTCCTGGGGTGAGAAGTTCTGGCATGGTGGAACTTGTAGTGGCTGTGGAGAAGAAACCCTCCTCACAGTTCCAAGAGAGAAAAGACTGATTGTGGTCGGTCACTCAAAGACCAGAGCACAGACCAGAAAAAGAGTAAACACCTCGACCCTAATCATACCACCTTGGAAGAACTGAAAACTTACAGGTCCCTAGAGGTATTTCTGAAAATAGCTACACAAACCCCTGAAGCTTGGGACAGTACATTCTCTGCATTGGAAGCAGACTCTTACCTTAACAAAGAGTTTAAAACTCAAGTAATTTGCCAGGATCATGAGAAAGCAGAGCAAAATGAGTCAGACTATATTATCTTAACTTTGGTGACAAAGAAGATGAAAACATACAACCAGAAGAAGACAACAAAGTCAAAGCTCCCACATCCAAAGTCTCCAAGAAAAATATGAATCCGTTCCAGGCCTTGGAAGAGCTCAAAAGGGATTTTGAGAAGCAAGTAAGAGAAGTAGAGGAAAAACTGGGAAGAGAAATGAAATGATGCAAGAAAATCATGAAAAACAAGTCAACAGCTTGCTAAAGGAGACCCAAAAAATGAAGAAAAAACAGCCTAACCCAAATGGCAAAAGAGGTCCAAAAAGCCAATGAGGAGAAGAATGCCCTAAAAAGAAAAATTGGCCAAATGGAAAAGGAAGTCCAAAAGCTTACTGAAGAAAATACCTCCTTAAAAATTAGAATAGAGCAATTGGAAGATAGTGACTTTATGAGAAATCAAGACACAGTAGAACAAATCCAAAAGAATGAAAAATTAGAAAACAATGTGAAATATCTCATTGGAAAAACAACTGACCTGGAAAATAGATCCAGGAGAGAGAATTTAAAAATTATTGGACTATCTGAAAGCCATGATCAAAAAAAGAGCCTAGACATCATTTTCAAGAAATTCAAGGAAAACTGCCCTGATATAGAGAAGAGGGCAAAATAGAAATTGAAAGAATCCATAGATCTCCTCCTGAAAGAGATCCCCAAAGGAAAACTCCTAGGAATATTGTAGCCAAATTCCAGAGTTCCAGGTCAAGGAGAAAATATTGCAAGCAGCCAGAAAGAAACAATTCAAGTATGGGAAACACAATCAGGATAACACAAGATTTAGCAGCTTCTACATTAAAGGACCACAGGGCATGGAATATAATATTCCAGAGGGCAAAGGAGATAGGATTACAACCAAGAATCACCTACCCAGCAAAACTGAGTATAATCCTTCAGGGAAAAATGGTCATTCAGTGAAATAGAGGACTTTCAGGCATTC